>NC_086330.1:256134949-256464093 GCF_032445375.1 Bacillus rossius redtenbacheri | reverse complement strand
TAAGTTTATCTGAATGGTTGATTAGGTTAGGCTGGGTACAACACAGATCCTGTAAATTGGGTAACTTTGGGATAGGGAGACTCCTGACGAAATAAAAAAAGGGAAAGTAAACTACATTCATTGCATTCTAGACACGTCCCTGAGTTTACCCTTAAAAGTGTATTTTTAAATTTCTAATAGTTTGGGATAATTCACACTTCGTATCTTCCAGTTTAAAATATATGAGCTTTCATGCAGCAGCAACCATTGTTAAAACTTTTACAGATGCTGCATCAACAAGCATTGGCGGATTTATGGAGGGCTGTAACATGCCTCCCCCCCAGAACCTTAAAAATTTGCAAGGAGTTTAATACAGTCCCACTATAATTACATTCATTTCGACCCTTGTGCCGCCCACCCTCCTGAAACATTCTTGTGCCCCCTCTCCCCCCTCCCAGTCAAATATCCTGTAGCTGCCACTGTCAACAAGGCTCATAAAGTCTTCAATTTTCTCTTTTATATCTGGGGGAAGGGTGGTGAAAAGTACACAATGGTAGACACAGTTGTTCACAGTTTTGCTGCTTTATTGATTTTAATACAAATTTTTTTAGATAAATTATAAAATAAAAACTGTGAAAAATTACATTCAAGATTGACTTCAACTTGTTTTAAAGAGTTTATTTTTCAGATATTCTACGGAACAACCACAATGTTCTGTGGGTACTATTCCATACCCTCCATGTTCTCCGGTAAAGCCACTTAATATTAGAGCCCTGCATAAAACAATGGCTCAGGGGCCTGCAAAAAAAAAAAGTGGCCTAGGGCCCGGCAAAGTCCAGGACCGCTACTGGATGTTCTAACCTAATTAACTGCCCATACATTTTTATCCTGCGTACTGTAAGCTTAATGCTGTTAGTTTTAAGACTTGAAATTTAAAATACTATTGTAAAAAAAAGATTGTAAACATACAATTTTTTATGTTGGCCTATTCACACACACACCAAAATACTATGTTCTTGCTAGAAAAAACTAAGCTTACGTTCCTAACAGATATTATTTTTTGAAATTCAAATTGAGGTTTACTAAATAATTAATTTCATAATATTGGATAATTTTATATTATAACATATTACACCTTGCATGTAAAAAAAAACCTCAATTGTCTTTATTTTTGCATTCACAGTTTGCTTACAGGTACTATTCCAGCACAAACTTCCAGCATCAGATGTTAACCCTGTTCAGAGAAAAAAGTACTAAGGAGAGGAAAATGAAGTCTCCTGTTCGAGAAAAGGATGAGCGTTGTGCAAATACAACTAACTTAACTTCAGGTATGTGATGACTGAATAGTTATTGGCTACATATTAATTGTTTGTTTTACCAATACAATGCCTTTGGTGTAGCCACTTAGTCAATTTCTATCCCATAACCTGGAAGAAAAATGTTTGTAATAAACCATAGTTTCTCAACCAATGAACAGTGTAGTAATCTACGGAATTGTTCAAATTAGGCGGCAAGTACCTACTGACGTAACATTTTTGAAATATTGGTAATATTTTTCCTAAGTTTATTATTTAATGCTACATTCTACATTTCATTATTTATTTCTTTTTAATAAGATATTTACATTGAAGGTCCTTAGCAATACCAGATGGACCATGGAGTTAGTATTTTGAGAACAACATGTTTAAACTACAAAATTATTAAGGGTGGTTCACATCATTAATGCAAATGTATTATCATGTATCATGACAACCACGTTACTTCTTGCTTCTATTGCATAATCTGATGCTCTTAAATGATGTAAAAATAAATTCCTGAGATGTGAAAATAAGAATATGTAAAACCAAAAAACATGAAAGGTGTAATTTTTTACTGTATCACATTAGTATAATGTTGAAAAAAAAAATTCATACATATATACATACATATATACGTACACACACACACACACACACACACACACACACACACACACACACACACACACACATATTATTTAATGTGCAGCAGAAAACCTACAACACCCTTCACTGTACTCTGACTCCTTAACTCTGGTCAAATTGTGTCCAACTATCTGGAAAAAAAAAAAACACTAAACCAATATCCCTTTGCAGCATAGCTAATGTGGTGTTTCTCCCAACAACCAGTTAGTTTGAGTTTCTTCTATGTTATAATTTATAAAATTATATTTATAAATTGGTTGTCTGTTGTGCCGGAAATTAGGGATTTAAGCACATTTTATTTAAAATTTTGTTATCTTAAATATTTTTGGAAATTTAAATTTTTTTTACTAATCTTATATCTTTACGACCAGGCCCTCTGTTCTCAGAGGCGAGCTGATTTTTTTCCCAGACTAATGCTACGTTAGCAGTCTGGTTAATATTTCTCCCGCCTATAGGCATGTCAGAGGCCGGTAACTTAATTTATCCACATGACTAATTTTGCCTACAGCAACTTGTGGAGCAGTTCTGAGCCCTGCTAACTCTGTCATGGATCGGTATAAGGTTCACTAGCAGCAAGACACGACGGGAGGATCCCGTGGGCCTTGCGTCCCACAGACCATGCGTTTTTTTAAGCCATCTCCCCCACCCTTTCTTCTCAGTATTGAAGCCAGGAGCGATGACCGCTTGTTAACTCCTGGGGACGGTAACCAAATTCAAGGCCATCTCAGGCTTGACAGCAGCCGCAGATATCTAGCGACAGCTATGGTCACAGCGCCGACACCACCGCGTTCGCGCGGAGGTATCGACAACCTTTCTACCCCTTATATCGTCGGCCTCAAGTCGATTTCTTAGTGCTTCTTCTCGCCACCAAAAGATAGCGCCTCTGTCGTGCAGTCACTCCAGTAAGATATATTTTTTATGCCGGACACCTTTGGGTGGGCTCGGTAATTTTTGGCTCAGAGCCTAACCCCCTCCCATTCTCTAGAGATCCCGCGCTTATGATATACTGACAATATCCCACGCTGAAGGGACTTCGGTGCGCGCCTCCTGGCTGACTGGTACCTCTTGTAGCTGCGATATTCGGCGAATTATCAACATCGCATCTTATATTATGTAGTCTTCTCAGACTATAGGGATGAAGTCCCTAGCTGAAAATTTAGATTAACCAGTCAGTAGATTAGAAAAGTAGAGAAACTTAGTATTTTTTTAATATATTTTTTTTTTAAACATGAAGACTTCCGTGTCTACTGCGCATCATGGTTCGGACGCCCTCTCCTGAGCGCCAGGACCAACACCCTTTACTGGTAAGACAAGGTTCCAAGTTTGGGACAAACAAAATCCTCTGCCAGAACCTCTAGAGTCGGAGCCTGAGCAGAACCCACCACCTCGATCACCGTCAACCTACAGCCCCGGGTGATACCCGCATCATTCAATCATTTTCTTTAAAAACTCAAAAATAGTCTAACCCAGTTAAGACAGCGGACAGTTAAAGCAGTTCGAGGAGAGGAAAATCATATGGTGTTTTGCAAGGACTATAGCGATGTTAATTTCATTCATTTCTTTAAATATTGTAATTTTTGTTGAAAATTCAGGGCCGGCCCCTCTCGTAAATAAATTTGAAGAATATAATTAGTAAGTGTAATTGTAAGGAATTTATGTAAGCTCACTTATAAATGAAAAACAAATGTTACAAAGGAAAATTTAATCTATAAAAAAAAAGAAACAACAATAATTAATAAAATAAGGAAGTGACTGTTGTTTTTATTTAATTAATCTATAATAACGATCCTTTTTCTCCCAAGTGTTCGTAGGGAGTCACTAAATTTTCTTTGTTTATTCCTAGTGTCGCCTATGTTGACTTTTGATAGTTATTAAATGAGGGCCTTAATATTAACAGTTTCCAAATCTTTTTTCCTACTGATTTAATAATTCTTTTAAGACACTTGGCGTATTACACTGTAAAGTCGGTTTATGAATGATAGTTTAACGTGACGTTATAACGAAACATTGATGAAATGATTGCATACTTTTATGAATAAAATGAATCATTTTTATTGAATTATCACTATTTTGTATGGGTACAAAGAAGAAGTGAAATTAAATTACAATTTAATTGATAAATTTTCTTTTATTTGCACTCATTAATTCAAATAGGTTCATTACGTTAACGAAGAGATTATTTTAACTATAACTTTTATATATGTTTGCTATTTAACTTCTTCCAATCTGTGTTATTCTGTTTAGGATAGGACGATGATAGGAAAAGTAGGAAACAAATGGGAGTGTTTCAAGTTTAATGTGCCTCGAAAAAGTCAAATCGATGGTTGTTCCAATCGAGTGGAAGAGAGATAGATGCGGCACAAGCGTACAATGAGCGTTATGGGACACCTTTTCATGTGTGCAGCCGGCATTCATTGATTTATTAGACATCACGTCATCAAAGATATTGATGCTACTATAAGTGTATAAGAAGTAATAGATTTTATTTTATGTAATTACCAATTCTAATTATTGGTACTTAAAGGCTACCTAGGCCCTACAGCACTCGTGGCATAGCAGTGTCCTTTGCCACCATGCTTGCTAAGATGTCGCAATTGTGGTAAATGAACTTGTAATTTTTTATGCCATCTCTTGATACGACTCAAACATAATGAGCACAAAGTTTCCAAAAAAAAGTGGTTACAGAGAGTTTTGACTTGACTGTAACTTTGAACCCAAAATGTTCAATCCTAAGAATTAAGTTATTAAAATTATAAAATTATACATTTGATTTTTTGTTTCATCCAACTTGATTACAAGTATTTTTATAATTGAGGATAATTTTTAAGTATGTTTTGTTGTAGAGGGCATGCTTCCTGTTGCAAGACTGCCAAAATGAAGAAGAGTAAATATAGAGTCTGAGATTAAATCCATGCAAAGAAAACTAAGACAACAAAAGACTATATCACAGCAACGCAAGTTAATTAACATGCTGCGAGGAGACCTTTCATCCTTGAAAAAAGAAAATTCGCCATTGAATGTGAAGAACTTAACTAACTGTCTGCAGAAAAACAGCCTTTTAAATTCTATGCTCAAGAATGAAAAAAAGAAATGTGGAAACCGTCGTTACACAGAACACAATAAAACATTTGCTTCTGCTATTTCTTATTGTCCACCAAAAGCATACAGATTTTTTCAAAAAAAAATTTTGCGTTTGTGGCTTCAAAATCTTTCTGTGGCTCCCGGGATTAATGGTAACATCATGAAGCTCCTGAAACTGAAAGTTACCCAGTTGCCTCTTGAGGAGCATTTGGTTTCTCTTGTGGACGAAATGTCTTTAAAAGAGAATATTACATATAATGCTTGTGCCAATGTTTTTGAAGAATATCCACATTTGGGTAATGAAGTGAAGTGTCCTGGACATCCCTTGAATGTGCCCCTAAAGTTTGCAAACCAAGCAACTGTCATAATGATTAGGGTATAAAAAAGAATTAAAAAAAAAATCATTGGTTATTTTCTAACAGCTGGACCTATGACTGCCAAAACCCTGAAAGAGGTAATACAGTAAGTCCTCGGTTTACATCGGGGTTACGTTCCTGAAAACCGCGACGTAAATAGAAACGACGCAAAATGAGCCTATTTCATGCCACCGGCCGGCCACGGCCCAAGGTCGGCCGGAAGCGCTGGCATACAGACGTGACAACGGGCAATTTTATCAACAAATGACAACCGACAACGTGGGAAACAAGTCAAACTAGTACTTCTCAGCTTTATAGAATGGTTATTTAACCAGCTGCTTTATTACCTTTATTGATTGAAATATAAAAACAAATATATAGTACATACTGTACGTAATATAAACGCATAATGCATTCAAAGTGTAAGGATACAAAGTGGTTTAGCGCTACACAGATTTTACTTTGAGTCATTCGCGGGAGAAAACATCTGTTTTCTTTTGGAGGCTGGTAAGAATAAAGTCAAAAGAAATGCATACATACAATAAAAGTACCATAAGTATGACAAACATTGAGAGCCCTTGATTTAAAATAATCACATGAAGTAATAAACACCTAAAAGAGGTTATACAATAGCGCGGCGCAATTCTTACAATTTACGTACGGGAATAATTCTAATAAAAATCAATGTAAAATATTTTTCATGAGAAACACTACTTTATATTTACGTCGCAAACAATATAAATTATATCATTTTACGTAACATTTTAAATGAAAAAGCTCTGAATACACTACACATTGTGAATAGAATTCCAAAAAGGATGACGTGACAAGTTTGTCAATTTATTCCGAGTCACTTTGAACATTTTCCAATTCCTTTCCTACACACATGGAAGCTGTCGCCGCCTTTGATGTTCCGCCGAAGAAAGCATGAAGTGTTGTCTGCTTGGTTGTCTGCTTCTCCATTACGTTTCGCCGCACTTTAGAGCTCCGTTCCTCATTTATGTCTTTTTCAGAAAAAATTTGCAATGCCATGGCCTAAGGCGGAGGTTAGTTCTTTCACTGTGATGTCTGTTTTCACTTCCGGGTCATCATCTTCACTATCAGTGTTGTCTGCTGCAGGATTAATTACCAGCTGGTGTAGCTCTTCGTTTGTAAGCTCTTCTACATTAGCATCCAAGACTTCGTCAATGACGTCAGTTTCGAGATTGTTGAATCCAGTTATTTTAGCGATGTCAACAATGTCCGCGCGTACGTCTACAGCAGGAGAGGCATCTTCAAATCCCTTAAAATTATGTAGGCAATCAGGCCACAGTTTACCCCACGTCGAGTTCAAGCACTTTTTAGTGACCTCAGTCCATGCTTCTCCAATATTCTTGATAGCATGCAAAATGTTGTAGCCACGCCAGTACTCCTTGATTGTAGGCTTATCCTCACCATCTGTACCTTCAAGCAGCTGTTGGAATGTACGCCGCAAATAATAGGCCTTGAACGATGCGATGACGCCTTGGTCTAGTGGTTGCAAGATAGCTGTGGTGTTTGGAGGAAGAAAAACCACTTTCAAATTTTCATGCATTTCTACTACCTCGGGTGGGTGACTAGGTGAGTTGTCGATCAGAAGGAGAATTTTAAAGTCTAGGTTCTCCTTGGAACAGTACTCTTTCCATGCAGGGATGGCATACAAGTTAAGCCATTCCCTGAACAGGGGGCCAGTTATCCAGGCCTTATTATTTGCTCTTAAAATCACTGGCAGGTGCTCCTTTGAGTAACCTTTCAAGGCTCGTGGGCTGGCTGACTTGGTTATCAGCAGCGGTTTCATTTTACAGTCGCCAGCTGCATTTGCCGCCAACAATACTGTCACACGATCCTTTGCAGCCTTGAAACCAGGCGCAGTCCTCTCTTGTTTACCGATGTAGGTTCTCGCCGGCATTCTTTTCCAGAAAAGTCCCGTTTCATTTGCATTGAAAACTTGTTTCAGCATGTAGCCACCTTCTTCAATGATCTTCTCAAGTTTCGGGATGAATTCCTTTGCGGCGTCAGTGTCGGAACTTGCTGCCTCGCCTGTCAGTTTTATATTATGGAACCTGTACCAGGCTTTAAACCGCTGAAACCACCCGCGGCTGGCATTAAACACTTCCTCTTTAACGGTTGAAGTACCTTCAACATTTTTCATTTCCTCATTGTACAATGATAGAGCTTTGCTTTGAATAAGCCTTAAATTTACGGAGCAATTGTGCTGGTTCTGTGTTTCAATCCATACGGCAAGCATCTTCTCCATTTTCTCCATAGCGCTATTACGTATATAACTCGTCTTTGTAGCACTGACAGATGACATGTTCAGTAAACTACTCTTAATTTTGTCCGCGTTTGATCGAATTGTACGAACTGTGGTAGGTGGCAGACCTAACACTTTACTAATCTAAAACAGCCCTCTCGCCCGAATCGAAACGTCTCAAAACTTCCATTTTCGTGGCTAATAAAACATGTGTTCTGTTCTTATTTTTTGAAATTACGTTTGAAGATAAATTTAGTCGTTTGGAAGACATCTTATGAAGAAAAAATCATAAATTGCAGTGAGCTGATACTTTAGGCCTACTACTAACGCATTTAATCACGATAAAGTTAACAACGGCACGTTTAAAACTCCGGCCAACTCAATGATATCATAGCGACTGAAGTGCCAAGGAGTTGGACGAAAAGGGGTAGGAGAAAATGCTGTGTCGTTGCGGGAAGTAGATAACACTTCTACGTGCGAGATACGTGGGTGGCCGAGCGGGCGGGCTGGTAGTATTGCATCACCGCGCGGAGAGCAGCGGAGAGCAGGAAGCGTCCCTCATGATGTATGATAAGGCGGTGAACGTGTAGCTTACGCTACATAGCATAAATTAACTACCGAAGGAAACAAAGAATTATAAACGAATTATATACGGTGTTTTGGTTAAAATAAAGATTTATGGTCATTGTAAACGACGTTATTGTGAATCGGCGACAACTTAAATTGAAACATGAGTACTCAAACATTAGCGACGTTAATCCAAAACGACGTAAATTGGTACAACGTAAATAGAGGACTTACTGTACTAAATGCTTTACGAGAAATTGAAGAAACTGGCCTTATTGTTAAATCAGTTGTTAGCGATCAGGGAACGAACAATGTGAAAATGCATAGACTTTTTTAATATCACACATGACAAACCATACATTGTTTCAACTGGGAACAAAACCTTTTTTTTTATACACCTCACCGTCTTAAATCAGTCAGAAATAACTTAAAAAAATTTGATGTGTTTTACAGCGGTAATGTTGCATCTTTTCAACATGTGGTCAAATTTTACCATAAAGATGTAAACATGAATCCAAGAATGGCTCCGAAGATTTAACAGAAGCACATAACATTGCCACCCTTTTCACCTATGAGAGTGTGTTTAGCTGCCTAACTCCTCAGTCACTCTGTTAGTCGTGGCATTTTGACATACGTTGCGTTAAACAACATGTCAAGTGCTTCTGTTTTTACGGCATCATTTATAAATGACTTTGATTCATTATTTTCAATTATTCCCAGATGTCAGGTGCAAAAATATACCGAAGGGCTATTTCGGATGACTGTCCACATTTGAAATTTTTGGATGAAATGGAACAAAAAGTAAATACATTCAAGTTTATTAATTCCAAGAGAACTCAGCATTGAAGCAGCTACACAAGAATTTCAATTTCAAGTTTTTGATAACCCAAAGGCTGACACAAGATTGCATAGAAAATGTTTTTTTCTATTATCAGAAGCAATGGATTCCATAATGTTACACCTGACTGTTCCAAATTTCAAACTGCTATTCGGAGCGTTATGTGTAACCAAATGCTGATACCCTCATTTGACAGCAATTGTGAGCTGGATTTTTCAAAGGTATTGTTAAAATCTGATTTCCAGAAACATTGTGCTGGTATAACCTTCATTAAGCATGTGAACAGTGATGATGAGGAAGTTGATGTAGACATTGATATAGTACAAGAAAATAGTGTGATTTATGTTGCCGGATGGGCATGCAGCAAACTTAGTCATGACGTATGCAAACATCATTTATCATCAATAGATGAGACATTTTCACCAAAGGACATTCATATAACAATGAAAAAATTTGAAAATGCAAATTTCTTGTACCCAAATGAACATGCTGCATTACTTTCATGCAATATTCATTCTTTATTTAGTAGTAAATTTGAATCATTTTTGCTTGAGTCACGTTTAGGCATTAAATCTAAATTGATGTAACAATTGCGTATTCCTCTAGGCTTTACGGTTTGCACAGATTGTGTTAGAGTATTTTCAGGCAAATTTTTAATGTACTTATTAAATGTTTCTTAAAAAAATATCAGTGACAGTGCAGCTGGAAATTTTCAACGGAAAGAAAGCAAGAAAGCAAAAAAAAAAAATTTTGCACAAGTGAATGTTGATTTACAATATTTGCAGTTAGCTTCAATGGACACACCAGAGAAATTTAGAATGTTCAACCTCATTTAAGTGAGCAAATTTGCAAAACAGTAAAGTACTTTCTGTTTTATCCCAGTGTCATATTGCTTGTTTTATATTTATAACATGTCTAAAGCTCTTTTTTTTTTTACAGTACCAATGACAAGAAAGACATTGGTATCTGTGAATTTTTTCAGTTTTAATTATTTGTATCACCAAACATGGTGTAAGTTTATATATGAAACATTTTTGGGGTTTTACATGTTGGTTTGTGTTGTGTAAATTAGCATCTTTTTGGATGGTTCGTGTTAAACAATTTAAACACTTAACTAGTTAGATGATGAATTGTTTGTGGATTTACCATTGTTAAATGACCTGCTGCTAAGAGAGACAACATTATGCAATGTTCATGCAGTGTTTTGATTCAACTTTTTTGCACCATGGGATATGAGAGGAAGATCAAGAAAGTTGTAAGTTATAAACAAGAGCTTTTAAATAATAATCTTTTGAATTTATTTTTGGTTTAATTAATTTGTTAGGTTTAGAAACAGTTGTTGGAAGTGTCATAACTCATAACAGCTTATGGCTTAACAAGCTATGGGCTTAGGACTGAAAATAAATGCAAGTACCAGTGATATAATTGGTGAACGGTTTGATGATTTCATCGATAAAAACAAATTGAAGTTATGGAAAACTGCAACAGTTGGACATTTTTAACGAAGATCTACATATTTAATTTTTGAATATTTGTGGAAGTATATTAAACCTGATGTAAATATTACTGTTAATACTGTGAAAGACAGAAATGTAATGACTGAACTATGTTTAATGGTCAAAACATGTTGTTTGGCACATGTGAGAAAAAAAATGGCCAATCAATTCAAGCTACATTTACAAAGAGCATATATCGCAAAATATTTGACAAGGTGGTTTGAGGTACTTAGAATTTTGTTTGTTTTAAAACTGTGCAAATTTAATTTCATAGAAGCTAATATCACTAAGATTATGAGTTAAAATTGTTTCAAATCCAGTAAACGTAGGGAAGAAACTTCAAAAAGGAAAGCTATGTGAATGTTATGATAATGTGCAGCTACCCTAGTAAGCATTGATAAGGGGTCTAATGTATTTAGCTGTTATCAGTAGACCAGAACCGGACATGGCCCAAGTTGCGAATGTTCTCAGCCAGTTCAATATATGCTATAGTGAATATATTATTTTTTGTTTTAATTTTTTAGGGTTGAAACTGTGGTTGGAAGTGCTTTTGTGTGTTATATGCTAATTAATTTAATAATGTGTTTTAATAGCTTATAATTTCTTAAGCAATTAGTTAAGATTTACGGAAGCAACTTTAGAATTTTAAATTTATAAATATTACTATTTTTGTTTAAACTGGTAAGGGGTGAGGCAGAACTATATAAAAGGAATAGGAGTAATTTTTATTAACTGTAAAAAGAGTCCTTGCTTAGAACAGGTTCTAGTAAACTATCATTTATAAATAGAAAATAGTCCTGTATCCACCTGTGGTATTTTTGTTTTGAGTGGTTTATGTGAAAGTGTAGTTTGGTTTCCAAAGTTTTTTTTATATATTTTGCAGATTCTTACTACAACTCCCAGAAATTTTCAATGTATGTTTTTGTTCTGTAAGAGACTTATGGGGTGCAGGGATTGCATGCCCTGCAGAGGGAGTTATCTTGTAATGGCGGCAAGCTAGGAAGGAAATAAAGAGATGTCTTTAGTAACACAACATGGCAACCTTTATCTATGCAACATGGTGTCAGAAGTGGGATCTCGAACGGTGTAGAATTATAAATTGTAGTGCAGCAAAAAACTTGGCCAGGATGACAGATCCGCACGATCGGCCACGGGACTCACCTAAGGGTATCAGTAATCTCAAACCTCCAGCAGCTTTTGACTTTACATCACCATTATTGTGGAAGCAGTGGAAAACAACGATTTTCTAGGTACATATCCGTCTCTGGTTTCATTGAGAGGACAGATACAGAGAAAATTGATATTATTCTGTATGTCTTAGGCGAGAAAGCAGAAGATTTGTGGAATCATTTTACGCCTCAGCCTACCAGATATGAAGAGACTTTAAATGCATTTGAGAATAATTTTTAGCCATGCAAGAATATAATCTTTGAAATATTTAAGTTTAATTCCCGTGTACAAGGGTCTGAAACAGTGGATGCATTCATAACCTCACTGCATACTTTGGCGGACTCGTGTGAATATGGTGCGTTGAAAAATGAACTTATTCGGCACAGAATTGTAGTAGGGATGAAAGATCGGAAAATTAGTGAACAATTACAGTTGAGACCTTCTCTGTCGTTGGAGGACGCGGTGCTGATAGCCAGACAAGCGGAGATGCAAAGTCAACAATCACGACTTCTGCAACAAGGTGGTTCAGAGTGTTTGGAACTCAACAGAACTCATTGGGGTCCATCTCGCAGCAGGGATAAGGTGGCCAGTGCTACAATACAGCAGCCGGCGGCCTTGGGAAAGTTTCCCGGTTCCACCAAACCCACTAACACATCAGTTCCACGCAAGGAAGCACTCTGCTGCTGATCGTTCCCGGTGCCCTGCACGAAGTGCTAAGTGCTTTCGCTGTTACAAACAGGGGCATTGGACAGTGGTGTGTAAGGCTTCAAGTGCTTCCAAGATATTCAGTGTACAGGATAATCAAGGTGAGTCAGACTGTAACAGTGTTAGTCCTTGCAGTCAGGGTCATTTCATAGGGGGACTAACCTGCAATTCAGTCGATGTTAAACAAGAGCATAGGCCATGGAAAGTGAACATTAAGATTGTAAACTTTGAGCGGAAATTTAATTTCCTTATAGATACGGGTGCAGATGTTACGTGCATTTCAGGCAGCATGGTACCGGTTTCGTACAGAGATGTTAAGGATTTGGGGGTTTTGGGCTTCTTACATCTACAATTAGAGCACAGGGGAATTAAACACAACAGCAAAGTATTTGTTTTGTATAATCTTCAAACTCCTCTTCTGGGTCGAGCAGGGCTCGTAAAGTTGTAGATTGTGGGTTTTCAAGAAAAACAGGTACTTATTCCAGGCTTGGTCACAAACAGTATTCGTTATGCATCCAGAACTCGAAACCAAGTGTCCAGTGGAAGGGAGCGATAATCACATTGTTAACATAACATCTCCCTCAAAGTCACAGATGGATCCGCAAAAAGAGTTTCCAGGTCTTTTTCAACAATTGGGGAGATTCGCAGGGGATATTAAAATAGTCCTGAAGTATAATTGCACTCCCTTTGTTCAACCAACTCCTAGAGTTGTGGCCATACCTCTACTGCGTAAACTGAAGGCAGAGTTAGATCACCTGCTGAAGTTGGATATCATAGAGCGTGTCACGGAGCCCACAGAATGGGTTGCACCTATAGTGGTTATTCCTAAAGGAGATACTGTCTGTATTTGTGGTGATTATTCTGAGCTGAACAAGTGTGTTCAGAGGCGACATTTCCCCATTCACGGCGTGGAAGTTACACTGTCGCAATTAGCGGGGGCAAAGTACTTTTCAAAGCCAGACACTAATTGTGGCTTTTATCAAGTTCCATTGGAGAAGCATAGTCAATTACTCACAACATTTATAACTACATTTGGAAGATTTTATTTCAAGAGACTACCCTTCGGCATATCCTGTGCACCTGAATATTTTTCTAGCAGAATAGCTATGTTGCTGGAAGGTATAGAGGGTACTATGTTCCATGTAGATGACATTTTGATTTTTGCATCAAGTATGCAAGATCATGATAGGATCTTGAGACAAGTACTTTACAAACTTGAAGCTGCAGGTATTTCCCTTAACTCGTAAGTGTGTTTGGAGTAACCCAAGTGAAATATCTAGGTCATGTCATTAGTGCGGCGGGGGTTTCAGTGGATCCAGACATAATTCAGGCTATTCAAAACAGAGGTTTCTGAGCCTTGTCATTTTTTTCTTCCAGATTCCTCCCTGAGAAGTCTGGATTGCTTACACCGTTGTTTGCCCTTCTGAAGGAGAAGGTGGCATTTGCATGGGAGACACCACAGCAAGAAGCGTTTGCAGAAGCTAAGAGACTGTTAAGTCAAGCACCCACACTGGTGTATTTTGATGCTACAGCTTTGATCATTGTAAGTGCAGATGCTAGCTCTAGAGGCTTAGGAGGGTGCCTCATGCAGGAACGAGAGGGGAAACGGGAAGTTGTAGGATATGCATCTCGTACACTTTCCGATACAGAACAGCGTTATTCCCAAGTGGAGAAAGAGGCATTAGCTCTCACATGGTGTGCGGACAGATTTCATCAGTACATTTTGTGACTACGAGTAACACTCGAAAATGACCACAAACCACTTGTTCAAATCTTGCAGACAAAACACATAGATGAGTTAACACCTCGTTTGCAGAGATTCCGTCTAAGATTGATGAGATATTCTTACACAGTTCGGTACATTCCAGGCAAACAGCTTGCAGTGGCAGATTGTTTGTCGAGGGGTACATATCCCAGAGTACATGCTACCTTATTGGCAATATAAAAACAATATAACCTATGCAGACTCTTTCTTGCTCAAAGACACTCGATTGGTCATCCCAGCATCACTTCTACTTCACTGTCTGGAATGTATTCATGCAGGTCATCTGGGCAAAGTGAGAAGTAGAGAAAGAGCAAAAATGTCTGTATGGTGGTTTGGATTATCCTCACAACTAGAAAACTTGATTAGGAACTGCCCAAGTTGTGTGCAAGAGAGACAAAACCCCAGGCAACCCTTTGTCAAAGCAGAAATGCCATCTCGCCCATGGCAAGTCGTCGCAGTAGATCTGTTTAAATGTGACACATGGTACCTAATTGTCACGGACTATTACTCAAGATATTTTGAAATATTTCCATTGTCTCGTTTGACAGATGTCGCAGTGATAAGTGGATTAAAAGAAATTTTTGCATGTTTTGGCATACCAGAAATAGTACAGTGTGATAATGGTACACAATTTGTTTCAAGAAACTTTCAAAGCTTTGCAAACACCTACAAGTTCCAAGTGTTTACATCTTCTCCACATTACCCTCAGCCCAATGGCTGTATGGAGGCAGCTGTGAAGATTGCCAAGAGTCTAATGAAGAAGAACGAGGATATTTCTTTGGGCCTTTTGTCGTATCGAACTACACCCTTGGATTGTGGTTTCAGCCCGGCGGAGATGCTGATGAATCGTAGACTGCGATCTACACTTCCGGTTCTTCCAGCAGTGCTGGAGGAGGTGGTACAACCTCGTTTGGCACACGCTACAGAAATGCCCGCTAAAGAGAAACAGGCGGCTCACTATTACATGTTATGAATTTAACTTGCAATAAATTTTGATAAACATATGCTAACTTTTTATTGTTTATGTTAGTTATTTTAATGACATTAATAAACAATTTCAGACAACAAACTGAACAATATCTATCACAATGTCAGAAAACAGTCAAATTTAAAATAATATTTGTATTGAATGTCTTGTAATTTTGAAAATTACACCATTATATAATGTATAAAGTTTGATGCAATAGACAAATAGACTTCAGAGTGTATTATGTGGTCTAAAAGCTAGACACTAAGAAATTTTCTATTATATGACTACAGCATTTGTGTACTAGACTGAATAGGCACAAAAAAAAAAAAAATTGCAGGGCCCTAGTATTTGCAGGGAGTTAAGAGGCCGTGTCAGTAAATGTTTATTTCCAATATTCTGCTCTAGAAGTTCTCTCTTTTAACAGTGAGATTTAGTGGCTTTTTCAACCGAAGGAACTGTAGCCGCAGCGCGTGATAAAGCTACTATACCCTTATCACAGGATTAGTGGGAAGGTTGACAGCTCGAGTTTACTCGACGAAAAATGTATCTGGTTCCTCGACAATCTGAGAGGATGACAATCTGACCGGCGGCTCACTAGGAAATTGCAGATGCAGGGATTCAGAATCAAGAAACCTCACTTTAACAAATGTAGTATGAGTCGTATCTAAAACTAAAACTAAAAATTTTAATACTTTAAACGTATCGGAATACAATTAATCTTCAAACATGTGGTAATTATTCTTTATCTGGATGTAATAGTCCGTGAAAAATAATGTTAGTTGACATTAAAAAGTATACGAAATTCATCATGTAACGTTTTAAAAGGATAATAACATAAATGCATATGCTTAGATATTGCATATGCATCACACACAATCTAAATACAATCTCACTTAAGTCAGACTACCTAATTTTTTACAATGCACCATCATACAGTTTAACAGAGGTAGGTGAACCTCTTATCGACGTTGTTTCAAAGAATTTAAATTTACAAATATTACTATTTATCTTAATACGATATGTAGCCTACCTTTATGAATACGAACATACAAAAAAAATATTGAATTTATCACATTACACAAGACTAAAACACTAACAAAACTTAATTTTATACATTGCTGTAGCATATTAGAAGACGAAATAACTCACAAGACTAACATTAAGAGGGCTGCATTACAAATTTACTTTACAGAGAAGAAAATATCCTTTCAGGATATTTCATTACCTCATTGATTACATAATACTGCCGTTGATGTGATCGTAGATATAAAGTATTTAAAAAATATATTCCATTATGTTTATGTAAATATTTTGAAAACGTTATTGCTTAAAGATGCTCATTATTTAAATAATAACGAATCTTTTACTTTTATGTACTGAACAAACAAAATACTTATAAGTTAATATGAATAAGCTTAGTTGAGTAACATCTTCAATTTGTATTGAATTCAATGTACATATCGAAAATCATGTACAATGAATGCAACAGATTGAATTCAATAAATATTTGATCTTGTGAAACGGCCATAATATTGATGTAGATTAGGGACCGGAAAAATTCGCGGTTTCGACGGCCTTCAGGATAGACTGCACATTCCCCTGTACACTCGGGCAAATAACGGCAGTTCATTTGCTGCTGACTTGTTAGTCGTCTCAGCTTGTTTGTCTGTGATTCGATCCTTCTTTGGTTGGTGTTTTATAATTGGTTGAGATTCGTCCAGATGAACAGTAAGCCAATAGCAAAATCATCTAAAAGGTATATGTATTTGACTTCTAGCCTATCGCCGAATGAATCCGCGAATTTTTCCGGTCTCTATTAATTATAGATGCTCACATGCATCGTGAGAGTCCGTATAAAGCCTATTACAATTCTATAAGTATACATTAAAATGCTTTTAAAATATACATGTGTAATATAATTAAAACTTGTTTAAGTAAGATCATCACAAAAAAAATGAAAATCCTTCAACAGTAAGTGATGTTTTATAAGATTTTAACAAAACACATCTTACAATAAGAGAATACTAATCATACCACATAATTCAACACAAAATATACATTCCAGTAGGCGCTACGTAAAAACAACTTCTATTTTTATGCTGATTACTCTGCATTGTTTTATATATATATCATTATTTCTAACTTTTAATATTCTCTACACATTAACTGAAATTACTTATTTACAGAGTCTTAGCTAATGTTGGTCTGTACCACATACAGTTCGTACGATATCTCTACGCAAAACACATACAGTTCATTATTAGTAATATCAATTATATTTCATGAACATAATGAAATTAGTATAGGCCCTAGGTTGTTCACTGTTAATTGAGTACTTCTGAAGTATTTTCATTGTGAGTTAACATACATACCAAATGCCATTCTTCCAGTCAAGTTACAAAGAAGACAACAAGATAATATAAATATGTATGTAGTACCATATTTTAAACTCCTATTAAATGAATAATAACTCAATCTCTATTCTGGACTATTAAGTAATAATTTTTATTACTGTTATTTATAACTTAAATAAAATGACAACTAACAAATTAGTAAAAAATAGAATTACGTGCGATATAGTGTGACATTTGTACTTGGACGGCAAACGAATATAATAAAATGTCTATGACAATGTTAACTTTACTCATTATTATGGAAAGAAACAAAATGGGCAGATAAGCATATTCTACGCTGACATTTAAAAATGCTCAATTCAAAATGAACATTCCCTAGCAAGAAAATTTATTTTATATCACCACAAAAAATCAAACTGCGGCGTCATTTTCCCGATGACAAACAAAAAAGTTGTATGGTCGCGAATAATACATTCGTATAGCGTCACATCAGCGGAATATTCCCTTGGCATAAATGTGTGAAGTCTGTGGCACTTATGGAGAAGTAAACCTTCGCTCGAACACAAAAACAAATGAACGAACAGCTTTTTTTTTTTTTTGATAAGATGTGCAATCGGAGACCCCTGGGGTGGTTGAAGAGTGTCAGGTCCGTCGCCAGACCAGATAGTAAAAGCTCAGGGGCTGAGGATAGAAAAGACATATCTCCAAATTATTAAGTATAAATGTTGTCATGTAATTGTTAAAGACTTGATTACACCCAGGTTTATAAACCCATCATGATCATGAAGACACTGATCGGAAGGTAATGTGCAATACATTTCAATGGCGTTTTCAGTTTTTGCTAAATAATTATAAATATAAGCAAAATTTCAATGTATCTGGACAAATCAAAATATTGATAATATTATTTTCATCACAGAAATAATATATGATATGATAACTAAATTTGAAAAAAGCGGTTATGTTAAATGTATTGTATACTTTCAGTAGGCAAAATTTCCGGCCCCTACCTCTTATAGACTTTGAGAAAAACTGCCTTTTAAAATAACATTGATATAGATAGGAGCGCAAATTTGTGACACGGCCTCTTAAGTTGGGATTATGGAATATCCCCTAGAGAAAAGTGGGTTTGAAGGTCCCCCAAAAATTTTAAGAAAAATTAAATTAAAAAAAAGGTCTAAAACTAAGCCAAATAGGTTTTGCTAATTTATTTTAAGAAAGTTGGATACAATATTTGCGTGGTAGTAAAAGGGATGGTACGGACGGGGGCACGGGGCCCTAGACGGTTGCCCGGTCCTGGAGGCACCCCTGTATAAAATCATATAATATGGAGCTGCAAACTAAATAAATAAAAGTGTATGCTTTCATAAATGATCCTAATTGTTTTAAACTACAAAAAATAGCATCCCTCTGTGCTAATTCTGAAATTCAAAAATTTCTTAACTTTTTACTTCCTTGCATTCTTACCTTGGCTAAATCTGCAAACTCCAAAGGTAATTTATGCCATAAGGGGTGCTGCCAAGATAGCTACTTTTTAAACTACCCTGTGGTCTACGATAATTTATTTATCCCATATTAGGTTTTACACTTCAGACGTTCAGTTCAAACTCAGCCCTTATGACTAGGCTACTATAGGTACCTAACTCAAATCCTGTAGGTCAAACAGAGTTACAAGTGGAACATGAGTGTAAACAATGTGAGGTAATGTATGTTCAATTTTTTAATGTTAAAAATGGTAAGAGGTAAGGGTTTGTCAAATTGTTTTAAGCAATTCCCTTCCCATTGCTTTAACTATACAGAATCACTATGGAAACTAAAACAAAATTTTAAAAATGGTATTTTTTAGTTCCTCTCATTCTATTTAATGACTTAACTGCACGTAACTGCTATATTTCAAGAGTTCATCAGTATTTACTTATTTCAACAATTGTGAAAATTTTGTTTGCTACATTAAAAAAACTCAAATAGTTGGTTAGGTTAGCTACATTTATTATACTGTGAATTTTTTTGAACAGTTTCTTACATTGTGTTAGCTACATTTAAGTAACTTTAACTTTTTGTAAATGGTTAGGTAAAACTAGCGATATTGAGAATCTAACTTATGTTTTTGGAACAAGTATCTCTTTTTTTTTTTTGTATATTTTAAATTTTTTTTCCAGATTAACTCTTCCTTCGGAAATTACCTGTTTTTAATTTTTTTGCGGAATATTTACGAAGTTAACGATATAGTGTATATTTAATTGTTAAATGCTGTCTCATCTGTGTCCTTCCGTTTGTCTGTTATGTTTGAAATGACATCATTTTTCAGCTCTTTGCAGATGGTAAAAAACGTGTTCCGGTTATGAAATGCTGTTTCAATACAAATACAAGGATGGTAAATTCATTTCACGATGACAAGTTTTCAAAAGACGAGACAAAAAATGTGCCGAAATTGCCCATTATAATACACAGAAATTTGCATTTCGCAGGCGTTCTTCAGGCTGAGCCGCTAGGATCGCTGCAGTCATGTGTTGCCAGCGCTCGCCATGTTAAATGGCCTGAGTTTCCTATATTGTTCTTCTACAATATTTGCTAGTACTCAAATTATAAAAAACAGAAAATGTAGAAAACTATGTTGGTTTGGCCATTGTGCTGAACTTCATTATCTCTGTTTTTTGAAAACAGTCTCGGCTATGCTAGACTCATAAGGATTTCGGAGGAAACACTGAATCATGTTGCAACTAGTAAACAGGATCAAGGATATCACTGATGTAAAAACAGTCCCACCCAAGTCTATTAAAGAGAAAAGCTATTTATTATTTCGTTGTGAATAAATTACAGGTCATATTTACAATAACTTTCCACCACCCTTAACTTAAAATACTATTAAATATTTACCTATATATGTGGCAGAGTCAGCGTAAAATTAATTAAATTTTTTTTCAGAGTTAACATTCTGATATTGTTCGCCATATTGTTTATGCTCTCGAAAAAAGGTATAATTTACCATTACATTATTATATTTTTCAATATTTCCAAACATTTAAAACAGGTCCATAGTGTTAATCTACTACTACTACTACTACTTCTTATCCTCCTCCTCCTCCTCCTCCTCCTCCATCTCATGTAAGATGGCCCTGTATTCAAGGAATAATTTGGTACAAGAATGTTAGGAAATGATAGTCAACCTGGAGAAATAGATACCAGTACCTTGTGAATGGCAGTAGTTTTTTGAATTACATGTAAGAAATGTTCATGTTCACAGCAATTAGTTTTGCATTGTTTACTTGCTAATTTCAAAATACACGCAAGATATTCATGCATTAATACACCAAAGATTTTGTTTGAGTTGTTTGATGTGAACCGTGTGGGACTGAAATAAAAAAAAACTGAGGCCATTATAAATATGATTACAAGGTGTAATGACAATTATAGCCTAATTCTGTACCTCTCCAGTTACATAAATTTGTACCAGGTGTAGTGCTGTAATTTTGTACATTTCATTTTTAACATAATCAATACATTGTTATCTTATGTAAATGCTTAACTGTTTCATGCTGAAACTAAAATTAATGTTCATGTAATTAAAAGTTGATAAATAAATTTGGATGCATTTACAGAAAACAAAGGCTCCACAGTAGCTGTTGTCATTACAAGGTGGCTACCAAACTGTAAAGAATAAATTCCCTGACTTTTCCAGGACAATCATTTTTATTCCCTGACCATGCCTAACAATATCAATTTTTTTTAAGCATAAAACCTTTTTTTTGCATATTAACTAACTTATGAGATAACATACACAAATATATTGTTACGGCCGTCGACTTACTCTTATCGGTGTCGACCACAAAGATGGAAATGAAGGGAATATGTACATGAAAAGTTGATAGTGAAATGGATCGTGCAGGATGATGGGGAAAGGGAATGGAAGTGAATCTACCGGGATCGAATGTGTTCCTGATATCGTGACGGCCCTGTCATGAGTATCAGGTTCTGGAGGAGGTTCCACCACTCATATTTTTCCTTAAACAGTCCTTAAGGTAGGGTGACGAGTCTCTATTTGCAAAACATTTCAAATAAAGAGGTTAAGGGTGAACGTTTCCACAAGAACATGTTTATTTCAGCAGTTTCAACTAACAGTTTATTCAACACATATATCAATTCTCTACTTTCTGGGTCTTTGAAATTTGATTTATAACCTATTAATAACACATAATTACTGAACCATAGTCGTTCCTAACAGGGATACTGTCGTTAATAAATAAACCGTGCTGTCTGCCATTTCCTAGAGCTTATTCTTGACCTCATTTGTCTCGTGATTCGTATGTATCGTTTCCTTGTTACCAACTGTTACAGACTAATTTATCCCAACTTACGTGATGGTTTACTTTAAATTATTCCTAATGTTGACCGAGTGATTGTTAAATTGAGTATTTTTAGTTTTTGAAATGAGAGAGAGAGATACCAACTATTACAAGCTACATGGGCCTAAGGCCGTTGTGCTGCTGTCTAGTATTGAACCATCGTCGCATTGTGGCTAGTCACTCACCAATCGTTTTCCTGGCGTCTGAGTAGCGTGGCTTCCCACTGACTCTGTGACTCTCCCTTTTCGAATAAAATCTCCCCGTATAAGAAGCCCCTCCTGACCCTGTTTGCGTCTGTTGTTAATAACATAAACAGTTCCGCTTCGGCGCCGCTTCTGACATTATACACTCCCCCTCCTTCCCTGTGCTTATGACCGAGTTTCGCTGCGCTGTGACCAAGGTCGCGCCAGCTGAGCGCGAGTGGCAACCCCCCTGTTTGTTTCTGCGGCCGTGTTATGCTATCGTTTGCAAACATTGCTTCCGGAACTCTCGCTTCACCTGTCCTTCAATGTTTCCTGCTGTGTTTGTCATTTCCTCATCGTGTCCCGCTGGTCCTGATCGTCTGGCTAGTTATTAAAAAACAAAAAAAGCTTTCACTGGTATCCTACAGTATTTTTAGGCCGTTACAATATGTCAAACCAAAATCAGACAAACAATAATAGTACAATAATCCCACACACTTACCGTATTTACTCTGACATGATAATTTGTTACATCTTGAGGTTTAGTAAGTAAAACACACATATAAACTGTTTGTTTATAGACACTTTTAAGAAACCATTTTTGAGAGGTCTGTAATTTTCATGTCAATTATTTGTCTCTGAGCTTCAAGTAATATCCTAGCACCTTAGCTTTCTTTTCTACAAGTTACCTTATTTACTCTGTCATGATATTTTGTTACATCTTGAGGTTAATTAGGTAAATCACACGCACTATTTATTCACACTTTTAAGAAGCCATTTTTGAGAGTTATATAATTTTAATGTCAATTGTATTTACCTCTCTTTGAGCTTCCAGTAACAGCCTCGCTTTCTTTCCTTCAAATTGTTACTTGCTTTCAAAGCATCCTTCTGCAGATCTTCTTTTTGGCATAAATCAGCAGCTTCCTTTGAGCGTGCACGAGCGTTTATTGGAGCATGAATCAAGCTTTTAGTTATTGTAATGTTGGACACTCCTTCTGCTGCTTTAACAGCATCATACACCATTGGCCTAGCGATTAGATTCTCTTCTTTCAGGTTTTCCACCACACAATCTGCATTGACAGCACCATCACAAGCTTCATAACCTTGCATAAATACTTTGTATTGTCATTACACAAACTCAGCAAGAAGTGATCAAGCCTCTGTTGATTTTGTGAATAGCTGTGTAACAACGCTATAACACCAGGGTGTTTGCATAGATCCCTGTACTCTCTGAAGCAGCTCGATCTGCACACAAACCATCAATTAGCTTGTTATCAACTTAAATTGACAGAAGTGTTTCAAGACATTTGGATGCCACGTTCACCTCAATAGCCACAGCTGGGTCAAAACAGGACACAGCTTTAGTTACTTTGAGCTTCAAAGGTGATCTTTCAAAAAAATTTTTTGTGATTGTCTTTAAACACATTAGACATTCTTTACGAAAGACAAGAATGTCAAGGTCTGTGACTTGTTTAGTACCCCTAACCTCTCTACATTTCCTAATAGCATTTCTAGTAGAATGCCCTATCTTTAATTCTTTCACATTCAAGAGGTTTTCTGATTTATCTATGTCCAGCTTGGTGAGGGAACACTTTTCCAGCACATCAGACTTCATAAATCTGTCCATTATGTTTCTGCAAGTTGACGACAATGCACAATGCAAAAAAGAGGCCATTGGAGCATCGCTTTGAAACTCTCTTAGGAATGGTTCAATGTCTGAAGCCACAGTTTTGAAGAAGGCAAGTTTAGCTCCCAGTAGAGGATCTGCGACACATTTTTCAACAATAGTGAAGCTGGCAGATTGGTTGTATTTCTTTTCTTTCAAAGTCGTTTCCAAAAAGGTTACAACATTAGGTAACATTTATATTGCCCTCTGAGCTACAACTTGATTCTCTAACCACCTAACATAGCAAAATTTCTGTGGAAACAGAGTACTGGAAGTCAAAGTAGTATAGTCTGCTCGACGTGCAGAAGAAAACTTAAACAAATTATACAAGGCTCGAAGAAACGTGACAATATCCCAACCTGTGACTGTGATTCCAGCCTTAAATGCACAGTGCAATGTATGCAGTCCACAACTGCCCATGTCCAAAATCACTTGTTCAATTTCATCTTCTTTCATCGAAGCCTTCAAATCCTTGAGGAACTTGTAATTGACCATCCATAGAAACTTAGGAGACCAATTTTTTTAGGAATGGTCGAGCACAGCACAAGAAACCACTAAGTAAGTCATGTGCAGTGGTATGGCCAAGAAATACTGAAGTCAGATACCGAGTTGTAGCTTCTCCTCTGACTGTGTCCCAAAAACGAATGTTGATGTCCATTAGTTGTTTGTTTGATACTTTATTTAGACTCTCGTCAAATCCTACCATAACATGATCAGAATCTCCAATTACCTGCAAGAGCTCATTTTTGAAATATGGACTTAGACCATACAATATTAAGTAACCAAATTTATCTCGCTGTACTTTAATTTTCTCTGCAATTTTACTGTCCGGAAACATCATTTGGAAAAGATCAACTTCTTTAGCAGATGTACGCATAGATTTGTATGCCATTACAGCATGAAGAGTAAAAATTATTTCAGCCTTTGTAACGTCTTCCCCCAACATAAAATTGTCCAGTTGTTTACGAGCTGTTACTGGTTGTGGATTATCGCAAGAAAGGATACACTTTTCATTTCTTACCTGCTGAGTGGTAGTGTACTCCAAATTAACCTCCTGAGACGGTTTACTTTCAAAGCTGACAGAATCCCTTGCTGGAAAAAATGCAGCAAGGGGCATAGATACACTTCCTACAAACTTAAGGTGTTTCTTAGATTCTGAGTGACTCGTCACCGCTCATCGCCCCATGTTACTTAAAGAGAATGTCCGGCATAGTTTATATTTTTCTGAATGTGGAGATCCTTCAACTTCTTCCAGCCAAGAAAACTTTGAATCGTAAATCGTAAATCGCACATTATAAGTACTTTAGATGTACATAATATAGTTAAAATATTGTTAAATAATTTATAAACATACTTTTTGATTATTGTGATACATACTTGTATACGATTAAATAAATCTTTCTGCTAATAAACATTTACCATGATCAAAGAGTGCAAGAGAAACTTGCCTATTATTTAACCATAAATCACACATTGGTTAACCTTCATTAGAATGTAAAGAGATTTCAATGTTTTTAATATTTTTTGTAGCATTTTATAAACTACAATACTGTAATCATTTGTAATTAGTAAATTATATTTTCTTTCTTCTGCTTTCAGAAAGCTTTACAAAATCTTTGAATAAAGCAGCAAGAGAGAATTTGTTCATTGACATTTCACGTAAGATACAAGTTTTTACTTTATTGGAGAAGCTTTAAATTGTTGCTTTGATGTGGCTACAATCCACCAGGTTGATGTTGCATTTGGTAATGAAGAAAATTTAGCTCATAATTTTGAAGAAATATACGTTCAATTTTCAGATACTCAGCTGGCTTTGGCATAAATCAACCTAGTACAGACAGCAAATCAGGTAGTAGCTACACTTTTCAATATTTTCATTTTCAATCCAGTAACCTTACAAAATTTCTGATATATTCATTATAAAGTAGATGATACTTAATACTTTTAAGGTAAAATACAGGACATTCCTTGTGGCAAAACATATACATAACATTTTTAGAATTGAGATGCTTAAAACCAAAGCATATTTTGCTAAGTTTTGGCGGTTTTAATTCTGACATCTCTGTTTAAGATTGATAAGGGTGTGCGAATATTCATAAAACAAATATCAATTAACACATTATTCGCATTAGGTTGAATTATCAAAAATTAAAATATGAAATATTTACATGCATGTCTGTTTTGTTTCTTGTAGTTGTTTTAAATGCTTCGATTTTCAACAGCTTCTGATATTGTCATTTTTAATACATCAATATATTCTGATAAAAAGTTTATTTTGAAAAATTCAATTATTCTTCATTAAATCAAATTTTCCCAGTAGCTGTACAGTAAAAATAAACACAACAAAACACAACAAAACACAACACAACACAACAACATTAGCAGGCATTCAAACATCTACCGTATTTTAAATGAATGTTTGCAATAATTTATAAACCATTAAAAATAAATGTTTCAAACATTTTATTAAATCATAACATTTCAGGTAGTATGTACTCGTTTTGATATTACAGTTTATCACTGAGTTCTGTCTGTCACCGCTGTTTGAAGCATGGCGTTAGGAATTGTTAGGAGATGGCATGCTAAGACGTAGGTGAAGCCACTTGCAAGTCACCATCGCCACATTGTTCCGCCCAAAACACTGCTTGATGACGGCTAATCATGGTTACATGCGCTGTGTTTGGATATGAAAATTGGGCAGATAAAAAGACTCCTAGAGTGACTTTACAATTTAAATATTTAAAAAAAAATTTTATTTCCTATAATCAGAAGTCGATGACTACTGCACACAGGCATGTATGCATGTGGAAACTGTTGGTTTTCTTTTAAAACACTTATGTTTTGTGTAAGATATCTTATCAAGCCAAATGATTACCATGTTATATAACATTAATATCTGGATGATACACACAAAGTAACTGATAGATAATGTGTCTCTTCAAAGAAGGTTTTTAATCTATTTATGCACATGGGGGCGACAAATTAATTTAAAAAATAAAATTCTAATCTTATTAAAAATTTGTCATTAAAATTCCACAGTGTAGTTGTTACTCAAATTCTAGTCAAATTTTGTATAAAACTAGCTGCTCTACCCAGTGTTACCGGGGCTGAACACAGAGTGATATAGGTATTGTACATGAGTTAAAGCAAAATGGATAGTGCTATGTGACAGTGTGGTGGACATAGAGAAATGAAACACAATTACTGTTTGTATATCTATGATCTATGATTTTCTATGAACCCATGGTAATCGGTTGAATGGTTTAGAAGTTGGTACGCTGCAGCGCCATCTAGCACCAAGTTCCAAAAAACCTTCTCCATGAAAGAAACACTTTGATGTGCCAAATGGTGTCAGGAGTATATTGACGTCATACATACCAACATCCTATTTTTTTGTGTGCGTGTGTTTATGTATGTGTGTGTATATATTTTAAGTATAGTGTGTAGGTGTTTTTAATTAGGGTGGATTATCCCCCTAAAGAGAATTGTTGAATTAAATAAATTCTAATCCAAATATTTACTCCATTTTAAGATGCTGTTATTTGAGCTAACCTAACCAACTGTTCATAGAGTTTTATAATATTTTTTAGTATAACAGTATTAACAGTATTATTAATGTAACTGCCCTTTCCATCCATTCACCCTGTTTTACAGTATTTGTAATAGAGCTAATCTAATCATTCCAAAATTCAGATGGTGACAGGTAAAAAAGTCATGTCTCATATTTGACTTTCCTCTTTAGGAATCACATCATATAGTAAAAAAATGCCATTACAGGGTATTTTGTAATTATAACAATTTAGCAATCATGTTCAGTAAAATGGTTAGGCTTTCTGATATAATTTAAATAACATATTTTTATTTCTTTTAAGAAGTATTCCTGTGTTTGCTGTACATTTTATGATCATAATTCACATTATTTTACGGTTTTTAAGATATTCTGATGATTTGTCTACTTTACAGTACCAAAAGCTCTTGGTTTTGGTAATTATGTTTTATGTGCTTTCACGTAATATTTAAGGGTTGCTTGGTTTTGCTTTTTCCCATCATGATTCATTGTCTGAATAAGCTGATGCAATAGTTTGGCCTGTTGCATAAGGACGAGAGAAAAAAATAGAAAGTTCAGTAACTGCGAGAAAGAAATTTGGAGTGTGTCAGGCGACTGTTACCATAGGCCCATATTGGTTGATAATTTTTAGGGTATTTTTTTGACCATGTGGTTTATTTCATGGTGTAATCTCTGTCCAAAACACCTCAGAGCGAGTTACATAACATTGTACACTGCTAGGGTTTTGTGAAGGCTGTGCTGTGATTGCCTGGAGAGGTCATGCACCTGCCACTTCCTTTGGGTGGAATGCATTTGCACGTAGCCTCATTAGTCAGCATCTGAGCAACGTACTGATAGGTCGTGTGTGTGTCGTTGGTTCGCAAATGATATATTTATGTAAGAGAGAATTTCATGGCTGTGGTCCAGGCGCTACTGTATTATAATCAACTCTTTTTCATTGTTTCAGACTTACATCTAGAATTTTGCAACCACAGTCGTCGGTAATAACAGACAACAAGGATACAGTGAACTTAGTCTTTGTTCCAAGGACGTAGTCCTTCAGCCTGTACTGTGAGTTCATGTGCAACCACTGGACTTAATTGTGAACATATTTTAATATTCATCCTTCGGTAACTGCGAACAGTCAACTTTTTGTTTTGAAATCAGTGAAGAAATTATGTTCTACTTGTTTGTAAATTCTATATGTACTTGCTTCGTGGGTGGAATATGGTTGCCATGTGGACTGTGAATTTTATTCAAGTATTGATAAAAATATGTTAATATCAGGTTGTGTCCGAGAGACATTATTTCATTAAACAAGTCGTCAATAGTAACATTTATTGGGAACTAACATGATTTTTCAATGCCCAAATTATTTATGCAAGTGTTTATGAATGTCCACTCCAAGCCGAATATGTTGAGCTAGTCAGGGTCTGTGGTGCGACAAGTTTTACAGAATATGTACCTACTGGTGATAATTTTTCTTTAGGTTATGTTATTAAAATGGCTGGAAAATAGTTCTTAGTCCAAAAATTTTTTATATGAAGTCTTTATAAATACTTTTTCATAATTTGCTCTTATTATCATTCCATCATTTAATAAAGAGTGGAGGCATATTTTTTTCATTAATTTTTAACGTTGCAAGACCCTGCCCTCCTATGTTTTGAAAAGAAATTATTAAATAAGATTAAAATTATGTTTTTTTCAGTAATGCAGCAGATCAGCTGATTATAGCCTTCAAGGTCATAGCAACATAGTTTTTCATACTTGTATGTTATGCTTGGAAATGTTCTTGTAATTTAATTTAATGTTTCAAGTATTTTATTTTGAAAAACTTCTAAACATAATTTTATTGGCTTTCACTTTGCTGGCTTGGGTATTATTTATGTAAGTGTGAATTTCAGTGTTTTATTGCATTTCATAATTTTATTGCATTTAAATATATATTTTTAAATTATAATTTTGTGTATGTGTTTTATAGTGGTTTTAATTCAGTGAATATTGTGGCTAGTGAGAAAAAAGACGTGCTGCGACAGAGCGGCACCAAAAGATGATAATGTATCATCTCCTGTGTAAAAAAAGAGACAGACTTTAGCCCAGACTGTACGAATATGATGGGAATCTCCGAATCCTATGTGAAATTCAAAAGAGAAGGATGGTGTGGGACCGATTGAGTGAATCCCTCAAAGAAGGGAGGGGGGGGGGGGAGTTACTTCATAATAATTGTAAAGACTAAATGTAATAGCTAATCATAAGGCAGTATTTCGGGGAAGTCCCCAGCTGACTGAAATTTTCTTAGTGTTTTGTAATGTGCTGTGTTTTGTCAGTCGTCGTGCCATGGCCAGGCCCAAAGGTTGTGCCATCTCGGCGACATGTATTAATTTGGTAATCGATAAGAATAAAAGTTAAAATTAATATGGATGTTGTTATTTTGTAACTATTCTGAAAAATTTAAAGTCAGTTAACAGATTTTAACAAAACTCTACACCCTAATACTTGTAACAATCGTCGAGTTTTGTTAAGTGTTTTGTTTTGTCGTCTTAGCCGGGCACAATTGTGACTTTTTACAATTTTGTGGTTATAGTTATGCAGTTATTCACATTTGTCCTATGTTAATTAACATTTTACTGATAGCTTGAATACATTCTAGGTTCCCAAGTAATGAAGGAAGGAGAAAAGCACGGATAGCTGCAACAAGGTGAAAGAACTTGGAGCTTACGTTTGTTCACAGCATTGTTGTAAAGATGACTTTGACTGACTGTTTAGCCCAGGAAATAAAAGTTTTTTGTCGCAACTAATTCAGGGAAAGCTGAATTTTTGTCAGATGTTAGACCCTTATAAGACACGTATTTCCTCAATAGTCCCCGCCTATCCCCCTTGTGCTTTCCCCCCCCCCCCCCCCCCCCCTCGGAAGTTCTAAAATGTTGACCTTTACAGAATCGCTTGTGAATACGTAAATAATTGTGTAAAATAGTAAATATCTAGCGTATTTTGTTCTCAAAAACTGGTTTTTAATTTTTTTTCTGACAATATTTTCTTTAATGTTGATAGTTAAGGCGTTATAAAATCACAAACATAAAAAAACGGGGTTTTTTAATGTCAAAATGTGCAGTTCTCGTTCTGGATGTTTTTAAATAAATTTTGTAGCACACACATTCAGCTTTAAAATGATGTATAGTTTATATTGGGGAATTTATTGGTTACTGCTGGATAGGGGGGGAAGTGAGTGCATGCATGTGATGTGAGTTCACCGACCTACTATGTGCATCCTTTTGTATTCGCAGTCCGTTCGCATAGCCTTCATAATTATTTGAGGAATAATATATCTAGTTTTAAACAGTATTCATGTTAATATAAAATTATTCATAAAACAACTAACATATATTTTTCTTTTTTGCACTTTATGTTAACAATAATATATATAATATTTATTAGCAAATACTTTAAGAATTCTGTGTACATAAATTCTTTACTTAAATACGCATAGCCAGTTTTGGTTCGGGGGGAAAGATACCCCTACCCAATTAAGGGCCTTCCATTATCCACCACCAATGGACTGGCTAAAACCGGTAGCTGTCATGATTATGAATAACTTTAAACAAGTTAAAAATGTTTTAAATATTAATTTGTAGTTTATATGACAGCATCACGGACCGCCCACCCGCCTCTAATATAAAAGTAATGTATCCTTAATTTTTAACAAATTGTCCTTAATCAATACATGTTGACTTTCATCTGCATTAGTCATTGGCATTTACAAACTTTACTATGACACTAGTCGTCTGAAGGAAGTTCAATTTCTTTGTTGAAATTTGGAGAGTTAAGGCATGATAATCCATTACAGTTTCCACACATAGCAGAACAGCTTAGACCGGATTTTCTGCATTTGAAATTGTTACCACATGAAGTATTACAGCTGCAGGAAACAAGACAAAGAAGGTCATCAGGGGCAAAGGCTTTGGTAATGGAAACGGGTTTTAAAACTTTATTTTTCCTGCAATTTTCCTTTACATATTCATGCCTCCAACCCCAATCTGTAGGTGGAAGTTTATTGCCCATCCAATATTGCACCTGGAGGTAAAATTGTAATAGATGTTGGTGAGCTGCTTCTGATGTGGGGGGCAATTTTGATAAATCAAAGTTAGGTTTTAAAGCAGATTTACTTGTCATGGATGTAAATTTGTAGTAGCTAGCTTCATTCAGATTAGAATATCTCCTAAGCCTGTACATTTCAAGTATGAATGTCTCTCCCTTTTCGAGTAATTCATCACGAGATACATCTTTTTCCAAAAATAACTCTGCTTGAAGTTTGGCTTGTGGTACAACTTTGATCACATCAACATATTTTGTCTTTCCAAAACCAAAAAATGACGAGGTGGTGTCACAGCCTGTAATTGCATATGCAAATAAAAGAAGTTTTCTGATGCTCTTGTGCACATTTACTAGCGTTTGTATGTCATAATAAACAACGGAAGGATTTTTGCCACAGATCTATTTTCGAAAGAATACAGAGTTATTTTCAGGCGCAAGTGCTACAAGCAGTACCAGAAGATCTGTGTCTGATCCCACAACTATGACTACATTGAATTTATTGAGATGTTAAATTCCCGTTTTTACGATGTCTAAGTCAGCATCTCCCTCGGCTATGAATGAACTTATTCCCCTTCTATTTAATGCTTCAGACAGTTTCATAATTAATTTTTTTTTGTTATTCGTATTAGATAGAAAAGCTTCCTTTTTCGTGATACATTTTGTATTTGTCTCAAATTCTATGTTACATGATGAGTTTTTAGCAGATCTTCTTGACTGTTCTTCTCCCTTAGTTGTTGGCTCTGAAGGGTAGGTACCCATCAAAACCAACAGTTGAGTTCATTCCATATTTTGTGACGATATATGTGCGGTAATTCTTAATGATTTCTCCAAAAGTCTCTTCAATTGGCCATGTTACACTATGGAGAAAGCCTCCATCAATAACTATACCAGTACCTGTATATTGTTGGGGTTTAATTTCAACAGTAATGCCCTCAGAAAATACCTTCAGGAATGATGACTTCGCTCCTTTACGTAAAGAAACATCATCGAATAAGGATGGTGGTCATGAAGCCAGTTTGTGCGAAAGGTAAACTTTTAATATAGTCGGACCATCACACAGATTGAATAACTGTTGAGGATTCACAGTCACTCGCTTTGATCGAACAGCCACAGATTTGTGACTAGATTGAGTCAGTACCATTTCCTTCCTATGTAATTTCAGTTCTCTGAAAGACTGTCCCTTCATTTTTTCATAGCTGTTTTCCACGCTGTCATCTGAGATAAATCCTGAATGAAGTGCCACTAGTTTTGTGAATGGATTGTGTTGTCTTAACCATGAAGTTAATTTCTCAGTATCAGTTTTATCCCGTAGCTTGCGCGACTCCCGTAACTCAACATGCTGTTCACAGAAAGTAATTGTGCTTTCAAGAAACTTCTCAACAGCTTCCTGTACTCTTAAGTAGTAAGGAATCCCAAGAACCCATTTGGCCAAAGTTGAATCTGTTATTCCTCTGCCATGGGTTAAGCCTCCTACTGATTTCATGGGACACATCAGGCATTGTTCGATGGACATATCCGTCCAAATCCCCGACCAGAATTTCTCACATCTGCTGACTGTAAAATATCCTTTATTTGCAAACATTTCAAACTCATTTTTGGAAAGTTTTGATTCCAATTTGTTCATTTCTTGAACATACAAGTGAGCCGATTTTGCATAGGGCAGATGCCCTGCAGCATGTAGGTAAGGGAGCATTTCAATTGTTGAGTTTAAATGCATTCACCAGTTTCCTGTTCTTTCGGAATAAATGAATTTTAGCATGAGATCAATGCACACAAAAAGATTAAGCTGTTGCTGTTCTGCTTGAGTCCTTTATTTTTTGAAAACTAAATTCCAAATTTGAAATATGTTGAACAATGGCACCATCTTTTAAAATCACTTCTGCATCTTTCTGATTTGACATTAATTGATGGTACATGCTCTCAATTTTTTCTACTTCTTGGTCAAAATCTTGGTATTGTTCTCTGAGAATCATGAGAAGAGCTGCTGCTGTACAATTAATTATATGCTCGAATACTCCTGGAATATGCATGTCCATCCATCATATGCTTGACAGCATTCTGACCATATACGGATTCCCATAGGTTTTCCAAGCCACTCCCCTCCATTATGCGCCCAACTGCGCCCATGAAGGACATTAAGAAGGTGGAAACCTTCTAGCTTTACAATAATCCTTGATATGTCACTACCAGAGTCTGCATTTTGCACAATCTGTGAAGCCTTCAGATATAATGGTTGATCAAATGTTACAATACAAGACTGCTCCCTTTTTTTGCTTTCGTCAGCAGCAAAAGACAATGCTGGATAGATTGTGGACATGTTACTTGAGTGCATGTTTATAAATGGCACTGCCATTATGTACATTGACTCACGTTCTCCTTTACTGCGCCAAAGAATATTCATAACACCATTCCAGCCTGGTTGATTTTTTATTCCAACAATCCACATCACATTTAGTGGGAAAAAATTTACTTCAGGTTTATCTGTGAATGTCCTTAATTTCTTCAGTTCATCAAAGTCTTCTACAAGGAGATTTAATGAAGAGTTTCTCTTTTTTGGGTAGGCCAAGGTGCGCACGGTTGTGCTGTTCGTGTTGAATGAACCGTATTGAATCCTCGGAACATTTATTTTGGTTTCTACAACACTTCCTGGGGCTATGCATTGAATACCCCCCATAGCATGGAATGCATTCAAACCGTCCAGTGTGCGCACATTTATGTCTGCATTATCAAACACATACTGCAAAAATCCACCATCTTCAACCTGAGGTAATCCTGCGCACATGAGCGAATTGAGATATGTAGAAGCCTCATGGTAGGATGCACATACACCCATTGATGACAGTATCTCTATAAGGTATTTTGATCCAAACATGCGATGAAGAGATAAAAAGGAGATAAAAAGGACCTTGGTCTTACTGCATAAATAATTGAATGACTGATAACCGTAGAAAGTCTGTTTACCGTTGACGGTTCTGAAGATTTTTTTTTTCAAAATTCTCTCCAAGAAAAATTTCAAAGTTAGAGGAACTAACTCTTTGCCACCTGATTTTATAACCTCGAAATCTGGATGCATGTTGTACGCGTAGGTCATTTTTTGGATGTCCTCTTTTACAATATCAGCTGCTGCCAATACAATTCTCATGCGTTAATTTATTGTGTCATCCACACGATCTCTGTACCACGTTTAAATTATTTTGTGTACTGTTTCAGCCAAACAAAAAATATTTTTTTTTTCCCGGACACATTTGAAGTCACAATTCTGTCTCCAAAATGTTTCAGAAGTTGATTTTTTAAATGATAGAGTAGGTTTCATATAATCCTTTCTCTTGACACAGATGTTTCATCTTGTCCTGTAGTTCTTTGAGCATAAATTGAGTGTCATCGCTACTCTCAATGTACTTACATAAATCTACAAATGCCGGTTCGGTTGCACTCTTTGGCCTGCCCAAAGTTTTCTCAGATTTTTTAAAAAAAATCTTTGTAACAGTCACTATGATAGCGCGCTTCAGGTGCTACTAGATCAGTAACATTTATGAGTCTGGCTTTCACTCTTTCTCCCCAATCATCGTCTCTTAAGGGCGCGGCTGAACAGAATTTTCAATTTGGCACCATTTATAGCTGTAATTTCTGGCGTTCAAATATGATTACTGAAAAAGGTATTCATGTATATAGATTAATAAAGGTTATTTTAAAAAGTGTAATAGGAGTTCCAATGGTTAGTATTTTTTTCAATGTGAAAAAATTGCCATAATTTATAATGCAACATATGTGCTGTAATACATGAGAATTTCAAAGAAAACTTTTAAAATAACAAATGAAACTATAAAAAAAAATTATATTATAAGAATAATCACTTTTTCGTACGGAATTAGCTCCTAAACATTGAATGGAATATTATATTAAAGTTTTAAAATAATTTATTTCTCTGTAGTAGCATTTAATCAACATTTGAAAACTACATTTTTTCATCGAAAAACACATTTTAAACACATTATACTTAACATAGTTGAAAGAGGAAATTCCGCAGATTTTGAATTGGTACTTGCGGTTTACGTAGCCCGTATAGATTTTGAATGGCATGTGAAATACTTGTGCATCGCGCGCGGCAGCGTTCCGGTGTACTTCGAAACGCGCCGAAAGAATGCGCCACTACTAGCAAACCACGAAGGCCGCGCTCAGTGTTGCCAAGTCCAATTTTGTGTCTTCGCAGAGAGAGAGGAACGGGTTTTTTAAGATCTGTTGCCGTATTGCTTTGCAGTAAATGTGATATTTAGCACAATTTTAATTCTGCAGTTATTATTATAACATATATATTTAAATAACGTATTTTGAATAGAGTTACCTTGTGAGGGAGACTAAACAAGCTTTGCAAATTTAGTCTCTTATTGATTTAATTAATAATGTAAAAATTAGTTCATTTTCACGAGAATATCACCGTTTGAAGAAATCAAAGAAAGCTGTCGCAAGAGAATTGTACTTTCGGAATAAGAAAATTGAAAAATCAAATGACGAAAACACTCAAGATGTTGAGCAATCGCTGCTTGCATCACTGTTATAAACAGTTTTGTTAGTTATGCTTATTGTTACGCTAACATAGAATTAGGTAACATAGTGTTTGTTTTATGTTTTTCACGTAAGTTAATTGCAGTTGCTCAAAATATTCAAAGTGTTTATTGTTTTCGCGATCAACACATTTTCTAAAAAAAAAAAAAAAAAAAAAAAAAAAAAAATGAAGGATATAATTGAGACCTTTGTTTCTTGTTTGTAAATTTTATTTCATCCAGAATTCTAACTTCAACATACTAATAATAGTTGCAGAACTGTATAAATGTGAACACTTGAATGGCAGCGGCCAGTGTGGGCTAGGCGCCGGCCTGCGGTGCACGAGGACCCGGGCTCGGATCCCGGCTCGGGCAGAGCTGTTGTGGTGTTTGTTCTTCACGCCATACTGCGGAAGGCAATAGCGAAACCATCGCAGAAACATGTCACGTAGAGAACCTTGGAGGGCAGTGGTTCTCTCCCCGACGCCTCTCGGGTCGATACCTGCCTTCGTGGCGGATCACGCTTTCAATAAGTAATAGTATGGTAATATCATTTACCGAAGGGAGAGGGGTCAAGGCCATAATAGGGAGTTAGTTTTAACTGGTGCAAAGTATTAAAATAATTCCTAACTGAACACTTTGAAAAAAAAAAAAAAAAGATGTACTGTCCTACCATACACAAATTTATGTAAACATTTTGCAAACTGATGTATCCTTTGACTACAAAAGCTTATTTTACTTATTTTTTGCTTATTTGAGCACCTTAAAGTTGCAAAATACGAAGAAACTGTGATAAGTTACTGACTGTTTCAAAAATTTTGAGTGCAATATTATATTGTTACGGCCCCGACGAGCTGCAGTTGTGCGTGTTTCTGTGTCGTTTCGGCCCGCCTGTTCCTTCCCCTCGCCAAAGTATTTTTCTCCTGCGACATCCTACACTTTGGCGTTGCGCACTATCTTATGTCTGCCTCGCGTGATATCTCACCCTTTGTTATACATAAGTATGATATATACATAATTCTATATTGTTTGGTTTGAATTTTATGAAACACTTCCGTGCTTCACCACATGTAGCACGTACATGGCATTTCAATTTCTCCCCTCACGATAACAGCAACAGTCAATCTTTTTATAATTGAGTGTGTGTGTATATATACACACACATAGTCATTTATTGATTGGAAGTCGGAAGAGACCAGCAGCTATATTTAAGATGTGTGATGAATGGGGCAAACATGGAATACTTGAACGAAAGGGAGAAGAAAATTGTGTTCCTTGCGAAAACCAGCCGACCAACAACTTTGTTAGGACAATTGAAAAAAAAAATTTGTTTACCCGACCCGGAATCAAACCCGTATCACCTTCACAGCTATTATAGTAGTAGCTACTGTTTTAAATGATTCACGATTTTCGTTGAGGCAATTCTACAGGAAATGTTGTGCTTAAAATATAAAAATTAGTAATACAATGTTTTGAAGGTTACTGTAATTGAAACTAAGGTAATGTTTCCATGACTTAAAAGGAAAGTAATCACACTAATATACTACTGGCTTCAGTTTCTAAAATTAATCTTAAACTACCACTTGCTAAGCGTCCGATTTTCGGATGAGACATAACGTGACGTTCAGTGTCGGGGATGTAAACCTCTTTTTTAAACATGAAATCCCCACTTTTATAAATGGCTTTCTGTCAGTTTTCCTGTAGCATTTACGATATTACACACTTGATTAGTAGCAGACTGTGCATACTTTTTTTTTTATCTCTGCTAATATTTGTGAAATAGGTACTTGTTATTTCAGTCGTAATAAATTACCGTGATACCTTTGACACTGACTCATTACTGTCAAGATAATGGACATTTGACCATTTTAAATATAACAGTGTTTAAAACATTTTTCATGCAGAACTTTTTCGTTTTACTTTTTATACCGATAATTAATGTTACCTTAGTGAATCACTCTTTTCATATTTTCGGAATTCAAAATTCAAAATTGACGGCCTATGAAGTGAAATGCACTATCTGCCTACAATAGAAAAAGCCACCAAAGTAATTAACCTTAATTGTTATTTGTTTCTGCAACACTGAAACGTTTGTTTTTTTGTAATTTATTTATTAGCCTTTATTTCAAGCAGTTAAAATAAACTCATTTCTTAAAACATACAAAAAATACTGCATGAGCGAATGGCGCTAGTATTCGTACAACAAAGGTTGTCGCACTGTATCGCAGTAGCCTAACATGTGTCCCATTCGCGTTTTATGCAGAATACATGCGCGGATGTACCACTTCGGACATACGTATCCCTCAATAATTTATAGCTGCAATACACAGAGTTAGGTCATAGTAGCCGAGGACTGTGGCCCTCCGAGCCAAGTCCAGTGAACACGCAAGGCATCTAGACTGTTCGTTCAACGAGAACGTTTGGAACCATAATGTGGGTCCGCAAACATGGCCAGTGACAACTACTATGTATTTGGAGGGTCAGTAGCACCAGCTGTAGCATGATATTAAGGGCCGGATTTAGGGGAGGGCAACCGGGGCGAAAGCCCCGGGGCCTCCACAAACGGAGGGCCCCCACAGACGGAGGGCCCCCACAAACGGAAGGCCCCCACAATAGAGACTTCGGAAAAAAATCTTTCAAATTCCGACAAGTAAACACTAGTATTTATGTATGCTTTTTTTAAATACTAACAAAATCTACTTGATTTCAAAATAAATTATTTATTGGAAAACTCGACTGAAAAAAATGTTTCATTTTATTTGTAAAATAATTTGGGGCCAGGGGGCCTCCGCTCCTCTGTTGCTCCGAGGCCTCCAGACCTCTAAATCCGGCCCTGATGATCTTATTCAGGAGAATATCCGACTTATGTATGCTTCCATGTGAGATTGTAACACCATCTGTCTCATGTTACTGGCTGGCCCATGCCTACTAAGACATTGCATCTTACAAATGTTGGTCCCCTGCAAAACATGATTTGCGTATTACAATAATTTGAAGTGCTGTGTATACATTTTTCCAATGTCTGTTCCGCATGCGTGCTATGGTACTTTTAGAGAAAACAATTTTTTTTTTGTTGCAAATGTGAGTATTTTGATGTGGTTTGTTTTTGTACATTAATTCATATGTTGCTAATTATTTGCATTTATTGTTCCGAAATTTGTAAATTAATATAGGGTAACTTAGTAAATACTAATAATTTCATCGGGCCTATGATTTGCGTCTATGCCTGGACATTAATTGCTGCCTTATATTATTGACACCTCCATTCTCATGTCGATTTTAGCTCATATTACGTATCGAATTCCTGCACAATATTTACACAACAAGGCACTCTGGATTTTAAATGGATTGAATGTTTAAATATTGCGGTATTGCATTGAAAGTTAATGTGACCAACCAATTACATTAAACAGTGTGGGATTGGGATAGTCAGGAAACTAAATCTAGATGTGTTATTTCTCAAAATTTATTTCTTGATATGTAATAAAATAAATGATAGAATCATGTTATATCTTGCTTATCCATTGTAATTTCTCTATTACTGTGAATACTATTAACGTGGTTTAAATATAAAATATATTATTTGCGTACTGCCACTGAAGATGACAATGTGGGAAAAACGTTGTACTTAAATAAAATGTAAATAAAAAAAACGCTAATAACAGCCAGCAAAATCTAAATATTTTACTGTTATTAAACAAACTCTATGTACTGTATTTCTTTAATTATTTTTGCACTGCTTAATATTGTAATAAAATGATTGTAACTTACATTCTTTTTACTAATAATTTTAATTATAACTGCTGTATTACTAGTGTTTTATATTTTAGTATGTAGTCACACTCAAGTTTTTGTATAATTAATTAGTGATATGTCATGTACTGCGAAGAGTTTTGTCACACCACCAAAATGTTACTTTGCAAAAATTTCAACTTTGATATGTTTGAATTGGGTTGGCATAAAAGGAGACTTTTTAACAATGGTAACAGTTTCAATTTATATTCTTCTATAATTAATACTAAGTATGTTTTATACAGTAATTTTATCCCATCAAAATCGCCCTTCTTTTCACAGTGATCATTTCATGAATCATGTATGATAGTTAGGGCCACGATTATATGGTGAATCGCGAAATCACGAAATTTTCCGCGAATTTATATGGAAAATGCGAAAAACGCGATTTTTAAGAAAAACCGCAAAATAACACCGACATTACACAATACAAGTCTCTTATATTTTAATGTGATAAGTCATGAAGCGAAAACTACATACACTAGAACCCCGATTTTACGTATGCTCACGGTTCCACGGATTGCATTCGTAAAATCGCTACCTTCGTAAAAAGAAAACCCCCGACGGAAGCGTGTGAACATGGAATGTGTGCTGACCCGCCTCGCCAGCCGGCCGCCGGCGCCACGCAGACGGGCGACCGCTCACTCACTCGCCTGCCCGCCGCCTGCCTTCCCTTCCCTTCCCATCCCAGCGCTGGGCTACCGTCTGTCGGGTAGCAAACATTAAAGATCATTTAATGTTTGCTATGCGACAGGATACCACGTTATTTAAACCTGCCCGCCTTATACAAACTGTTATTTCTACGATTGCGTGAATAGTCACATCTTCCAGTTGTGAACAGTGTGGAATATTAATGCTAATAGCAACAAGCTTGATAGTCAAGACTTGCCCGAGTCCTGGTTGATAAGCTGGAAGAATTTCCTGCCTTGCATTTCTACGTGCTTCCTCTAATCAGCTTTACGGCGCCGTCTGGTCAGCTTGTGTGTTAGTGAAGCGGGATGATAAGAGCGACGCTCAATGGTAGTTCTAGCTCAGTAAAACCTCCAAGTGCAAGGCTCTGACTGGCATGCAGTCATCTCGTTCCCGTCAGATAACTGTGAAATTTGAGCGGTGACCGTAACATTATATAGCGTAAAAATAAAAATAAAGGTGTTATGCATTTCCCTCTGATACTTTCAAGAAATTTGTAACGGGTTTTTTACACCTAAAACTACGAAAACATGCCTTTTAGCCATTTTATCTCCTCTAAATCATCTTGATCCGATATCAAACAAACCAGTTGAGCATTAACAAATTCTTAAATGCTTTTCGTAAACAGACGCCAGTCGGATATCTAGTGTAGTTTGGAAATCGCGTAGGTATTTTCGTGGCTGTGCACGGCACACGACTGTAGTTGCCATTCGTCACGCGCCGAGAATGTTGTCCGGCAGGAAGGGCGAGTATAGTTCATTTGCGGTAAAAATGAATACTTTTACGGCCTTGATAAATTTTTCCATTAAAGAAATTTTGAAGTTTCAGTGATTTCCAGCAGAAATAATGTTGTGTAACTAACAAACAAATTGTATCAAAGCAATTAACGGTAAATGGCTGTGGCGGGGCCCTTAAAAATTTTTCATTTTACCAGAAATGGACCCTACAAACCTGGCTTTCGTCACACGCAGTTTGGAGAAGGGGAGGAAGGATGTTGACAGTTTCACATGCCAAAGGACGATAAGGGAGGAGGGGGAGAGAGACACGATGGTTTGTATGCCTGGGAGGGATGAACCTTGAAGTCTGGGCAAGGTAAGGAGAGGTAAGCCGTACGACGTCATGCATCAACTGGTTGGAAGGCAGCTCATATCCTTGTGCTCATCATCTGTCATCCAGACTAAACAAATTGCAGTCTGTAATTGCGGTGCTGACAAAAGGTATATTGCCAGAATCAGTTGACAACATTTTGTCATCAATGAGAACTGTACATACTGCAGAACTGAAAGAGAAGTTCAAGCATACAGCAAATTTGAGTCTGCTGAAATTTAATGAACTGATCACTTGTGATCCTTCTCGGCATCTGTTTACAAATATTGGAGCACTTTTTGACCCTCAGAATATGGGAAACATTTTGTGGATGATAAAGAATTCTTACAGCACACCCAGACCCTACCTTTCATCAAGCAGGTACCAAAGCTTACTCTAGCAGGCGGATATGTAGCCCCGAAAAAAATTGTCGCTGAAGAACAACAAAAGCCACATGTGAACCACATCGACGTGATGGAGATTTTGTGTCGAATGAAAGCAGATTACTCAGAATTTGCAACAGCAGCCTTGTAGTTGCTCTGGATACCAACCTCAAACGTCGACTCTGAACGGTCTTTTTCAACATACTCTTTAATTGTTAGTGACAGAAGAAGATCGCTGAAGCCAGAAAATGCAGAACTTTTAACAATGGTAGCATTTTCGTAATTTTTGTGTAAAAGTGTGCATAGTAAAACTTTCTGTAGTATCTTATTTTAATGTGTCATCCAAAAAATTGGAACTGTGATGACCTGATGAGCGATGGTACTTCTTAAGAGAAAATTTTCAACCAGAACATTAAAATGTTGATTACATGTGATTCTAAACAACACAATAGGCCCAACTGCTATTTTTTATGTCACAATCGTGAAATATATTGTGTAAGTACCATGAATAGCTTAAAAAAACCTGTATTTTTTTAAAAGACGAAAAAACGACGAAATGTGTGGTTTTAAATGACGAAATCAAGTTCAAAATGAAACCATATAATCTTGGCTCTAATGATAGTGTAAATATTATATATATATATATATATATATATATATATATATATATATATATATACATACACACATACTGTATATTGGATCTTGACATACTGTTCTTGCGAAATTCTCATATGTGGCATACTACCTATTGAAAGTGTACTTGCATAAGACTCAAGAGGCATTTCAAGTTAAAACATGTCTAATAGAATATTTATGTAGCCGCTAACTGTATCAGAAGGTATGTTTATGAGGCTGTTTAATTCGCTTATTAGTTTCTACTCATTTTTATACTGTTTCATGATGTGACACTAAATATAATGTGCCGCCAGATATATGTAAAATTTTTGTAGAATAATTAAAGTACATAATTGTAACTTAAAAACCTTTGTGAAGTTTATTTTTAAAGGTTATTTACCAACAGAATTACTAGCAGTGACAGCGGCAGGGAAATAATGGACGACGCAACGAATATTTGGCTATGAAATACATAATGTCTACTGTCAATTGCAAATCAACATAAAATGATAGTGAGAATATAATCGTAGTGTAAGATAATGTGTCTTTCATAATAACGCTTTTGATATATTGTTTGTCCCGTCCACTCGCTGCCTCATCCTCGCGTTCAGCCGGCCGCCTGGGTCACAGCCGCGCGCCCCGGAGAGGGGAGGGAGCAGTCTGGCAACGCTGCGCGGAGGCGGTAGGCACTCATGGACGAGGGGAGAAGGGAGGTTTCCCAGAGCTCGCGCGCTCCGGTTTCAAGGCCAAACAGAGCAGCGACACAACCTCCCCGCTCGACGACTCTCTCGCGACTGAACCGCGCTGGGACCGGCCCTAGCCTAAATACAAGCGCGCGGAGTAGTGGGGGACATCGCTTTGAGACCCCTAATGACATCACGACCGCAAAATAATGTTTCGGAACAGTGACGATTTTTTCGACTTGAACCGCGCCCTTAAGTCACATTGTAGCAATATTGAATGCCTGATTTCTAAGGTGGCAACATTGTGAACAGATCTTCTGCGGTGCGACGGATATTTTGCTTGTTTTACAGCTTCTTCGTCACACAGAAAACAATCTATTTTAAACTGGAATTTGCTTTCGGTACTTCTGAGACTTGGAGTGGAAGGTGGTGCAATTGATGTTGATGGTTGATTTGAGGTTAGTGAAGCTTGAATGCTTGTTGGTCTTGTATAGTTCTGTCTACAAACAACGTGAATGCAAATATACATTTTCCCCGTTAGTTTAGCTTGCAAACCATCTTTTCGCTTCAAGCTGGATTCATTAATTTTGTCTATACCTCACTTCACGGTTACAACTGGAAGATCACTATTTAAAGGCTTCCCACAAATAGCACAATATTTTTCGAAATCTTCCATTTCTAAAGAATTTTGAACTAAATAAATCACTAGCACTTTAAAAATGTTTAGATAACATCGCTTATTAACATTTATGCACGGCTATCACTTCTAAACCAATGCTGCCAAATTTCCAAGGACAAAATATTACATTTAAAATACACACATTTAAAATGGCACAACATAATATTAAATTGGATAAAAGTAAATTATCTGAAATAAGTTGAATTAATATTATCAGAAAAAAATTACCTTCACCAGTTGAAACCAAATTATTTCACAGTTAATGTTTCAAGTAATGAAACGTATCACAATATTAATTTGAGGCCCAATGCTTCTGTTGGCCAGCTCTTCCAACACTGCAGGACAAACGTGCAGCCCTGCAGCCCGCCCGCCTCGACCCTAACCACTAAACCACTCTTCACGCTATTGCCGAGATAAGACAAGAACATGTAGCCCACTCCTGCTCCGTCATCGCGAAGACTTAATAAACGAGACGCAATAAGAATATGTATATGTGGTGTGCTTGCCACTTAACCCTTGCTGCCAAGGCTCAAACATATTAACTCTAAAAGCCAATTGACCCTAATACGTTTTATGACAAATTTACCATTATCTAAATAATTTCGAAACAGGGTTGCAGTGATTCAGTTCTTGCCTTTGTCAAAGGCAATTCGGGTTCGAAACCAAGCAGGAACTCCCAGATTTTCGTCAACAGGAATCGAGCCGAGACTATGACTCAGGCCAAAGTGTTTCATTGGAGAGCTCTCGTTCCTTCCGCCCGTAATATGTAAAAATAAACACCAACCGAACAATTATTTTTGATTCCATTTTGTATTGCGAATGAATACATCAATATATTAATAATTAGCCTACTATTAGATTTAGGTTTCTATTTTAATTTTAAAGTTTTAAATCCTGCATGTAACAGAGGAATATTAAAAATAACAATCTCATGATAAGAGTAGATGAATGTAGCAGGTCGGAGCGTGCTAGCCATATGCATGCGCTCACTTCCCCCCCCTCCCCAGCAGTAACCAATGAATTCTCCGATATAACCTATACATCATTTCAAAGCTGGAAGTGTGTGCTACAAAATGTACTTGAAGATGTTTTGTGTATTTCCGATATTTAAAAACATCCAGAATGAGAACTGCGCATTTTGACATAAAAAAGAACAGGCAATTTTTGGCCTTCATTTACTGGGCTAGTTATTTTTACTTGTGTGTCTTATTGTGAAATTATTTGAAGAAAGTAACTAGTAACACACACAGACACTATTAGTTCAGGTTTCTAAATTTCACAAGAAACTCAAGGAAGTAGCTTGCAACAAACACAAGAAAACTATGGAAGTTACATCACCAACCCTATAACTTTAAACATGTAAATTGTAGAGAGCATTTTTAAATGAAAATTTTTAATATTTTTTTATAAAAATATATGATAATCGTAATAATAATAATTATCACTTTATTTCTCAGTGCAGTAGTTTGGTAACTAATAAAAATAAAAATAATATCTTTCTATACATATAATGTCTGCAACTTCAGAAGTTTTCAGAACAAATCACTTTGCATTTAGAAGGTGGAAACACAAGCAGAAACATGAGAATTTTTAGAGTTGACCAATGATTGCTTTGCGTTATTACATTTTCATAGTGTAAAATGAGTATCTGGAAACTTCATTGTGTAAATTATAAACCTGGACAATCAAAGTATCTGACTTTTGTAGACTGACAGTCTTCAAATAGAATACTGCATTCTTTGCTTTTCACGTAGTGTTGCTCGTTCATTTCATTCAGCTAAGGGGATGGTGATTCAGCAAAGGGGGTGGATAAGGCACGCAACTAGCTGAGGGAATTTGTTTTCTATGCTTCCATTGCAATGCTAAACAAATTTAAATAATGTTTGTGTTCAGCACATCAACGTGGTGTTTCAAATGTTTTCTTTCCCCCCCCCCCCTCCCCCCACAATTATTGACTAAGTTTTACAGAATAATGTAAATTTTAGGACAATGCCAAATGCAAAAAAACCTATTTAATTCTCAGCATACTTCCTAAGAATATGGTTTGAAGTTTATTTCTTGCACCAACGTGGTTTCATAATTAAAATTCTTTTTTTTTTATTGTCTTATTATTTCTATACTATTGAGTATATGAAAATCAGTATGCAATGATAAGAAGCTGATCATTTTACTTACACATTACTTTGTGATGTTTGTAGGACTTTTGCCATGTCTGTGTGGTATCAGCTATAGATGATTGTTATTTACTTTACTTTGAAGAAAAAAATACAATACATAGAAAATAGATTTATAATAAAAGCTTTAACTGAAGATTCATGAAATGAATTGTGTATTTTAATAGGCAAAATGAGGTAATTGAAGTGAATCTTGATGCATTTTGGCGTTATGCTGTATATTGACTTCCAGTTTGGTGTTTGAAGGTGAATAAACTTCAATTTCACAGTTCTGTTTAACACTATTTACCATATAATCTTGTCTGTAGCTGTGATATGTAAGCTTGAGGAATTAAGAGCATAATAATATTATACTGTATGTATGTATGTATGTATTTATGTATGTATGTATGTATGTATGTATGTATGTATGTATGTATGTATGCATGCATGCATGCATATATGGGTGTATGTATGCATGTATGTATGAATGAATGAATGAATGTATGTATGTATGTATGTATGTATGTATGTATGTATGTGGATAAATGTAATAAGTGTGTTACATCAAATGTAAATATTGTTACAATATTTTTATAATGCAAATTCTTTCCAAGTGTACTGTTTCCATAAATTTAATTAGTTAATTTGTTACTATTTGATTTGTTGCTAGTTGATTTTATGTTCTCAGTTACTACAAGTTATAATGTGGTAGGTATATTGTTAATTAGTAATTGCTTATTCAAATTTTTCAGAAAGTATTTATAATACATTGTTATTGTATGTTTCATATCTCGGTGTATAATGTGTTCTGTATGATATATATATATAATCTAACATTTTTACAGTACAAAAACTTTAGTTAGTGTTTATGGTTGTAAAATTATTTGGTAGACCAATATTTTAGGTGTAATGAAAAAGCAAATTTTATTGTTAAAAATAGTGGATTTCGTCTTTATCGTTATTAAAAATTGAAACACATGTAGGCTAATAATAAGTACATATCAAGCACATTTACGTTGATCAGCTGCTGCAACATCTCATGGTAAGGTGCTTCAATTGTGTACATAGAACAATCTACATATATTGATGAAAGTTAAACAAAACACTGCAAATGAAAAAGTTACAATTATAAAAATTAAAAGTATAGCTAAAACATTTTTTTAACAGCAATGTTATAAGCCCAAAATAATTTTACTTAATACGTTTCCTTCTGATGTATCTGTGAAAGTTTTTAGCCATATCCATACCTGCCAACTTGAAACTCCCATCAGTAAAACTTTTAGAATTTATCAAATTTGGCGTAAATCATGTGCGGCAATTATTAAGTACTACTGGTAACCAATATCAATTTCTCGACTTTCCCATAAACTTATATTCGACCCAACAAAATCTTATGCAAAAATACTCTAAAAATATAATTTCTAGTGCTGCTGTAATATATATATATATATATATTTTAAATTAGCACAACAATGTTAACAACTACACAAAAAAGTTACACTGAGAACAATAAACCAAACATGAAGGTGGTCTTACATTAAAAAAAAAGTTGGACTGATGGATAGATGAATGATTCATGAATTTTATGTGAAAAAAAATTAATCTGTAGTGATCTGCTTGATTTGTAATAGTGATGAAGTGGCCTTCTTTGAAGCTTGCAGGAAAACACTGCTGAAGTTTTGTTGATAACATGGTCCAGACCTCTTGCATTTGAGAACAGAGATTGACTGGAGTGTTTCTCTTGACATAGATAACCTGAATTCTGTTTTTTTTTTACCAAGCTAAAGATACATTTGCATTTGACATTACTTAAAATGGAAAGCATTACCCTTTATATTCTGTCACATTTACAAACCCCTTCAACTCCTTGTGTATGTGATAACTCTGCCTATTTCACATCAATCGACACATCTTTGTCCATAACAGCCAAAATGTCATCAATCTGCACATTTGTAAATTGTTTATGAAGTTCATCTACTGTCAAATCAATAGTTTCCTCTTTTTTCACAGGCAAGATAATAGGAATAATTTCACAAAGTAATGCACAGAGGAAAATTGTGCAGTTTCAATTACCTTCTATCGTGTCACTTCTGCATGTTTTAAAACTTCATTCTTAAAAGGAAACTTATTAATCATGTAATCACATGCAGTAATGAGTTATTTCCTTACTGAGCTGTAGAACAAATGTTTCACATTGCTTTTGAGCACACATATTAAAATTGTTGTGTGACTTCCTAGTTGTTGTTGTTGTTGTTGTTGTTGTTGTTGTTGTTGTTCTTATATTTCTTGACTTGTCCTATACCATTTGTGCAAAGTCTGTATAGTCAAATGGACGAAGATAAATAAAATAAATAGATGGAAAACACAGCGTAACTAGTAAAAATTTTTAATTACTCGTCCATTTTTGTATTGGTGTAAGGTATGTAGTAAATATAAAAGAACAGAGCAATTAAAACTTTTCGGAATACTTCTACGCAATTATTTACCGCTTGCTACGTTCCACCATGTTTGGAAACTAAAGCTGAGTGGCGTTTGTTTTCCAAACGGACAAGTAAATATTTTTGATTCGTCGGAAAGAGCCAATGAGAACGACGATGTCAAGAACAAAGATGCTACTTTGTTTGGTTTGTTTGGCATTCACGTCCATGTTTGTTGTCTCACTCATACAGACCTCGTCGTTACAAACTCAAAATTAACCGTTTTGCAAATTTCTAAATTTATTAAAAACTTTTTAAATCCGTAAAAAAATCTAGGCTCCGTAAAACAACGCCTCTATCAGTAAATTTTACGGACAATCCGTCAAAGTTGGCAGGTATGCATATCTGTATAGAATCAGCTATGGACTGCTCTTATTTACTTTTAAAATAATGTTACAATTTTTAAAACAATCATCGTGGGAAGAACTGGGTTTGTATAGGGATAGCCCAATTATTTTTTTATATTGCAATTTTATTGACTGCTAATATTTACTACACTAATAAACAATCTTACTTAAAATTCATACTAATAAATTACTCACACTCAGTATCTCCAGTCCTTACACACCGCACCCCTCGCGTAACTCTCGCCGCAACACTCCTTGTGGACCTCCGTTGCCGAACTCTCGTCGCACTCCGTCGCCACCGTCACACTTCCCTTCGGCAAGGATCCGCTCGGAACTTCGCTTGGGACTCTCGCCGCACCCGCGGGACTCTCGCCGCACCCGCAGCACTCTCGCCATCCAAAAACTCTCCTCACTGAGGGGCTCACTCCAACTCGCCGAGCCACTGTCGCGGAGGCAAGAGTTTAGGCTCATATAGACCCTGGCATCCTTCTAGAAGTGACAGGTGCAGCTGGGGCCAGACGCATCATCCTGTGCCGACCCGCCGCCCAAAGCGTCGAGAAGGGCATGGGCAGCTCACGCTATGGCCTGCAGAATTCCCAAAGGCTGTCCGGCGCCGAGGCAAGGTGCCACGCGGGGAGCGGAGAGGAGGGGGTAGCCACAACCCTTGTAATCCAGCCAAGTCCCACGTCAGTGGGGGCTACTTGACACACAGGCCTGAAGCCATCCAGCACCGAAACCGGCACGCATCGCGGCCCTGCTTGCACTTGTAACAATACTATAAACAGTAACTAAAGTCATATTTTTACTTAGTGCATATTATTATAAGTTTTGAGGATTCACAACTTCTATGCATATATAGATAGCCCACTTCTCAAACAGGCTAATACCATTTACGTGTATTTATATTTTTTAATATTTTAACATTTCAAGGTGACTGCAAACAAAGCATTGGAATACCAGATCAGCCATGTTCATTGATTTGTAATTTATTATTATATTATACATTTGTTTGTGTGTATCAATGGTTTAGAAGTAAAACCACCCAAGTCCATCGTTTTCCACAAAATTACATTTTGTATCCAAATTTATATATTCTCTACATATTTGTTACTTATTATGCACATAAATAGTAAATGACAAGTACTTTTAATTTAAGTTTAGTTGAATTATTTGGTAAATTTAGGTAAGGCATTCAAATTTTTTAAATATTTTCCAAAGTTTAATCAAAGTTGATTAAGATAGTTTACTTCTAAACTATATTATATTTATATAAATAAATGTCTGAATACTTTTGAGACTTCTTGTTTTTATGAGTATTTTTATTTGCTAATTTATTCAAATGGTTAGAGTCAATGGAACGTTGTCTTTTCTGTATTTTGTATTGCTGTACTTTTGACTAATTATTTTATTTGAGATGAAATTTTTTTTCTGGAGACAGGAGTATTTTTTGCTGGTATGTGTTAGTTAACCAGAGGATATGCATACAAAGATAAAGTAATACCATGAATCTTTAAAAAAAAATTTAACAGAAAATTATACAATTATTCATGTGCAAACTGGGTGCTTAGGCATATTTTTACTACTTAGTTCAAAATGGCTCTCAAGCTCTCTATTTATATATAAAGTATAGTGTCATGGAGTAGATATTTTCTTTTTCTCTCTTTTCTTTTAAGTTCTTTGCCCTCTGCCGTATAGTTGTTTCGACCTAGTGTCCTGGCATGCTGTTTGCAACACCCGGGTTTTGCAATTAAGGTTTCTACTGCACAAGTAAGACTGTGTAAGTTGCTTGATTTTCTGGGACGAGCGGCATATCTGCTTGTGGCATGGCCGGCTATCAGCGGGTGTTGCGTCATTTCTTCTCGAGAGCACTGGAGTGCATTGGCCAGCCTGATTTTCATTTGAGCAAAATTTGCAGGACTGTGCCACGTGGTAGCACGCAGAGCATGTTGCGAGCAACGGTTAGGATTACTGGCCTTGCTGGTTGCTGGAGTGGGCATAATGGGATGCACGGCTGGTTCGTGTTTAAATTTGTTTTTTTTTCCTTCGTTGTATTGACAGTTTTTCACGTCCTGCAATGTCTACGTGATTTTGAGAAGTAATAAATTAGCCCCCCAGGGAAGGGCTGGAGCTTATCGCCTTTGGACTTCCCTGGCGGGTGGATGTATGTAGCAGCCATGCCAGACGGGATAGGTAAGGAATGGCAGCTCTAAAAGGAAACTATAATTTATGATGGGGCTATGAGAGAAAAGTATTTATTTTTTTAGTAGATATTCTCAAACTTTATGATCTGTGTATCTAATAGTCATTTTCAGGATGTTTAGTTTCTAATTAATGGGATCATTTTCCAGGTGAATAGGATCAAAACAAAAATAAATAATGTTTTTAGCGGGATGGCTGAGGTTGGCGGCTATTTCCACGGAATTGTTTCTTGTTTTAACTGGACTATTGTGTAACTTTTGAGATTTACAATGAGCTTTCTTACTTGTAACACTTGGATGTGATAGTTTGAAATAAAGAATGTTTTGAAGTAAAACTTATTTAATTATTTATGTAATTATTATTTGTGTTTCAGTTAATTTATTTTTGTGAAATGAAATAGCCCTAAATGCAGTGCAATAACCCATTTTTCTTACTTTCAGCTAACCACCTATGACCACCCTTACCCTCTCTGTAGAGAGAGAGAGTGAGAGAGAGATCTCCCCAAATACCTAGTTCTACCGATGCTACAGTAGTAGTAGTGTTAAGGTGTTTGTTTTCAGATTACAGTGTTTAGTTAGGCAGACTGGCCACAATTTAAAAAAAAACTATGGTTTATAATAAAACTACTATCATGTGCTAAAAATTATTTCCTTTAAGTTTATTTAACAATAAAAATTTTCAGAGGCTTGCGAATTTTTAAACAGCATTCAGTCCAGTAAAGTCCAGGAAAGTATTTTTACCAATTGTATTAATTTTTTTTTACACCAGGCCAGCCATTATTTAAACACTTATCCAAAATAAATTTAAAGTAATGGCGTACACACTTTACTTGCCTAAAAAAACCTTTAAGTTCAAATTACAATCTTCTATATGTATTGTAGCATTGTAAAATGTGCTATCGCACTGGGGTTGAAAGAGTCACACGGTGTGTGAGCATCGACTAAATATGGGCACCACCACGTGGTTTAGTTTAAGGGCACGTGGACCCGGCTATCCCCTCTCAGGGTCGTGACGTAGCCTAAGTGCGATGAGGCTCGCAACTCCCTAACTACTCAAATCTAGCCTAACCACCCGATCTCAGCGACGGGCACACTCCTTAACTCATGAGAAGAAACCAGAGTGGTTTCTAGGTGTTCTGCTCCGGGTGGCGATCGAGATAGACTGGGCTGTGGTCAAGGTGTCATGGTTGCAGGACGCTTCGGATTTACCGTTAGGCAACGGACAATGACGTGGAGGAACTAAGTAGCGAAGCAAAGCCCTTACAGTTCTTAAAACAAATTCAAACATATTTTCCCTGAATTAACATTACATAAAAACGTCACTAATTTCTACTTAAGTTAAAAAAAATAGTCTACCTGCATCGGGTAGTTCTGAAACCTGCCGCGCACGGCGCTGCTCAGTCATTATGTCTAGCCTGTTAACATTAACACAGTAGGGAACAGTAAAAGAAGAGATAAAGACTGACAATTAATTATTTAAACAGTAATTATGTTAGGGTTGCGTGGCACAGGCTCTATCAATGCACGTCTTGCAGGGCGGATAAAAAAACACGCACGCGCGCGCGCACACACGTACGCACGCCCGCACACACACACACACACACACAGGTTCCTGATGGCAGGAGGTTCGAAACAGACAGAAGATGGGTGGGGAGGGGCCGGGCGAGACGTGAGGCACATCGGGCTTGGGCGTAGCCCCGGTCGACATAAAATGTATAAATTAAATGCTCAATTATGAATGGCACATTGTACAATAACTCACACGTGTAAGAATTTTTTTATAATTATTGTTTGATATTCAATTCAATACATTATGATACTCAGTTGCATAAAATTACATTTTGATTATCTTATCTCCCTTTATGAAAAAAGGAGACCACATGGTAGAGTGATCAGGCCACTCGCCTCCATCAAGGCAATCCAGGTTCAATTCAGGGGAGGGTCAAACAAGTATTTTTCACAACTGGGAATATGGCCAATGTTGCCATAAGCAGGTAGGTTTTCTAAGTAGGTTCCTCAATGTCCACCCACCCATTTATTATATCAGTGCTCTTTCCTAATATAATTACACCTTGTCATCTAAGAAAATTAACCATGTTGAAATTTAAGTATAGATAAAGAATATGCCAATTTAACCTGAATGTTTGCGAGTTATTATTTAATTATGCTGTTAAGTTCTTCAACATCTTCACCAATGTTACTGATGCCAAATCCTTATAAATTACAAAAGCACATGAAACACTTTAATTCATTATAAAACTTTTTTCAAACGTGCAACACTGTAGTAGAAATAATTATTTAACATATTTCAATTGTGAGAGGAAGGGGGGGGGGGGGGGGGAAATTATGGCAGACGTTTCTAAGGCTACATGATTGCTTGATAAATTCTAACAGTATTTTAAAATTGTTTATAGATTAAAATGAGTTGTTTGGATGGATATAGAAACAATATAAATGTTAGGTAATTCTAAGTGTTGGAGAATTAATTATTGTCATGTTGGTACTGGTAGTTGTTAGTTGTAGAAAGATGGCGGAATCCCGAGCTGTGGAAAAATAAAGTGCTAAGACAAAGTGTGTATTTCCTCATTAAAAACCCAACAAAGATTATGGGCCCAGACGTGCCGTGTATTTTTTCCGGCTGGAACACATGGTTTAACTGGCTGCGACGAAAATCGGTAGTGAACGCCTACGACATGGCGTCGTCGGCGCTTGCTTTTGTGGAAAAATTAAAAGGTTGTGAAAACTATTCGTCGTGGAAATTCCACATAAAAGTTCTTCTACAGTTGGATGATCAGTGGGATGTGGTTCAAGGTAAAGTGAAGACGGAAGATGCTAAAGACAAGGATCGAAAGGCACTGTCGAAAATTTCACTTTTGATTGAAAGTAACCTAATTCATCATATAGAGAACTGTGTCACCTCCAAGGCAGTGTGGGACAAAATTCAGCAACTCTTTGAAGACTCGGGATTAACGAGTAAGGTCGGACTTCTTCGACGGCTGATTTTGACGAGACTCAATGATTGTAGTAGTGTTGAAGAGTACATCAACAACATTATTTCTACTGCACAACATCTTCGGGAGATTAAATTTCAGGTCAGTGACGAGTGGGTTGGTACCCTGCTTTTGGCCGGGCTACCAGAAGAATACAAGCCTATGATTATGGGTATCGAATCGTCAGGAGTTGAAATTACTGGAGATGTGATCAAGGTTAAACTTCTACAAGATGTGAAGCTAACAAATCCAAGAAGGAACGTATCTAACATGGAGGCCGCACTATGTAGTTACCACGGTAAACAGTGCTCAGAAACCACACCATGTTCCCATGTAGCTTAACATTGTCCCAACCCCGAAGCTGCTTTCTACAGTTCAAGATGTGGCCAACCCTGCAGGACAAATAAAGCCCCCTGCTGCTTCAACTGCAACCGCACGGGACATTTTGCAGCGAACTGCCATTCTAAAGTAAGTCATGGCAAAGCCGACAGGAAAGAAACAAACAAGGAGAGGGAAAGGAATTCAAATGCATTTTTAACCTGCATGGTTTCCTGTTTAAACAAAAGCGATCTCTCTTGGTATTTGGACTCTGGGGCCTCACTTCACCTAACTCGAGGAAAAGAAAACTTGTGTGCTCCAGTCAACAAATCTGGCACCGAAATTTACACTGCCAATAACCAGAAAGTGAAGACTGAGGCTGTGGGAAATGTGGAAATAGAGTTGACGGTTAACAGCTCTACTAGTCGTGTAACAGCACATGACGCTCATTATGCGCCTGATGTTGCAACAAACATATTGTCGGTGAGCAAAATCACCAGCAAGGCCATACAGTCATATTTGATAGACACAGTGGCAAAATCCTAAATGCTGGGGGAGAGTTAATTGCATCAGCAACCCAATGGATGGCATGTATGTATTAGATACGACACAGAAAGAAACAGTGAATCGTGTCTGTGCTACACAGGATGAGCCCGAACTTTGGCACAGAAGGTTAGGCCACCTCAATCGGAAGGACATGCATTTGTTAAGAAACATGGCCGGAGGTGTAGAACGCCTAACCACTAGTGAGGAACCTTGCGAAGTGTGTATCGCAGGAAAACATGCCCGGGCCCCTTTCAAATGCAGCAAATTCAGAGCAGGAAAAGTATTGGAACTGGTCCACGCAGACCTATGTGGACCTATGGAAAATGTTTCAATAGGCGGAAGTAAGTACTTTATGGTGTTTATCAATGACTTCTCATGGTACAAATTTGTTTATTTCTTGAAAACCAAAGATGAAGCTTACAATTTTTTTTAAAAGCTTTTGTGCCTTGATGGAAAACCAAACTGGAATGACAATCAAGACGTTGAGGTCTGACAACGGGTTGGAGTTTGTAAATCATGAGTTCGACGATTTTCTGAAACTAAAGGGAATTAGGCATCAGCGCACTGTCAGATACACACCACAACAGAAAGGTGTAAGCGAACGAACCAACAGGAATATTGTTGACAAGGCGAGATGTTTACTCCAAGACGCAGGCTTACCGAAGTCTTACTGGGCAGAAGCAGTTGCCACGGCAGTGTACCTCAACAACAGGTGCCCTACAAAAGTGCTTGACAAAACTTTGTATGAAGCATGGCATAAAAAAAGACCTAACCTTGGACATCTCAGAATTTTTGGAAGTGAGGTTACGTCACAAATACCGAAACAAAAACGTCAAAAATGGGACCCTTGCTCAGAGAAGTTGATATTTGTCGGTTATTGCGACGACACCAAGGGTTATCGTCTTCTCGACCATTTTACCAAGAAAGTAACAATAAGCAGAGACGTTGTATTCCTGGAACACAAGATGATTTCAAACTACTCGTCAGACAAAACAGTGGATGAGCAACAATTTCCCCTTGCAGAGGGGGATAGACATCACCTAGAAGACAATGATGAAAACCAAAATCAAACTGACATTCCATCAGATGGGCCTGCAAATAGTGATCCAGAGGGCAGCGACTGGGAAGAAGAGTTCAGAGATTTTCCGGAGAACGAAGAGAATCGAACAATATGTGCAGAAGGTCCAAGACGATCAAGTCGACAACCTAAACCAAGGAGCGACCCTGATTTTGTGTCTTGCCTCGTTGCTGTGGAAAAGGATCCCCTTACTCCTGAAGAAGCGATGACCAGTCCACAAGCTCAGAAGTGGAAAGAGGCCATGTCTGAGGAGTTATCTTCGTTTATACACAATGAGGCCTTTGACTGAGTTGACCTACGACAAGGTAAATTTGCACTTAAGACAAAGTGGGTATACAAAGTGAAAACTCCGATGACCAAGGCCCAATATACAAGGCTCGGCTAGTAGTGAAAGGGTGTGGACAAAAGCCTGGCATTGACTATGAAGAAACTTTTTCCCGTCATAAGGTATGCATCGTTACGATACCTTTTTGCATTGGCCGTCAAAGAAAATTTAAAAATGACTCAGATGGATGTCAAAACAGCATTCCTCTTTTGTTACTTGGATGAAGAGATTTATGTGCAGCCACCAGAAGAAATTGACAACAAACCACCATCCAAGGTCTGGCGCCTGAAGAAAGCAATGTACGGATTGAAACAAAGTGGTCGATGTTGGAACAGGCGCTTGCATCAAATCTTGACCAACATAGGCTTGCACCAATCAAATGCAGATCCCTGCATCTACTATAGAAAAGATAGCGAAACTGTGATTGTAGCAATATATGTGGATGATGATGTCATTCTAACCAGTGATTACCACATTGAGAAGAAAGTGTGTGACGCCTTAGAGTCCCATTTTCACATGAAGTATCTAGGTGAGGTAAAGAACTGCATTGGAATGAAGATCACCAGGGACTCTGAATGCGGGAAGCTTTGGGTTGATCAGTCAGACTACATTGAGAAGCTGCTGGACAAGTTCGGAATGGCTGACTGCAAACCAGTGTCAAGACCAATGACCCAAGTGGTGATGATGTGCAGTGCAGTGAAAATGTGCCATACCAGCAAGCCATAGGCAGTCTATTGTCTTGTCTCAAATTTACAGGCCTGACATAGCTTACTCTGTTAATTGTCTCAGTCAGTTTAACAGCAACCCAAAAATGCACCATTGGGTTGCAGTCAAGCGAGTGTTCAGGTATCTGAAAGGTACCAAAGGTCTCAAACTGGAATACAACAGAGATAAGGACATTGGAGTAGAAATTTTCAGTGATGCAGACTGGGGAAACGAAATCAACAACAGGCACTCAGTAACAGGTACCAGTGTTAAGTTCATGGGGGGTGTAATATGTTGGTACAGCAGGAAACAAAAACCAATAGCCCTGAGTACCATGGAAGCAGAGTACATGGCTCTTAGCTTCACAGTTCAGGAAGCCCTTTGCAGGGTGTCTACCAGATCTAGTAAATGAAATTCCCTGATTTTTCCAGGTTTTCCAGGTATAAAATGGAATTTTTCCAGGTTTCTGTAACACAATTACGACATTCCATGAAACTGAAAAAAACTGCATAGCAGTACATTCACGGGTTTCAAAGTATTTCAACTCACCTAAATAAGTAAAAAAAATTACCTTCTTCCAGACGAGGCCAAAGTGACTCAATTGATGACAAATAAAACATGCTGCTACAAATTTTTCACACACTTACTTTTGCAAAAACATTAGTAAAAGGAAGCTCCCATCAATTTTGCAGTGAATCAACTTTTGCATCTATTGCACTTGCTTCAGACCGAGCCAAATCCAACACTCGAGATTTCTTCAACTGCAATGCCTTGATCTCCTCTTCAACTCTTCTTTTTTCTGCCTTCTTCTTGTCTATAGCTTCCTTTTCTTTTTGTTTTGTTTGCAGGGCTTCCTTACGCCTACAACTAGCATTTCTTACATACTGTAACATGAACTTGGTGATATCAACATGCTTTACACCTCCAGAACGTTGAACAAAGTCATACGCTTGTCTTTGTGCAATCAGTGTTTCTTCCTGCAAGTTTTCAGTTAGCAGATTAGAATTCACTGAAAATCCTCTATCCAATTATGCATTTCCATGGGAAAGTACCAACATCATCCTCACAAACTTTAGTAGGCCTGTTTTGGCAGCTACTGCATGTGCCTTAAGAATGAGCATCCACAAGTGATCAAGGCGCCCGACTTCTCGAGAAAAAGACGAGAACAGTGCTTCAGAATCTTGCGAGGAACATAACAACTCATATGATTGCTCAATGTTATCAGCTTCTTTGTCCTGATAGCCACCTGTTTTGAAGACAACATTCTAAACTGTACATCCCTTACATTCTGTCACACACTTCATTTCTACAACCGGCACTGACGAACACTATCGAAAAACATAAAAAATGTCACGTCTGTAGACACAACAAAAACACTGATGAAAAAAATGGCTTTCAAGAAATAAATTAAAACGCTGTTTCCTCACACCCGAATTTAAAGCCACAGACGGACATAAGCAGGAAATTTCCTTGGTAAGTTTGTACTTCAGGGGACTTTTGTCTTGAAGTTTTTTTACCATAACCTTTGGACAAGTCCTAAAATCATTTTTCAGTAACAGGACAGACTTTTCTGGTACTTTCTCTTTCTTGATGACATGGCGTACTGCATAACCCAACTTGATTTGTTAGCAGTCAATAGATTTTCCTGGCTATCTACATCCAATCGAGATACATTGTATTTCTCATTGCATTTCTTCAGTACCTCTGGTTTCACAAACTTTCCTGCCAAAGCTAATAAAATGTCTACCAGTGAATCATAGAGAAAAGGTGCCATGGCCCATGGGTGCTTCACTTTGGAACATTGTAAGAAACAATTCCAGCTCTGATGCCAAAGAGTGGAAGAATGTCAATTTTACTTCTAGAAGATTATCTTCAAGAGCAATTTTCATTACACTGAAAGAGACAGATGAAATAGAAACTTCACTAACAAATTTCTTCAGGTGGGGTAACTTTTTCATGGCATGCTCAGCAACTGCAGTATTCATCTGATTGCACAAAATTTATTGGGAAAAATCTCTGATCCAGTTATTTTAATGTAATCTGCCCTCCTTGCAGGTACGTGCTTAAACAAATAGTAACTGTGCCTCAAAAAACTAACTACGTCCCATTGTGTAGCAGAAATTCCAGTTTTGAAAGCACCATGGACCGTATGAAGCCCACAGCTACCAATTTCTAGCAATGATGGTGAATCTTCACCAAAAGTGTCTGTAATACGTATTTTCAAAGCTAACAAAAATGCCCAGTTTACGTTGAGGGCATCCATAAATACTTAAAATGAAATGCACCTGTCGGTATTATCTGAACGTGGGAAGCACATGCTGCAGCACGTCACGTCAGCAGGATAACAGACCAGCTTGAACCAGTTTGTATCACGTGATTTGACGCCACTTCCGAATCCGATGGTAAATAAAAGAAAATGGACGTGGGAACTGTTCAATATTTTCCATACAAAAATAAAAATGGGAGGGGATACACTTGATGCTACGTCAATGCAAGCTGATCAATAACAAAAAAAGTATTGCCAACTACAACCTGCCAAACAAAAATTCCCTGATTTTTAAAAAAATTCCCTTATTTTTAAAAAAATTCCCTGATTTTTCCTTGATTATTCCCTGATTACAATATTCCCTGATTTTTCCAGGTTTTCCAGGTTTTCCAGGGTCGGTAGACACCCTGCCTTTGGTTGAAAACCTTGTGTGATGAGCTGCAACCAGGGGTTCAAAAGACATTGATAGTAAATTGTGATAACAGCGGGGCCATGCATCTTGCCAGAAATGACATAAATAGTCAGAGATCTAAACACATCGATGTGAAATATCATTCATTAGAAAACATGTACAGGATAGGGTGGTTTCTCTCGTGTATGTTCCCACTGAAGAAATGCTGTCGGACATTTTAACTAAGCCTTTGCCTAAAGATAAACACAATTATTTCGTCAAGATGCTAGGTCTCATCCCTTGATTTTTTTTTTGTAGGTACGCTTAAGTTAGCATTCTTATTTTTAGTTTGTGATATCATTGTGCTCGCAATGTATTGCATTGTAATAATTCAAGGGGAAGTGTTGGAGAATTAATTATTGTCATGTTGGTACTGGTAGTTGTTAGTTGTAGAAAGATAGTGGAATCCCGAGCTGTGGAAAAATAAAGTGCTAAGACAAAGTGAGTATTTCCTCATTAAAAACCCAACACTAAGAAAGTCATTTTTCTGAAGAAAAAATAATAAATACAAAGTACAAAATATAACACTTCCTTAAATATTTTTAAATCATTCCCTAAGGGAGCACTGTGATACCTTACTAGAAGTCTGCTGTTTTAACAAGTGGTTAGGTTAACATTACAAATAATATGATAACATGAGAATTGTCATTTGGGTTAGGTGAGATACATTTAAAATACTTAAAAATAGTGGTTTCGGTTCGATAGGTAAAATTAGCTACATTTTAATTTGGTAATTCCTAACCAACTATTGAATAATAATTATACAGTATTTTAAATGTAGCTAACCCAGTCTAACTTTCTTATGATATCACAGATTTGTAATATATAAACCTAATGCAACCACATAAGATGGTAAATTAATAAATATCAAAATGCCATATTAGAGAATGAAAGAAAAACATGCCAAGAAGTAATAAAAACTCTGAAACTTTAATATTCCCCCCTGAAAAAAGTGATTTCCTACTTCAGAATTATAAAATCTTGCATACCACAATTTCTCCAATAATGACTAATAGGTAAATAGCTCTACCTAGGTAACCAAGGCATAATTGAAGAGAGAACTACTTGAAGACATGGGTAAAAATGAGCAAATGTTTTTCCTGACCACTGATTGAGTTCCATGGCAAATGAAAGCTATGCCTCTTTAACAGGACCTCATGTTATGGATAAATATGAGTTAAAATAAAAAAAAATGCTTAGTTGCTCTCACATGTAAAGAGTCCCACACTGCAGAGAACATAAAGGTTATCCTCACAAATCTTTTTACTGAATGGAAGATTCCTTAACCATACAAGTGTATATGGCAATTGACAAATAACACAATATATGTGCTGCAATGAATTCAATGACATGGAAGTCAGTGTCATGTTGTGCCCTTATTTTACAACATAGCATTCATGATGCAGAAAATATCACACCGGGAATCAAGAACATATGCAAGAAAGCCCTCAAAATTGTTGGGCTTCACTCGAGAAGCTCCACAGCAAGACATTGTCTTCAACAGAAGCAACATCAGGTGGGATTTGAGTCTGTCCTTGAATTTATTCAAGGTGGAAATGAGATGGAACTCTCAGTTTCAATAAGGACTGAGCAGCGCCGTGCGCGGCATATTGTGCCGTGTGCAATCATATTGTGAGGTGCTGCACATCAAAAATACACAAGCTTGCTACTAATGTGAATTACGATGTACAAGCAAGAAAACTGTTGAAGTAGCATATTCCTCGGCTGTCTGCAGCTACTCGTGATGCTAAAAGGGATAATTGTGGAAATCTACAACAACTTAGATATGATCTTCAAAATGGGCCATGAGATATGTTTGGAGACCATTGTAACTGCAGGGAATCATACTGCAAAAGAAGACTCTGAAAGTACCAGTGGTTTACTGGTGGTAAACGCATTGACTTCAAGTAGTCGTTCGTACCAGCACCATTGTTACGAAGCAGCACTAAGTAATTCAAACGGACCAAGTTACATTTTTAGTCCGTGGAAATTATTAAGCGGGAAAAGTCCCAGGCAAACTGCAAAGAAAGAAATTCAACAACGAGAAAAATGATGTTCAGCTAAATGGCTGTGTTTTCCAGATAATAATAAGACACCAAAGTAAGAAACGTAAATTTCAGTATGGTCTGGATTTTTATTACGGCTCAGAAGCAGCGGAAACAGACGTAGATGATGACAAATTGGAGAACCATAAGAAGTCTGTGTTAGAAAAACTGCAGAAAGAAGCAGCAAGTGAAGATCAATGCACAAAACTAGAAAGAAATACTGTAGGAAAGCATAATAATCCCTTGTGGATTGAAGCTCACAGCAATCGCCTAACTGATTTTAATTTTGGAACAGTGTATAAGATGAGAGAAACCACATTGTGCCACAACATGGTAAAAAATATGTTAGTGCATAAGAAAATACACTCTAAAGCAGTTATTTATGGCTGTGTAAATGAAAAGAAAGCCATTTCTTTCTACAAAGAGTAAATTAGAGTAAAGGTAAAAGAATGAAGTCTGTTTGTGAGAATGGATTTGCCTTACTTGGGAGCTAGTCCGGATGGATTGGTGCATGACACTGGACTCGTGGAGGTGAAAACCAAAATCTCAGATGCAGCAAAAACGGGAAAAATTAGCGTTAAATTCGAAAATGGGTCGCTAAAATTAAAAAAAAAATTAAATCATAAGCATTGGTACCAGATACAGGGACAACTTTTGATAAGTCCGAAGGAATATTGTGATCTCATTTTATTGAGTGACAGTGGGATCGAAGTGTTGCGAGAAAAGCCAGATGAAAAGTTTTAGGAAGAAAAACTACTGCCAAAACTACACAGATTTTTCATGTGTTGTTTGTTACCTGAAATGCAGACAGTCTCATTCTGAGAGGCATGAAAATTCAGGAACCAGATTTTATTGTGGCAGCCAAGAAAAACAAGCAAAGTAATAACCGGCAGACTGATGATAATTCATACAACGTAAGATTATATTTAATGCAATGTGTAAACAAAATATGTAATGGGATCATAAACATGTTATAATGTGTGTGTGTGTGTGTGTGTTTTGTCCTGTTAAGAAAATTCAAGGGTTATGAATTTTGTCTTTACTGTTCCACAAGTTATTTTTGTATACATAACAATATTATGATGTTACTGTATTTTTGTTAGGATATTAAAAAGATTACAAAAGTGTCACTGTACAAGGTTTTTTTTTTAATTTCAATTGTTCCACTTCAATACACATTCTGTTTATTTATAAAATAATTATAAGGAAACTTTTATATGCATTAAAGTGTTTAGAAATTACAATTATGCTGCCAATTTAACAATGTCATGCAAATAAGGATGTACTTATTTCACATTTAATCTCGTAAAATTTTTTTTGTATTAATTAGTGTGTGCTGTTTACATTAAATTGCAAATATATAATTTTCTGTTAGGAAAACTGAATTTTACGCTAGGTTATTGTTCTATTGTTTTGCTAGTGCTTTGATGCAACATTTTAAAACCAATATTTAGGGCTTGTTTCCATGCTATAATATTTTTTTCCCCCACTAAGCCAATTGGTAATATACCACTAAAAATTAGCATCACTTTTTCGGTGGCATGTGACATCATACACTAGTTATAAACATTCTTACATCTTCGTCCTATTAAGTTAGTACTAAATATTTCATATTGGTTCAAATGTTAAAGTTATGGTTAGTTATTAAATAAACACAATTGTTCCATCCTTTTGTAAACGTTTCTTGTAATGAACATCACGATAATGAACGCAATGACTAACACTAAACTTTACTTGATGATAGTAAGGTATTTGTTTTGGTGTAACCTGTAAGTTTTTTGAGATGTCATACATCTCTTACTTCTTAATTAGTCTACTGCGACCTCTTTTCGTTACCCATTGTGAATTACGCCTCACTCAAGATTAGTAAAAAATATTGTATACACACAACAAACTGTGCCCAGTATAGTTCGGAACTGTCGCTTGCCATTCAGCTGTCTAGCTCTTGCAGCGCGTGGCTGAGCATTCCTGCCACAAGTACATCAGGCAACACTGCCCCGTACACCCCCTTCCCTCAACCCAGTCGGTAGTCGAGCAGATCATGTGACTTACCTACCGTCGACACCTCAGCTCCATTCAAACAACCAAGACGAGGGGGCAGGGGGTGAATGCGTAGCGAGTCCAAGTAGTTTGCCTTTGAGCCGCGAGAGCGCTGCACTGTACGGCCTGTGAACCTTAACGTATTTGTAAAATGCAAGCTTTTATCTTAGCTTCTTCAGAAAGTAATCTACACATTAAAACTTCAAAATTGTTGAAGATATACGTAATTAAGATGTTTAAAAATGCTGCGTGTTTAAGTTTTTCTACAATTTTGTTATGTAAATAATTTTAATTGAGTTTGAAAGTTGTTGAAGCTCAACTTGGAAAAAAATGTATTCGAATTGGAATTATAACTTAATATTTTGCATTTTTAAAGCACTATTTAAAAAAATTACCTCATAGCATTTCATATACTTCATTATTAATTAAAAACAAGGTTCTTGATAAAAAAAATATTGTACTTGTGTCATGCTGGAGTTTCTGCAAATCATGATTCAATTTAAATTAAAAAGTTAAAAAAAAAAACTTAAAATATAATTAATATATATATTAATATATATTAATATATACGTAATATAATTAATTTTTTTTCTTTATCACGGGAACTCACATTTTTAATGCAAGGAACAATTTTATAAAACAAGAGCTTAATCTAAGCACTTTTAATTTAGGGATCAATATCCCTTAATGGATATGTTGGAAAGGAAGATATAAATATGTAAAGAATATGTAGTAACAAGGTTGGTAGTGATGTAAGAAATGTGAGTTTTGTAAAGTTAGCAGTAGTAGTGAAGATGGCCAATAAAGATGAGTTGTGTTGAAGCATGTAGTTTATTAAAATGATCCAGAAAATTAATCCATGTAATAAGGTACATTAATAAAAATAGTAATAAGTGCCCCTTCATAAACATGAAGATATTACACTTACCATGCTCAAGCTCCACCTGAACACTTCGCAAGAAGAGAGTCTCATTGAACTCCCTTGCAGTAATAGCCTTGAAACAAAATTCGCTTGTTTTGATTTTTTTTTTGCTAACAGTGAAAAATTAATATCCAACTCTAAGTTGCTAAGCTATAAGGATTCTCATTCCCTTTGCAGCATCCTATTTATGCAAAGCAGGATTTTCAGCTGTATCTTTACGAAAGAGCAAATATTGCTCTTATCAATGTGGAGCAAGAAATAAAGTGACAGTGTCAAACCTTATTTCGCGCTTTGAAAAAAATGTGCGGAGTTCACACGTCACATTAATTAACTTGACAACGAATGCTTCTGTATTTTACTGTAATAATAATATATTCTTGTATGTCAATTCTGATATATATATATGTTTTCATTTATGTACCTAGTGCCATAAAAAAATATTTCCATTACATTATTTCATTATACACATATTTCGACTAGAGTGGCACAACAAAATAATTGCAGTCAAAGTAAAAATTATTTTGGATATACTACTATTTATTTGCCTCATGTGAGTGATTTTTCTTAAGTTTTCACACATTCTTGCATTATTTATTGGTGCTATGGCAATGATATATACTTGCTGCACAATTGATATAATAACCTTGGGTAATACTGTATGTATATTATATTAAATCATATTGTTTTATGGTAAATTCTCACTTGAACATTTGATTGCTGAACTGTAACCTAATGGTTTTCTCATTCATGTGTATTAGTAACATTTAAGTGTGTGATTGCTGAGATGTACTGAGCATAGGGTGGTATGCTGTAGTGCTGTTGTCATGTGTTTATGTTAGTTCCAGAATGGCGGGAACTCTGGGACATGCTGTTGAGGAGCTGTATAAATAAGTGGGTGTCGGGAACCCAAGCTTCACTGGATGTCGTTGCACCTCATATCGTGATATCTAATGTTGGCTACAAGGGGATACGGACGTACTAAATCAAGCACTATCGTTGTTAGCTGGCGGCATTGTAGCGTGGCGTATCATAATCGATAATGGCTTTGGTCACTTCATTTGGAGAGATTGATCCATGATGAGACACCTGGAAAACATACTCTGAACGGTTGCAATATTACCTTGTGGCGAATAAGGTGACAGATAAGGAACAAAATAAGGCAATATTTTTTATCGTGTGTGGTGCCAAGACGTACAACTTGGCATCATCATTGCTTCTTCCAAAGGAAACAAGTGAGGTCGACATACCAGATATTTTAGTGGCATTATCCAATCACTTTGAACCCAAGCCCAGTGTATTGTTAAGACGTATAAATTTCACAAATACGATCAGCATAAGGGAGAATCGATACCAAACTATGTGGCCGAACTACGACGGTTATCAGCTCACTGCAATTTTCTAAACATAAATAGAATGATACGGAATCAAGTAGCATGTGAAGTGCATGATAAAATAGTGCAACATGCAATGCTAGCAAAAAATAAGCTAACATTCCCGGCGGCTATTGACATTACCACTGCGGCAGAGGTGAGGTATGTGAGTTAGCCGAGATTGTAAATCAAGTAAGTGTTAAGAAACGTCTGGCCATCCACAAAAGGGCTCTTTTGTTGAACCAGTCAAATCCACCTCAGGAACAGAAACCTTGTTGGCATTGTAATGGGTTACACAACCCAGAGAGCTGTAAACATTACAGAACAGTGTGTAATTTCTGTTCTAAATCAGGCCATCTGGAAAGAGCTTGCATCAACAAAAAGCATAGTACCCATGCCAGGGACACACGTAGGAAACCAAAGAGGAATCAGGGTAGTGGCAACTACAGTGTCGTGGTTGAGGGAGATTCATCAGAAGAGGAGTCGGTATAGTTTATTCAACCTCCAGTCGCAATCACCTAAGAGCCAGCCAAGAATGACAGGACCACATCTAGCAACAATGGTTGCCAGGCACTCTGGTAGAGATGTAGCCACCAGCAACTGTGAGCAGTAGGCACCAGTAATGGAAGGCTACGGGTCTACTAAGGATGCAGGTGAAGAATCCTCAGGTCCGTTACGGGGTTTCGAGAAGCTCAACAGCGCACCCTGGCAAACTGGACTCAATCCACCTTGTAGTAAATGTGTATCTAACAGAGTGAAACAGCAACCAGTGAGGTTGAAAGACTATAAGTAGAAGTAATGTAATGGGGCTAGAGTTGTGGACGGTATTTTATAGTGTAGTGTCTTGTAGTGTGGTAGATAGCATTGGTGTATGTCAGTGGTTCGTGGGGAAAATCTTTCAAGGGAAGCGGTGTTGATACTGAGATTAGGTTTGTATACTGTGTTGTGGTTGTTGTTTTTGTTGTGTAGTTTGAACATTTCTGGAATGGAGGGAACTCTCGTAACATGCTGTTGTGGAGCTAGAAGTAAAGAGAACTGTAAACAAATTTTCTGGTGCGAATCAGAAAAAAAATTAATTGACACCTTTATTAGCTGTGAACTTCAAGATAAGAATTAAAACAGAAAACTGTTGATACTGCCACAAAAGACATACATCTTGTAGAAGATCTAAAACGAAGAATAATGACCGGAACATCCAACAATGAGAAGATACAATTTATTAGTGTAGTACAATAGAGCTGGCCAATAAAAAAAAAACTAGAGTTAGGTGTAAGTGAATACCTATTTAGAATAAGCCAAAAAATAGTTCAGGAACATGGTGTCACCCCACAGCTTACATCTAAGTAACCAGGGAAACAATTGCCCACAGAAACTAATATTTAATCAGTTCATCTTGAAAATGGGAAAAAATAACTAAAGAAAAAACATTTGATCCAATGCCATTTCAAAGAACTATATAGAAAGTTTAGAAAAGCACATCCATTAGTAAAGATTAAATTTACAACATTCTGTTCTGTATGTCCAAGTGCTGCATCCTTGCACTCATTCTGTTTGTGCTAGTTCAGTTGAACAAAATTTCAAACTAATGAGCATAGCAGCTAAATTAGAAAATTGAAATATCCTTCTTGAAAAAAACTGTGTGTGATGTGAACAGTGAAGACTGTATGTTTGGGGAACGTGTAAAGTGTCCTGGAATAGCAACCTTGAAATTGGATGAAATACTTAACTGTTACTGTGATGAAGATATTGATGTAGGTAACAATTGTAGTCTTGTTACTATTATTGAAACATATGCTGAATTCAAAAAATTTTGCTAGTATATACACTAATGGTGTTGAAAAAAACATAATTTTATCTAATAGATTCAATCACAGTTTTTGAAAACAAAGAAAGAGAATCTTAATAGTGATGAATGTCTAGAGATTGGTGATTGCTTTAAAAACTTCACATTTATCATACATGAGATCCTGAATTATCATTGTATTAACTCTCAGACCACACTTCATCCCTTCTTGTCTATACTAAAGAGATGAAACCAGGAATTTATGTATTTGGCACCCTTTGTGTTATAAGTGATTGTAAGAATCATAATGCATCGGCTGTATATGTCATGGATTCAGGTTGGTACCACTGAAGATGACATACGGCCAACAAAAGGGCTGCGAAAATATGTAGTGTTTTTTGGTGTGTGGGTCAGCAACCAGTTCAGAATGTGTAGTCAGATCGATGTATTAAAAACGTTTCAGTAATTAACTACATGGTGTCGAAACCCGGGTCATGCTGAAATTATAAGAACAAAGTCTTCAAAGCAGTGTTATCAATGGCAACGGAATCGGGATTGAGTCTTAAGCCGCCGAAACAGTTAATAATAACAGAACATGGTATGGCAGTTGCCTGGAAATCGTGGATTCAACAATTTGAATGGTACTCTGTAGCCACTAACCTGATGAATAAAAGTCCTGAAATTCAAGTTGCTACATTCATGACGATTATTAGACCAGACGCAGCAAATATATACAACATGTTTTTGTTCAAAAGTCATGAAGAAAATAACATTGAGGTTATTAAAGAAAAATTTAATGCATATTTCACACCAAAGGCCAATATAACCTATGAGCGGTAAGGTAAGTGAGGCAGTAGTTGACCATGTGTCAGTAATTGACCATTTTGGATAAAAATCATTGAAATAAGGTTTACTTTAGTGTAAATATTAAAACATTTGCAGAAAACTACACTCCTGCCATCTACCTGGAGTACTATAATTGTGCTTCTTACTTGTTTACATTTGGAAGTAAGATAGTGGACAGTCAATGTTGGTGTGTGGTTATGTAGTCTTATTTCTGAAACTTTGTTAGGGAATTTGCTAAGGAGACCTTGACAATAAGGGTTCATAAAACTGCAAGTACCTTTTTAATAACATTTTTCATAGTACTCACTTGAAATGGTAATGTTCTATATTGATTTTATGTAGTTTACTGTTTGTTTACTGTTCACCATAATATTGCTAGGGGTTGGTCAAATAATGAAACAAATAAGGAAATTTTCAGTAATTGACCACGGTGGTCAATTACTAAGTTATTCCTTTTTTTTGTTTAAAGATATCAATATTGTCCCATTTGTTGTTTTGTATTTTTACACAACATTTAATACTGTTATTAACACAATGAGTTAGGTTTTTCCAATAGATGACCAGGTGGTCAACTACCAGAACATTGGTGTGTCAACTTCTAAATAAATATTTTGTATATATCATTACAGATCTAGAATGCCACCCATGAAAGGCAGTTTTCGTCATTACACAGAAGAGGCGATGAGGGAAGCCATAAATGATGCAAGAATTAACAGGACACCTGTCCGCACAGCAGCTAAGAAGTGTGTGGTGTGCCAAGGATTACTCTGAAATATAAAGTAGAAGGCAAATCACCCATTGGAAGAAAAATGGGACCCAAAACTATATTAAGTCATGAAGAGGAAACCATTCTAGCTAACTGGGTGCTGAAAATGGCAGAAGCTGGGTTCCCCATAACCGTCAAGCAACTGCAAGATAGTGTTCAGCGTATGATGATTGACCTAAAGAGAGCCAACCCTTTTCCTGAAAATCGTCCGGGGAGAACTTGGATCCAGAGTTTTTTTGCGGAGAAATAATAATATATCTCAACGCATATGTCAGAACCTAACAGTATCTCGTGCTTCAGTAACACAGGAAAATATTTTAGGCTGGTTTGCAGAAGTGGAGGAGTACTTGAAAAGAAACAATCTTTTCCAAGTACTACTGGAGCCTTCACGAATTTTCAATTGCGACGAGAGTGCATTTTTCCTTAACCCGAAGGGTAATAAAGTACTTGCACGTAAAGGCGATAAGACTATATATCAACAAGTTAATTCTGATGACAAAGAGTGTCTCACAGTGCTTCTTACGGGCAGTGCCAGCGGTAGAGTTGTAACTCCTTTAGTGGTGCCCTCCTTGACCATCTTTTTATTTCCAATTGTTATTCATCTAAAATCAATTGTAAATACATCTTAGATAATACTGGTTTAAGAGTCCCCCAGTATCATAGTCGACTTATGTCTACTTTCTGCACAATCAAGAGAAAAAATGATATTATTTTTAGATTAATAAGCAATTATAATAGTTTAGACCCAATAGTAACAAGCTTAGCCAATTAGTAAATTATTTTAGTAGCACATGCAGCCAATTCAATTAACTGTGTATTCTTAATCCACTAATTTCTGTATTTTTGAATTTATTAATATCTTTTTGTTTATTATTATTTTTTGTTTTGTGTCCTTTGTCTGTGGTGTCTCTTGTGTATTGTGTGTGTTTTTTTTTGTATTGTGCACACCCCTGTAATCTCTCCTCAGAGTGTTGGTGTGCATGTCACAATTTATAAATAAATAAATAAATAAATATGAATGTTTGCCTCCAGAGATAACACTCAACTTTCCTTCAGACTGGGCAATTGGGAAAAGTGATTCAGGTTGGATGCAGTCTGAATTGTTTTACGAATACCTAGCAAACTTCTTCCACCCTTGGCTAAAAGAAAATAATATAACACTCCCTGTTATATTATTTGTAGATGGACATGTTTCACATTTGAGTTTGCACACGAGTCAGTTTTGCGATCAAAATTGAATTATTCTAGTGGCTCTGTACGCTAATGCAACACATATTCTTCAGCCCATGGATGTGGCTGTTTTCCGTACGCTAAAAGAAAACTGGAAGCAACATGTTCACAAGTGGCGCGTGAGCCATTTAGAAGACCCTATCTTGAAAAAAAAAACGGATTTTGCTTAACTACTGAAAGAAGTGGTAGATAAGAATGTTACTCATTCAGAGTGGCCAATGGTTTTCAAAAATGTGGACTCTTTCCATGGGATCCATCTATCCCCAGCGTTCCAGGAAATAATTGTATTGTAAGGGAAAGGAGCACAGTGCAGAATGACAGACTTCATAGACATTTTGAATATGTCAAGCAGGGATTCAGATTTATTAATGACAGTATAGGTATGGAAAAAAGAGTATTGTTTGAACAGTCTGCAGATGACTGGGAAGGAAATCCTGCTGACCGTTCACTTTTTTTGCTGTGGAAGAAAGCAGAATCAGAACTTCAGAAGCTTGAGATTTATAATGCAACTGTTTCCAGATCAATAGATATATCTACAAGTGTAACACTTGAAGAATCTTCCCTGACAGACACACTCATGACTGGCAGCAACGATAATGTCTCTATTCCAGGTCTTGATGATTCTGTGATACAGCAACCCTCTAAAAGCGTACATTTGCCCATGGCCGAACACAATGACGATCACAGCATCTTAGCACCGTTAAATGTACTGTCAACCACACGTGAAGATCATGCGAACACAAGTAAACCAAATGTAACACCTAGGGTAGGAGATTATCAAGATGCTGCTGTACCAGAACCATCAAATGTAAAAACTCATGAGGTTAAAGAACACAATAATCCTAGTATCCCAGGGCCATCAAATGTACTATCTTCTCTATCTGAAGACAATAAAGATTCTGATACCACAGTAAGACCGGTATTGTCAAACATACCATCTCCATTTAAGAAATACTTATTCTGTCCTCTTGTTGGCAAGAAAAAAACCCAAAAGAAAAAACCAAAAGAAAGACTACCTGCAATAGTGTCAGGGGAACTTGGACAAAAGTATTTTGAAAACAAGATTAAGAAAAAAGAAGAACTAGAAAAACTCAAAAGAGAAAGAGCAGCTGAAAGGGAAAGAAAGAAAGAAGAAAAAATGAAACACAACGAAGAGAAAATAAAAATAAACCAGAAAGGAAAGAAACCAAAAGCCAAGAAACAAACCTGTTATGAAGATTCTGATAGAGTCATCAATTTCTATTCCTGATGACAGCGATGGTGAAGGTTCAGACTGGAATTAAGATTCCTATAATGAATATGAGCCAGGCACCATTGAAAAGGATGATTTTGTAATAGTGGAGTATGAGGGGAAATATTACCCAGGGAAAATAATGGAAGTTATTGATGATGTCTTTGAGATAGCTACCATGGTTCAGAGTGGTATTTCTACTTACCGGTGGCCTGACAAGGAAGATAAGCTTATTTATACGAGCCAACAGATAAAACGTAAAATTAACCATCCAAAGTTGTGTACCCGTCGCGGTTCGTACCTTATTCCAGAAATGAATACTTACTCAGTATTTCATAAATTGTAAGAATGTGTGTTTACTTAGGGATCCACCTAACTCTCTGACCTTATAATTTCTGTGTGATATAACAACGAAATTAAACTCGTGTATTTGTGGCAACAGAAAAATTCCTGTGCGCTCATCATGTGTAATATTTGAGTGACTTACTTAATGTAATGATTTATGTTTATGTATCTTACACTTACAGCTAATATGATGTGTGTCTTTAGAATTTTATAGAATATCTTATTGCATTAAAATATTAAGTAAATTGCATTATTGCCATCATTATTTCTATTTAGAGAATATGGTCAACAACTAAAACAAAAAGTGGTCAACTACTTGTGATTTGACTTTTGCAGATGGTCAATTATTAACACAAATCATCGATTTCAGAATAAAGCCACATTAAATAGAAAATTAATTAATTTCAAAATATTGATGAAATGTGTGCTAGATGGAAGTATAGTAATACATTTAAGCTAATAAGTCTGAGTCAGTAGCTAATAGTTATTAATATATAGCAGCAACAAGGAAATTTTTCTCTTAAGGGGTCAACTACTACCTCACTTACCTTACATCTTTAATAAAATCAAGCAAGCGGAAAGCCAGCCATTTGATGATTTTCTCACAACAATCATTAACCAAAGAAAAAAATGTGAGTTCTGAGATTTATCAGACAGTTTACTCTGTGATAAAATAGTTGTGGGTATCACTAGTGACAAAGTGCGTGACAGACTGCTGGCTGAAGAAAAACTGACAGTTGATCAAGCAGTGAAAATATGCAGAGCGACAGAACTCGCAAAACAACAACTGAGTACCATGGTGGCTCATCATTCAGCAAATGTTGATGCAGTTCGTTTAGAAAACTTAGGGACCGAAAAAAAAATGGTCAAGAAACAATTGTCACCAACAGAATTCCAGTGTTCCAGATGTGGATTTACACACGCACCAAGATTGTGTCCGGCATTTGGAAAATCTTGCAGAAAGTGTGGAAAACAGGGGCATTTTGCGCAGAAGTGTAGGGCCAGGCAAGTGAATGCAATGACTCATCCATTCTCCCCAGGTGAACGATGTACACCAGAGGTGGAAGAGGAATCTTTTGTAGTTTCCAGCCTGTCTAACAACAAAACAGAGCTTGATTGGATGGAAACCCTAACTCTTCCTACAAATCGTAAAGTTAATTTTAAACTTGATACGGGTGCACAGTGTAATAGTCTAACTGCTTCAATAGTAGACAAATGTAAACTTAAAGTCCTTCCATCCAAAACAAAATATCTAGTGTCATTCAGCAAAGATTCAGTTCCAGTATTGGTGAAACAAAGTCACAAGTTGTAACTAATAGAAAAACAGTTGCCATGTGCAGTTTTTGATTGTCAAAAACGGGTATCAGTGTGTGCTGGGAAGGAGGACTTGTGAAGATCTAGAATTCATCAAAAGACTTGACACAGTCGACACGCATGATCCATTGTTTGATGTCATTGGTTGTTTAAAGGGTTTTGAGTATGACATAGACCTCGTTGATCAACCCAACCTGAAAGTGCACCCACCCAGGAAGGTTCCTTAAACCCTATAAGGGATAAGGTTAAAGAAGAACTAGATAGCATGACAGCCCAGGGTATAATTGAACCTATCACAGAACCAACTCCAGCTGTTTCACCAATGGTGGTAATACATCAAAATGGCAAGGTCCGAATATGTATTGACCCATCTAACATCAATAAAAACTTGAAGAGGCGTCACTTTCCTCTTAAAACAATAGAAGAAATTGCAACCCGTTTAAAAGGAGTCAAATACTTTACTTTGTTGGACTGTAGAAGGGGTTTTTGGCAAATTAAAGTATCTAACAGAACATCAAGATACCTTACCTTTGCCACACCTTGGGGAAGATATGCATGTAAATGCATGCCCTTTGGACTGGCCTCAGCTCCTGAAGTGTTTCAGCAAATCATGTTGTCACATACTGGAAGACAGTGAAGGCACGGAATCTTCTATGGATGATATTTTAATCTATGCCTCTTCCAAAGCTGAGTTAGAAGCCCGTCCAGCGAATGTTATTAACAAACTGAAGCACGCCGGGTTGAAACTAAATCCCAACAAATGCCTATTTAACCAAGAACAGCTAAAGTTTCTTGGACATATCCTGTCAAGCGAAGGGATGTCACCTGACCCGGGAAAGGTAGAAACTATTGAACGACTCAAAAAAACCTACCTCTGTGCAAGAATTACAAAGATTTCTTGGCATGGTAACATACCTATCCAAATGCATACCAAATGTCTCTGAATTGTCAGCTCCACTTTGACAGAGCCTTGAAAAACATGTGGCATGGCACTGGGACAACAAGCAAGATGTGGCATTTGAGAAACTAAAGAAATGTCTCCGGTCCCCAACAGTGTTACGGTATTATGATCATACAAAACCTGTGACTTTGTCTGTAGATGCAAGCAGCTATTCAGTGGCATCAGTGCGTCTGCAAGAAGATCAACCAATATCATATGCTTCCAAAGCACTTACTAAAGCTCAGCTAAACTACAGTCAGCTTGAAAAAGAAGCCCTTGCAATATTAACAGCTTGCAAGAAATTTCACGAATAAATCTGGGGTAATCACCACTTGCTAGTAGAATCAGACCACAAGCCCCTAGAAGCAATTTTCAAAAAACCGCTCATGGATGATCCCGCAAGGCTTCAAAGAATCCTGTTCGAAGTACTGCAGTATTGTATAATCTCACCGTGACATACAAAAAAAGTTTAGAATTGTTTATTGCTATAAAGGTTGGACTTGGAAACTTTATATAACAGTGTACATGTCTTTATTTCTCTATGAACCATAAGTCAATAATTTTGTAGTTATATTTTTTTAATGTAAAACTTCTTTGCTCAAGGAATGAGATATTTTGTTTAACCAATAAGGATGGTATATTTTCAAAGTTCATGTTTAATATTATATGACTAAAAGTTTGTAAAACAATCTGGTATTGGTCGAAGATGGTAGAACAAAAACTATTGCTGGCAAATAAAAGTTTGTTTGGAATTTTAAGTGAGAAAACAAATATGGGAATTGATATAGGAACTTTCGTAGAAGCAAGACGTGAAATTACATTACTGAGGAAATTGGAAATTAAGACATTTTGAATACTCTGAAGAATAGCATGAAATAATAGAAGAAATTGATAATATTGATAATTTGGAAATATTTATTGACCTGAAGAGGAATTGCGATTTATACTAAGATTATAAGAAACTGCGGAGAGGCGTTTCAAGGATGAAGACGCGGAATATTCGTTGCTGAGTTCCCGTATAACGAAGACAGAAACCGTAATGCATAGTTCTATCACACTGAACTATTCCTACAGGTCGGTCATATATTTATAAAGGAATCTAGCAAAACTTACTAGCTATGCAAAACTAACACACCGGAATAGTTAAAATCTCGTAAAATCAGTTTAAATACTCCTTTCGCCAATACCAGAATGCTTAAGTCTATGACAACTTGAGTTAATGATTAAATGTTGTATGTCATCTAATCTAACGAACTAACGAATTTTTCCACGACATACCCAGCTCTACCTACTGAATAATCAGGATAATAAAAATTAATTCATTTTGTATAGTAAACATTCACTGATGAAGACTTGCAATAAAACAGGTTCAATGAGGTTAATGCTATTTTACTGGTATGAAACAAATTATGAATATCTGTTGGTAGTTATTGAATGTCACTGAAAAATGATAACTGTTATTTTCCGATCACGATACGAATATTGTGTCATTCATAATCTAGTCGACATATTAACAAACTTTTAATGTTTACTCATAATTACAACTTCTTAGAAGTTGTTGGCACCCACAAATTAATATAAAATGATTCGTTCTTTTGCTTTTATTCTATAAATCCATTAGAATGAGTCTAAGTACACTCGAGTTATTCAAAATCAAATCGATTTATACTAATCAATAAATGTTTTGACCAAGAAGACCCGTTTATTGCAGATACTCTTAGTCGAGTTTGTAACAGCATGGTCGAAACTGAAGTACCACCAACATTTTCAGTTCAGGTGGTGGTTCCAATGACGAAAGAACGAACTCTAGACATTAAAAAAGCAATTGACTCAAGTGAAGAGCTGTCAGACCTGCCCAATACCATAATACTTGGATGGCCAGAAAAACGTAGTCAGTTAAACTCAAGACTGCAGAAATACTGGACCTACAGAGAAGACTTAGCAGTTTACAATGACATCATATTTAAAGGGCCACGGACACTCATTCCAGAGACAATGAAGGCACGAGTTCTTTCACATCTGCATTGTGCTCACAAGGGAATCCAAGGCTCACTGAAATTAGCACGAGATCACGTGTTCTGGCCAGGAATCACTCAAGACATCACAGAATACGTGCAAAAATGTGTTACTTGCCAGAAACTACAAAGGGACTCTCCGCAAGAATGTCTTAGTGAGTTAGACATCCCCACTCACCCATGGAAGTACGTTGGTTCAGACCTATTCCAGTTCAACGGATCTAATTACCTAGTTATAGCAGACAGTTACTCTGGATTTTTTGATTTTGCACGTTTGACATCTACTACAAGTGAATCCATAATCAGAGAATTAAAGCATTGGTTTTCCCTACATGGCATACCAGATGAACTGAGAACAGATGGAGGCCCTCAGTTCACTTCCTGGGAATTCAAATCCTTCACAGTGGAATGGAAATTCAAGCTACGCATATCCAGCCCCCATTTCCCCCGCTCAAATGGACTGGCTGAACGTTATGTTCAAGAAGCTAAAAATCTCATATCAAAATGCCATTAGGAAGATACAGATGTTATGTTAGCGCTTCTGCATCATAGAAACACACCAAGAGGTAGGATCGGTTCCCCTGTTCAACGCCTTATGGACGACAGACAAGAACATTGCTACCAACAAGTGACAAGCTGTTGCTACCTGCGTTAGTGAAGGGCGTAGTCAAACACCTTAAAACACTGCGACAACAGGATAGGGACATATTTAACAAAAACAAAACCATGCCAAGTAAACTCAACAGAGGTGATAGTGTCATGTATCGTGAAGCACACAAACAATGGGTACCAGCAAAAGTGGTAGATCCCATACCAAGTTCTCGATCATATGTCATTGACACACCCTGTGGGAGGTACAGGAGAAATTCTTGGTTTCTCCAACCCTCTAAAGCCACTTTGCCTCCAATGAGAACCGAGGCGGAAGCAGAACAACCGGCAGGGAGTTCAGCAGAAGACATTCCTGAAACTCAGTCACAGGCAGCAGCCAACACAGACTCAAGATTTAGGGTCAGCTCGCCTAATTTTCTGGGATTTGATCCAGAACCTGAGGAAGAACCATCACTTAAGATAACACGAAGTGGAAGAATTGTAGTGCCTCCTCAAAGACTTGATCTGTAGCATAATTATTTCCTCCCTAATGTGGCTTAGTGTTAATGATCCTTAAAGTGAATTAGGGTTGTGTTTTTGTGTACTGCTATTTTACTGAGAAAATACTAGTTCCTCTATTTGTTGTGTAAAAAAGGGGAGATGTCATGGATTCAGGTTGGTACCACTGAAGATGACATTCGGCCAACATAAGGGCTGCGAAAATATGTAGTGTTTTTTGGTGTGCGGGTCAGCAACCAGTTCAGAATGTGTAGTCAGATTGATGTATTAAAAACGTTTCAGTAATTAACTACAGTATACACATTCCAAACAAAGATGATACCATTCATAAGTCCTTTGTTCAAAATTTGAATAAAGTTGTTTATTTCTCAGATGGAGCAGGTCAGTACAAGAACAGGTTCAATTATACTAATCTGTGCAAACATAAAGAAAGCTTTGGAGTTGTTGCTGAGTGGTATTTACTTGCAACAAGTCATGGCAAGGGACCTTGTGATGGAGTAGGTGAAACCATAAACCACTTGTGGGTAAGGCAAGTCTGCCACGATTGACAGAGGACAACATAACACAAATTAGCATGTTAAATTTTGTTGTGGAAAACATTATAGAGACTGACTTTGTCTTTATAGAGGAAAGTAAAGTTTGAAACGTAGAGCTTCATTTAAAAACTATGTTTGATGAAACTAAAAGAATGTAAGCACTAAAGACCATCATTGTTATGTACTAACAGTTAGGAAAACAATACAAGTCAGCATCATTTCAAGTGTATACTATCGAGAACTCCTGAGGTTTTTCATGTCAGTGATATATCTGTGAAGGACAATATTGTGTGTGTTTATAACAGATGGTACATTGGTAAAGTTTGTGAGGTTTCAAAGGGAAAATATATATATCACAAGGTGGTGTTCTACAAACCAGGTGGTCCATCAACATGTTTCAGTTTAACAAACAATGAAGTCATGAAGAATGTTTTGGATGTCCTTCATCCCACATAGAGTTCATAACAATGACAGGAATAACATTTAATATTACAAAAGAGAAAAACACTAACCACTCAATTAAACTACAAGCCCACTTTCACACATAAAACTTTGACATCTTAATTGTACAAGTGAATTTCAAACTGTATTGAGAATGTTATGAGCAGTTTATTTCCTAAGCTCTATTAAACATATTATGTTAAAAGAATAATATTTTTTTTTATGTCGAAAACTATTTTTACAATGATATATAAACTTAAACAACTGTTCAATTGTATGTGCTTACATATTTAGCAATTTAATACATGTTTCAAAACCTGTAACTTTTAAACCAGTTTGAACAAAATTAAGTTGCACATTTTGATAAGCACTAACAGAAGTATTATTTAGCATCAATAGATAATATTTATTTGGACCCCTTTTTTAAGATAGCTGACCTTGACTTACATCGTAGCAAAGACTGCAACTGCAACGCATGAAATATCACTAATATAATAATTTAATTCCCAACAGAAAGTACTCAAGCCATAGTTATTACACTGAAATTTTGGTCTTGTGGTTCTAACCCCAGGTCACATATGTCCAATATTTTGGCACAATTCAAGGTCATTACTCGTAGGTTTCCAAACAACGGGGTGTAACTCAAATGGGAGAATTGTGTAGGACATTGTGATCGATTATGAGTGACAACTTGGAGTGCTAGCAATGAAGACAAACAAAGTGAAATGTTGATTTCTTTATTTTATTTTGCATAATGGAAAACTGGAATTCAGATTTTGATTTATGGCAGTGAGCGACTAAAGTAAAATATTATTATTGCTTCTCATGGTCGTTTAAAAATTATCATAATATTTTGCAAAAATGAATCGTAATTATTTAACGGGGAAGAAATGTGCAGCCTTATGGTGCTCGTCAAATTCAAAGGAGGTGAAATTTTTTCGTTTTCCGAGGAATTCAAAAGTAAGGTAAGTTATGTAAAAACTATTTGTGTGCACATATTTTTTTATCACTTGAATACAATAATTATATGCCATCGCGTCCCTTAAAAATTTTCGTGGACCCTGAGAATATGTGGCGAAGGCTCTCTCATAACGTGATGCAAGGTTAGCAACAAACGCACGACACGTTCTTATTTAACTGATCTGATTTCTTCGGGTTTCTTGTTTGCTTATTGCAACATTTTGTTGGTATCGCGAAACAAAATAGACAGTGTGGGCTCAATTTAGCTTCGCGATACCATTAAAATACATTTCCAAAAGAACACATGCTATAAACATTTTACTACGTGAAAAAAAAAATATAACCATAATGCTACTTATCATCCACTCACCATTCGTCTTTTAATTTTCCCTTCCCACGTTAATTCATACTCCGACCATAGTTTCTCTTATTAATACCTCACTTATTTACTTGCTTTTACATTGATTCTTCAACACAATATTATCTTTCCTAAAGAATGGGAGCTATACTAACCTAACAAACGAACCATACATTTTTAAAAAATTTTACTGTAGCTACACTGACCTAACAAACCATTAGTAATCTCATTACGTTTTTTTTAATGAAGCTATACTAACATAACAAACCATCCATTAAGTTTTTAATTTTTTTTACTGTAGCTATACTAACCTAACAAACCATTCATAAAGTTTTTTAAAGTAGAGCAAGCATCATATACTACACGAGCTAGACATATGTGCTAGTGCTGATTAAATTACCATACATATTGTGAATAGGCCACTGTTTAGGACAGTTAATGAACATTCCAATAGTTACCTAAGTGAGTATTCCTCACCATGTAAGATTTAAAAAAAAAAAAAAAAGTTCAGCATATCTAGAATCTGCTGTGTTTTATTTTCAATATATGCATAAATGTGTGATGGCCATTGCATATGCACAGCTAGTATGTTATACATTATGTTTGTGAATATATATGTCTAAATATAAATATTTTTGTGTTGTAGGTGCTATGTCTTCTGAAGCAGTCTTTACTGCACATTTCGTCGGCTTCACAAACAAGTTGTTTGATAGTGTAAATGGAAGCAGTATGAAACCATCAGGAGCCCAGGGTTTGAAATGTCAGTTGAGAAAAGAAAGGGAAAATCTTCATTTCAATTTTTGGGATGCTGCAGTTGAAGAGGTAGACAGTTGGCAATTTGAAAGATTGAATGCCTACAAGCGTTCATGTAGTAATGAATCCAAATCTACACAGTATTTTCGTCCGCCTTGTCAAGATGGCTAGATTATCACTCTTCGTGGTTTGAAGGAACTGTGGAGTAACCTTAAAGAACAAAACTTTCTGTCTCTTAAAATAAGATCTGTTAATCAAGATTCTCTTGAACATTTGTTTGGGTTAGTTCATCTTCAGTGTGGGTCAAACAATAACCCAACAGTGCCACAGTTTGAAGCTGCCTCAAATCTTGTATTGTAAATGGTTTGGCAGCTGAAAAGTTGAAAGAACACAACTGTGAAGGAAGTGTCACTTCATTTGAAGTTCTTTTAGATAATTTGCATAGCTTTCTTTCCGATACGTGCAATACGTCGGATGTACCTGTACAAATAGCTGAAACTAATTCCAAACTAGTTGTCCTGAGTAAAGATGTTGATGATGGTATGAGTCGAGTGTTTTATCAGTTTCTTATGTCAGTGGTTTTCTTGCCAGTAAAGTTTTGGATGGAAACACCTGTTGTAACTGTAGGAATGCTCTCTCCACAACAGACCCTCAGGAATACATACACTCATTAACACTTAACAAAATTGGTATGGAAAACTAGGTAAGTTTAAAAATATAGTGTCTGTGGCAACCAAATTGATTATTTTATTTTTATAGGAAGGAACAGTATGTGATGCAGTTATTTGGGAATGGTAAACACAAGTACTCAAAGATATGTACTTGTATAAAGTAAACACACACACAATATGGATGACACATACATATTTCCAAACTGTGTGTGTGTATTTACTTCCTACAAGTACAGATCTGTGAGTACTTGTGTTTCTGTATTTTTATTATGTAATAAGTTGCCTAGCGGCCTTTGTCACGCCATGATATGAAAATGTAATTATCATTTCATTTGCTACCTGATTATGTATATATTATGACTAAATTGTACTCTTGTACATTCTTGTACACAACACTAAATTAAGATGCAGTAACAATTAACATTTAATTTGAGAAGTGAACACAGCATAGTTGCATTTTTCATTTTACTATGTAACTTAGGTGTATGGTTTAATACTGTATAACTATTATTCATCATAACTAGTTATACAAAATTGAATTTACTTAAATAGGTATCTTAATTTCATTTGTTAGCAATGGGTGAAAAAAATATGACCACAGATATAGTCCACGGATTGCATATATAGATAAAATAAATGTAATTAATCATTAAATGTGAACGATAAGAACACACTATTAATTGAAGTAATAATATAGTGTTACATGACAAATAGGCATAAAACATGAAGCTGTGGAAATGTTTCTTCCTTGTTACCTACCAGACATCATACATAAAATAAAGGACAGCAATTATTTACAAGTTTGTTTTAAAGGTCTAATGTATGCTCAAATTACTGTACACTAGCTACAATTCCCGGCGTTGCCCGGGCTGAACACAGGGTGTAGTTAGTAATTGTCTTCTTAATTTGAATGTAAAGTGTGAAAATTAATTTATATCACTTTCAGATCCCGACAGACGTTCTGCCAGTTTATAGTTATTTACCTGGTCTGTATGTAATTTAGACTTTATAAAGCAATATAGAAAAAAGCTGAAAAATAAGAGATTACTAATATTGAAAAGATTCCATTATCTAGCTAATGCTCGGCCTGCATTGAGTTTTGTTTTGTAATATGTTTGAAGTAGTTCCACATATACAAATCATCTATCCATCTCTCTATATATATTTATCTCTATCTACATCTATGTATCTCTCTATCTCTATTTATCTCTTTATATCTACATATATACTTCCCACTATCTCTATATCTTCTATATATAAGTCTCTATATAGCTCTATACATCTATAGGTATATCTCTTTATCTAACCCATTTTATTCTCTATAGCTTGCTCTATCTCAGCTTCTCTCAGTCTCTATCTCACTATATATATATATATATATATATATATATATATATATGAGTCGACCATTTCCAAAAACCACTTTGTCCAAAAAGTGAAAAAATTCAGATAATGCCACAAGAATATTCTCTGTAGTCATATCTATGGGAATCCGCAAAAAAGAATTGCCAAACACGACATTGTCCCTTAGAAAATTGATGTGTAAAACTGTAAACATTTCCAGAACCCACTATGTCCAGTTCTGTTTTATTTCCACATCACACTTTGTCCACGTCTGTTTTTCATTCCAGAACACACTTTGTCCAGACATTGTGTAATGGCTGCCATTTTGGTGTACCAAATAATATTCCAAAACCAGCTTTGTCTAGTTCCTCCAAATGAATGTCTGTATTTCATGTTTAGACTATAAAAGTCTTGTTTATTATTTTGTTTGGTCTCGTTTTCACTGTGTTTTGTGTTATCTATGATGACTTATAGCGACAGCTGTTGTGTTTTATGTTTTGTATTCTATTATCAAGTGATGAGGGCATCTGTTTGCTTTTAGCAGAAGAAAAACCGGGTGAACTGACATTTTCGTTAGATTGTCAGAAAAATCTGATCCTGCCAAAACTTCCTGATCAAGCTAGCTACTATAGTCGTCAATTAAATATTTATAATTTCACAGTATGCCAAGGAACATCTAAATCCCCACAAAATCAAAGAAACACATTCATTTATTCATGGTCTGAAAATGAATTCCCAAAAGCTACCAACCAGATCACCTGTGCTGTGTTTTATAGATTAACAAATACAGATATTACGGGTATTACTACAGTTCGTCTTTTCGCTGATGGCTGTAGTGGTCAAAATAAAAACTGAACCCTTATTGGAATGGCAAGTAAATGGCTCAGTCAAGCTCCACAACACGTTCAGCAAGTTCTGTTGTTTTTCCCTTCACAGGTCACTCCTAAATTCCACCTGATAGAATATTTGGTAGAATAGAGAGAGAATTGAACAAACTTGACACAATTGTGCTTCCTGATGAATATTACACAATTTTGAGTAATCATGGTACTTTGCTTCGTCCAAAAGAACATTTTCAATTTTTTGACTGGAAGGAAGCTGTAACTCGTGTAATAAAACCAACACAGTCATGGCATTTTAGATTTTCCCAGTGTAAGAGATTTATCTTAACGAGATCGTGCAAGAACTCAGCATTGATTCTCGTTCGAGGGGAGTGTTTTTATAGAACAGACCTAGGACAAGGGCGAAGTGTTTTGAAGCGTGGTGTTACACTCTCAGATTTAACACCCGAGGTTCTGGAATCTGGTGTTCAGATTAAAGGCAGTAAGCTGTAGGACATTAACAATCTTTTGTGTAAACACTTTGGGAGCAAGTGGAAAGAATCTGAAAACCACATGAACTTCTACTTGCAATTATATCATTCAGTAAGTGTTGACAGTGTTCATACAATCATTGAACATGAAAGTGATGCAGAAGACAAACCAATGGAAGAATCTGAAGAACTGCGTGTGTAGCATTCAATTAAACATTGTTGATTTGGTGAAATTGATTATTTGCATACACTGTCATTAATATTCATTCTTATTCTAGTTTCTTGAATAGCGGCTAAGGTTTAAATGTTTTCTTTTAATTTTAATTATGAATGTATTGTTTTAATGTTGTTGTTTTACGACCTTGTCATAATAGCTTCAAATATATTGTGGCAAGATTTTTCAACATTTCTTTTTAATTTACAACTGTTACTTTGTTTTTCATTGTTTGTGTGTTTAAAACTGTGCAATAAAATATCATTACTATATCGAGAAGAAAATACGTGTTTCCATTAGCCACTTTCTCCAACATGTACTGTTCCAAATACCACTTTGTCTCTTTGATATTTCCAAACTCCACTTTGTCCAACATTTAAATCGGAATTTCTCAAAAACTAGCTGTTTAATTTTTATTTCCTTTATGGGTACATGCCACCTATTAAATCTAAACAGCTAAGTAAACATTCCATTAGTCGTAACATCTCCAGAGAACAAATACAGGTTTTTCCTATTTTCTGGGAAATCACTTATGAAGGACAAAGTGGTAATTGGAATTGGTCGACTCATATATATATATATATATATATATATATATATATATATATATATATATATATATATATATATATATATATATATATATATATAGTGAGAGAGAGATATATATATAACTATATATATCACTATATCTCTGTCTCTCTTTTATATTTAAATAAATTGTGTCATGCGTACGCACTTATACAACAAAAACAGACTAAGTGCCGCTACATAAAATGAAATAAACACATTTTTTGACACGATTCGTGCTCCAACTATTGATAAATAGTTTACCGTCTCAGTAACCTTCATGGGCATGAGCATAACAAATCACGAAAATTTCATCGCAATCGGATGAATGGTATAGGAAGGCATACGGCACAAACAAACTAAAATTAAAGACATGACAAACGCATCAAACGATGGTGCGTTTAAAATTCAAGGCAACTCTATCTATTGACGAAGTTAAGAACAAAACTGTTATTAGCACCTTTATTTTGTTAGCCGCTGCAAGCTTCACTAAGCAGACTGGTCTCACCAAGGAGAAAAATATTAATTTGCCAGACCTTACTATGTGTATGATAGTATGTCAGACATAGAGAAATGACACTCACTCACTATTTGTATGGCTATGACCTATGATTTTTTCTGTTATAAAATGAAATTATCACTTTTTCACTCCCTTAGGGATGGAATTTCATATTAATATGGGGTCTATGTGTTAATCCAGGTTATAAGCTAGCTGTAGGCCAAATTTCATTCAAATCCATTCAGTATTTTTTACGTGAAAGAGTAACAAACATCCATCCATACGTACAAAATTTTGGCGTTTATAATATTAGTAGGATAATTAAGTAATAAACTTTAGAAAGTAGTGTGATGTTTTTATCCTTGCAGCAAAATTGTCAGATTTCAAGTGCGCTTGCAGATATAGCAAAACTCTACAAATACACCATATATGTTGCTATTTAATGTAAATAGACTATTGAATTTACTTTGACATTTTAAGCCTTTTCGTTTACATGCCAATTTACTAGTGTAATCACAATGCAAATTAATTATATTTTTGTGATCATGATGCTTAAATATGTTGGTAGGAAAATTGTACAGTGTAAGGCATATTTTCATTGCATTTTGAGGTATGGGTTGAATCTGGAAACTGGTGAAAATGGTGTCCCAACAGTTTTAAAAAAAAATCAAGTTAATTCACAAAACTTATTTTAATAAGGTTAATTAACTGTGGTAACATGCTACTATTTAAAATATGATTTTTTCTCCTAACTTTGTTTTAATAAATGAAATATTAAGGTTTTGTTCTAATAAGTCATTCCTCTGGGTTGTCCCTGTCTACATGTGTCATGAGAAAGCATTCTGATTGTACACTTAAATCAAAATTCTAATTATTGTGTTACAGTGTTCATTAAAAAGTCATTTTATGAGACATGATAAACAAAAAAATTATCCTTAAAAATTACAACATTTAGTTTAAAGTTATATTCAATTGTGTCCTCTGTATTACTTACTAATTCCTCTGTTCAATAAACTATTGAAAGTAATAATTAAATGGTTGCTTACAACATAGATTTGCTGAAGGGAAATTTTGTTCTTATCAAATGCAACACTGTGCTACAGTTTCCCTCCATTTTATGTGTTGTGGATTTGTTTTCACGAGATGGCTAGAATTTATGGATGTCACACTTCATAGCATCATTCCTCTGGTAAGTGAAATTTTGTTGTTATATTCATTTTAAATGTATATTAGCTGCTTAGGACAATCTTTTAAAAGAACTGTTTTTCCACTATGTGGACTTAAATAGTTTGTGACAGACTGACACATGCATTTTTAATACATAACCTCAACTTTCATCATTCCTCTGGAGTCATTCCTCTGGAGTCATTCCTCTGGCTTATAAATGACAGAGGAATGAGCTATGTTCCAGAGGAATGACTTTTATAGAATAATTTTACTTAAAGTCATTGTTAACTGTACTAAAAGTCTCTAACCCTAATTTTTTTAAATAATAGTTTATTGTCAGCATAGAAACAGATTTGAACAACAGAACTTTTCTTACTCCTGCTGAACCAGATCAATATTATATGTATTGTTCACAAAAGGAAGGAATCTGACAGTTAAGTATTTAATTATGTAAAAATATATTGAAGATTCAAAAAAGCAAATAATTTTAAAAATATATGTTGACTAAATGGTACAGTGAGAGTCTTAAAATATTTCAGAGTTGTAATGTACGTCCGGGAATGTTTAATGATATAATGATCCTTTGTCTGATACATGTGCAATTACTAAGATTAGTAACAATTTACTCTATTGTTACAGGTGTATTAATCATGAAGGTCAAAGGAACTAAAATTACAGTCCGTGAGGAGAAATTGAAGAAAAAGAGAGAAGCAGAAAGGAGATGATATGAGCAACTCAAGCAAGATCCTGTAGGAAGGCAAAAACTCAAAGAAAAAGAAAGAATTCAATATCTCAAGAAAAAACAAAGTAAAACTGTCAAACCTATACAAGAAATGTCACCACGTGAACAAAGGAAAAAGCGCAAGCAATGGAAGTTAAATTCTAAGCGTTACAGACAGAAGAAAAAAAATATAGAAGAAGAAAACACTCTCATTGAAAAGGCGTCACCTCAAGCTGAAAAAAACGATAGCCCGCAGGCACGTCCAATAGTATTAGAAAAGAAGCGAGCAGCGAGAAACAGAAAGAGACGAAGTAGGGAACTAGAAAAGAAGAACAAAATGATACAGATACTGCAAAGGAAAGCAGAAAAATACAAAAAAAAGTTTCAAAGATTTTTAAACGTAAATATGAAGAAAATGTCCCTCCCACACCCAACACACGAGCAAAACAGATGTTGCAAGAAAAGGACAAATCAAAAATAATGAAGGAACTTCTCTTTGCAGAAGTTGCAGCAGAAAAAATGCGGGAGAATTACAAAGCCTTGAAATCTGAAAAAGAAAAGCAGGTTTTTAAAAAAGTGTTATCAGGCAAAATTATTAAGAAGTATCATCATCTTAATTACTGCAAGCATGTGCTGAAATGTGGTCGTGGAATTTCTCAAGTACAAGGAATTTAAATTCTGGAGTACAAAAGGAAATCGTGCTGTACAAAAATTTATCAAGCAAGTCATGAAATAAAAATTTTTTTGGAGTTGGACATCAACTCTCGCATTTGTTCAGGACGAAAAGACTATGTTACAAGACACAAAGTCACGAAACAAAAAAGATATCTTTGCAATACTTTGAAGAATTTACATCAGGCGTATTTGAAAACCTTTCCTCAACTATAAGTTAGCTTTGAATTTTTCTGTAGGAGAAAACCATTCTGGATTAAGAAAATGAAAGCTTCAGAACGTGACACATGCTTGTTTGTAACCTGTGCCAACATGGAACTCCTCGTTTTAGCTCTTAAACGACTTGAAATTACAACTTCACTTGAAGCTGTTGTGAAAGATTTATGCTGTGAAGAGAAAACACAGGATTGCCTTCTGTGTATATGCGATAGTTGCAAGTCCTTTCAAATGAGCTATGCCGGTAAAGATTTATCTATGTTAACATACTGGTACAAGTGGATTAGTAAAAGGGAAACATTTGTTGACAAGAAATCAGAAAATCAAAAAACTGTAACAAAAAAAGCCAAAGAAAAGTTAGTCAGCAAGGTAGAAGATTTGATACAGGAGTTTGAAGCAAGTATTGGCAAATACCTTCAACATCAGGGAAGGAAGCTTCACCAGTACAAAACAATCACAGCATTGAGAAAAAATATGAAAGAAAATGAAGTAGTGATCCATATGGATTTTAGTGAGAACTACAGCTTTAAATATGCTGAAGAGACACAGTTATTTCACTTTGGGGGATCACGCCAACAAATTACATTACATACTGTGGTAGTTTATAGTAAAGTAAATGATACAGTGAAAAGTGAAAGTTTCTGTACTGTGTCTGAATCATTGCGCCATGATGTGCCTGCTATCTGGGCTCACTTACAGCCATTATTAGCTCACATTGAAGATACCTGTGGTGCTGACACACTCCACTTTGTCAGTGACAGCCCTTCCACACAGTACAGAAATAAAACCATGTTTTATACTTTAGCTACTAAACTACAAGAGATATACCCAAATCTCAAACATTTCACTTGGAATTATTTAGAGTCTGGTCATGGAAAAGGTGCACCAGATGGCATAGGTGGGGTATGCAAAAGAACAACAGATAGACTTGTTGCTGAGGGGAAAGATGTCGCAAATTTGGAGTGTTTTGTAAAAGGAATTATAGAAAATTTGAAAGCAGTTAGAATCTTTGAAGTAACCGAGATGTCAATTGAAGAGTTCTCTGCTAAAATTGACCAAACACAAATTCAACTTTTCCCTGGGACAATGCAAGTGCATCAAGTAAAAAATGAACGCCACAATAGTGTACTGCTTTTTCGGAAGCTTAGTTCCTTCATGGACGAATGTGTTAAATATGACATGGGAACGCTAAGCTACTTAGAAGATGACAAAAATAGTTCTTCTGAGGATGAGCCTGGTTACTCTGGTATGAGTGATTTGAAAAACTCAGTGAACAAAGTACAGTACGCTGATGTTTACACAGATGATGAAATTGAAATGGACAGAGACCAGACAAAAGACTTCTGTGCTATTAATATTATAAGTGGAACTTACATACTAGTTGAAGTAAAAGGAGCCAGCAGCATGGGGAGAAAGAAATATCATGTGCCATATCGTTATGTAGCTGTAACGCAAGATACTATGGACGATGATGGTGAAGTGAGTGACATTTATGCGAGAGTGCAAGTTACAAGGTACCAGACAAGTGTTTAAACTAGATGAAAATGATGTTTCACATGTGAATTTTGAACTAATTGTTTCCATATTACCAGCACCAACAATAGTGTTGCGCGGTAATAGAGTGTATTACCAGTTTAGTCCTGTAGTAGATGTATTTGAACATGTTTGAACTAAAATTTTCCGCATTTGGGACGTTGTCCAATAAGTATGACTTTTAGCTGGTGAAATACTAATTTCCAAAAGTTTTTTTTTGCTATATTTTATTGTATCTGAACTTAGATATTACAGAAAAGGAATCAACAGTTTTTAGGAGTAAAGACTGGATTTTATTGTTCCAAGTAGTGTGAGTGTGTATGTGTAATTTATAAGATTTTTCATCATTCCTCTGGTTTTTACATCATTCCTCTGGGTTCTAGTTTTTCAAAAAATCACAATAAAACCATTAGAACTGAAAAAATGTATTGATCCTTTGTTGTATTATATGCTAGAAGTACATTCAAATAAATTTACATGAATTCAACCTCTTTATTATTTATTTTTTTCTCAGCCACTTATGAAGTCTAAAATGAACAGTTTGCAGACATTTACCCGTATAAGAAATGTGCTAAACTTATTTTAATTTCAAATTGTGTACTGGTTAGTGCTACACGTCCACATTTATAGGCCAAACAAAAGTGTAAGGACTGTCAAAACATTTTCTTATTTTTCATAAAATTCATGAAGAACAATGTAAGCGTAAGTTAGGCTATGTAAGTTATATTAAGCTTTACTTTTTATTATGTCTGTCCATCTGTTCTGTTAAATTGGATTTAGCAATGCTTGTGTATGGTTGTATCAAAAGACATGAATATATTCATAGAAGTAGTCTGAAAATTAAATGATGACTATTGTGTACATACCCTGTTTGTTTAATTATTTTTTGTTATATACTCCCTGCATTTTGTTTGATATAATTTTGCAACATTGTTTTCTTATGTGTTTCAAAAGACATTTGTGCACTGGAACAACTTTATTTGGTTGATTTTATATGATGATTATGGAGTTTAGATACTTTTCCCAACATTTGTAGGTGATATTCCAATTCTATGAATGATGATGGCTCCATGTCTATGGTTTAGTACATTTCAGGAGTACAGGAACATGTAACAGTCCACAAAACTAGTAAAAGCCTCTGAATCTAAAAGACTACTGCGATTGTTTAAAAATTACTATAGGAGATAAAAAATTTTTTTTACTAAAACATTTTATATGAAAACAATATAAAACTGTTTTTTCTGCATTTATTGAGATGCTGTAAATAATCTTATATAAAACAAAATCCCCCAATGGCAGCCAGTCTGAAAGATAGATATCGTTGTACGGACAGTCAATACAAAAATAAGTAAATAAGTAGCTTCAAAGCCGCGTCGAAGGTGACAATACCGACGTTTCGGCCAACATTGCAGTCTCCATCATCAATAAGGCTCCCTGATGATGGTGACTGCAATGTCGACCGAAACGTCAGTGAAATTTCCTTAAAGTTGTGACTCGCGGAACTCCGCAATAGGTAGATTATTATAAATCTACCTAAAATGAGATAAGTGTGTTTAAAAATTCAATTGGTAATGAGTAATCACAAATGACTGCATGAACCCCAAGAAAAACTGTGTGCATCAATAAGATGTATATTCGAGTAATCGTACTTCAGCAATAAAATACTGCAGTGTAATTAAATTTTCAGAAGACATATTTAATATAAAAATTATATAATAAATATATATCTTATTATAAATATATATAATATAATAAATATATATATATTATTTACAAATACTTGTATGCTTGTAATTTGTATGTATACCTATATAAAAAAGATTCACTTAAAAATATATATATTTTCTATATATTTTATGAAAAAATAGATCCACTTAACTATATATATATATATATATATATATATATATATATATATATATATATATATATATAAATAAAAATTGTAAGTAAATCTGTTTTTACATATACATAAAGATTTAAAGTATATGAGAGTTTGTAAATAATTAATATGTTACATTTAAAGTTATGAATAAAGCATAATTTGGAATGAATAGTAATTTGAATTTCCCGCCGCCAGTGCAGTTTTTTTTGTTAGTGTCGAACATAGCGCACAGAAAATAGCCTTGAGTTTCCCATCTTTCCGTGTAGGTGGATAATCCTTGTTTCCAAACTTCATTTAATATACCTATTTTATTTGTAAGCCTTTAAAGTTTTCTTTTTATTAGCAAAGACAATAAACTTCTCTATCTTTGATACAAAGGCCAACAATTAACTTTTTAACAAAACTTCTATGAGGTCCTGTTTCTGCATGCAGTAGCGAAGATAATTGAGCTTAATTCAAAATGGTAGCAGATAAAAATGAAATGAAAATAGTTTTGAGCTCTTTATTGAAAAAAAAAAAAAAAAAAAAAAACATTATTTGGTAAAAAAAAAATTTTTTTTTCTAAAATGGTCAAACAACCTTACCTTCGTGATTTCACACGGAATGACTCATACGAGAATGGGTAGGGCTGTTGTATATGATATGATACCTAAAAGTTAGTTTCATTTAGAAACACATGCACACACAAAATAAGGATGTGAATGTTCCCCATCGAAAACTCCCATATTCTCACACTTAATTCGTAAGAACGTATGGGTGGTAACGATGTGAGAGCATACATGTTGGTGACACTATCATAATTATTGTTTTGGTATCCGGATCTAGACTATTCCCCCCAAATTAAAAACAATTAAATATTGATGGAAAATTATAATCTCTATACATAATTGTAATAATTAATGCATTGAATTAGGCTATTACTGTACATGATTTTTTTCATACTATTTCCCTAAACATAATTAAGATCCCAAGTACGGATTTTTCCTCCGAATTCAATTGGAATTTGATAATAAAATTTTTACAGATAATTAAGCAACATTGAGTAACTAAAAAATAAGATTTTTTGTGGATTTATTTTAAATACGCTATGACTTTTGACGTGTAGATTACCCCTGCAGCATTTTGTTTAGTACTGCAAGTCTCTTTAATAAATAATTTCCTAAAATAGATAAAATACTGCAGATAGATGAATATGCCATAGGCTCCTAGAATGACAATGGCACTGACTCATTTTCACATTCAAATCAACATATTTCATTTATTACTTTAACAATATTTTCAGAATAATAATTATTTTATTTTATGTGGGGTTGACTTTAGAGCAAATCTGGTAAATTTCAAGTTAAGTGGATTTTCTGTAAAAACAAAATTAAATTCTGAATAAGTATATATTTTTTTAACACCAAAGACATACCATGTATAAGTGCTGGCAGAAAACAGACTCTGTGAAAGGTATTTTAACGCCGGGAAATGCACACAACAGGCTTATTTTTGTGAACATTGGATCTGTGAAAGATATCCTGAACAATACTCTTCTGGTTTTTAAAGCCAGTGTTGAAGGTGGCAATTACCACGAGCAAATGAATGCAAAAGATGTTGAAAATTGGTCAAGAGAAAAAGTTCTTCCTGATTTACCTACTTCTTCGGTAATTATTATGCACAATGCCCTGTACCATTTGAAACAGAAAGATAAAGTGCCCATCAAATTATGCACCAAAAAATGACATTACTAAGTGGCTGAAGTGGAAAGGCCTAACATGTAACTTGAGCATACGGAAGTTCTGATTTTGATGTGTAACATTTGGTAATATATTTAGTTAATGGTTTTATTTAGTCTTTTGTGTAAAGCTAATTAATGGCACATTTATATTACCCTATACTAAATATAAATTTTCTTTAAGGGTTTGTTATGTAATATTTACAGAGAGAATTTGGAAATATAAATATATTTAAGTTTTGTCAAATAGTTGTACTAAACTTAAAGTAGATACGTTGTTGTATTCTATTACACACATTAAAAAATATTTTAGAAGTGGATATTTTGTGGTTGCTTGACTTTAAAACAATTATATTAAGTATATTATATTATTTAATGGTGTAAATGAGTGGTTCAAAATGTTCAACTGTGCCCACTGACTGTACATATTTAGTATTTACTTTATGTTTAGAGAAAATTTTATGCATGTGTATTATTGTTCAAAACTATAATTCTTAAATTTCATTTGAATTTATACGGACACTGTAAAAACTTTCCCATAAATGCGGTAGTTCTTTCTTACAAAATTGTGAAGTGATGCTTATGTTTGTGTGCATACACATAACAAAATTTATATAACTGACTTGACACAAAATAAGAACACCGTTATATGTTGTAGCTAACAAACGCCTCCATTCCCACACTGTTCTCTGTTTTCTGTAGTTACACAAAAACCAAACACAAATGATTTTAGGTCAACGCGTATGCTGCCAAACCATACTGTTGTTGCCCAGTCACAGACTGGTCTGTGGTGAATTTCAGTCTAGCAAGTAGGAGGGGACTCAAATGCACAAACATCTGCCAGCAACAGTAAGCAAAATCAGGGTGGAAAACAGATTAGGGCTGAAAACAGTCCTGGCCCTGACCTTAATGTACTGACATTAAACATCCCTGTCTTTTGGAAAACAGTCTAGGCTACACTGTTTTCCCAAGATCTCAGGAGAACCACAGGATCATGTAGCAACTAGTATAAATTAAACAGTAGGATGGCCACGACAATCAAACCAATCAACGTGAAATACAGTTTGGACTATGATATTAATAAACAACAAAAATTTACATCACTATAGCAAGCATAGGCAATCAGGCCAATCCCTCATGGAAAACAGTCTCAGATACATGGTGATGGCCACGTCACTGTACAGGCTACCTTACCTAACTTAAGCCTAAACTGTAATTTCTCACAAACCTGTAGGAATTTTAACACACACTTTTCAGAGAAAATAAAGGAACGTCTGTAGTGTTTTAGAACATTGATAGATTTTATTTACAGAAAAGATGCCCAACTTGAAATTTACCGCAAAATTTATGAACTTTAACGTTTAATTTTATTTTGTAATGAGTCATACCCCAAATAAGAGCTCGAAAATATATTTTGGTTTATTATTTAAAGCCCTATTAATTTACAACAAAATAACCTACAAATGTCAATCTTTTAAACGGCGCAAATGTTATGTTGTACTGAAATAAACGATGTAGCTCAACTAACCTAAAATAAATTTTGTAAAAAAGAAAAGCTTAAATTTTAGGTTATGAGACAATACTCGTCATACTGTAGGTACATGACTTTAATTAGGAATACTTATATTTTAAAACAAATAAAACCACAAGAACAATCATCAGCGGTGATTTTGAAGCAAAATTATTTCCAAAATGCAATGCAAAAATTACAAATTAAATAAATTACCGCCAAACCAAAAGTGTGCGTCACAGACTACAAAACAAGATGGTAGCATTCTCATTTCAATTTACAAAGCTTTTTTTTATCCCATACTTAGTAAATCATAATTGCCATGTGCTAAGGAGCACATTATTAAACCTAACTACTTTAATATATAAACACTATAAAAAAATTAAAAGAACTATATTACTCACCGATATATATTATTTTCATAACATATGCTTCTAATTCAACGCAATTCCCACCACGCTTTCGTTTAACAAATGATAACCAAAGGGTAAAAGTTACCTCTCGTTTAAAACAAAAGTTAAACTTTTTCACTTAGGGCGCGGTTACACGGGAGTCTGAACTACTTCAGGTGAACATGTTCAGCTGTTGAGTGCGGTTACACACAGTCTGAACATGTTTCGTTCGAGGCCATTTCCCATTTAACTTAAACAGGTTGGCAAAGTAGTTCAGATCGACATATCTTCTACATTAGCCTCTGATTGGCTGTTTAGAATATAAACAGTCTTTTGCAGAAATTCAAGATGGTAAAAGTGTTTCTGGCACAAGTTCGAGTAATATTTTACCGAATGCAACAAAAAAAAAAATCAACAGATCATTATATTATATATATATATATATATATATATATATATATATATATATATATATATATATATATATATAAATTGATCCTGACCTTAATTTTCTTAAAACTGAGATAAATACTCTCGCTCAAAAATAATAATAAATAAGTTTAAAAATTTTACTGTGCATATTGTTTGAATTCCCGATTTGTAAAAAAAAATATTGAGCAATATGAAAACACATTCCATTTCTGCTGATAATGCTGTATAAACAAGTGAGAAAATCCCGAGTTTTCTGGATACAATTACAAAATAGAGATCAACAACACATTCATTCGTTGACAGTAGACAATCGGTTTTAGAGCTAAACACACTTTTCAGCAACTACCGTGTAACCGTACACTTTCGCGTTTGTATGTAAACGTGTTTACTTAAACATGTTCACCTGAAGTAGTTCAGGGTCCCGTGTAACCGCGCCCTTAAGCTGGGTTAAGGTTAATTCTACTACAGGTTAGGAAGAAAACGGGGTTTCTTATGGGCGAGTTTGGCACAGGGAAAAGTTTTGCCGCTAGGTGCGCTGGCGTAGCGAAAGGGTAACACAACACTGCTATTTTATGAGGGTGAACGTGAGAAAACCGCGTTGAAGTCCAATAAAATAGTTGGTATGGTATTTGGTTATGTGCTTTTTGTTTGCAAGAATTATATTGAACAAGTCTTCCGTAAAGAATGTGTGAATTTCACAACTTTATGGCTTTTGGATACGTAAATAAAAACTATACTACGCTTTTGTTTCGCCGCGAGCAATCTGCAAATGAAGGTAAGCAAATATTTGAGGTAAGTTATGACTGGATGAAAAGAGATGTATTTGTTTGTCTTTTTATCGATTTGATATCACAGTAACTATACTATTGTGATGAACTTTTTCAGTTTGTGAACGTTGTTGATTCGCGGATTAATGGAAATTAGGCGAATAATAACTAAAGTGAAGTTGAGGTTAGGTAAGCTTAGTACTTCAATTACAGATAATTTACAGATTTACTTGTTATTAATATAGCAAGCGTAACATAAACAACCTTTCACTTGGTTATTATTGGACTGATTTTTCGGGTTATGCGACAGTCTTTCCAAGGTTAACGTAATTTTTATTCATGCCACTAATACAATTTACATCCCATATTCCATTATCGGTTATAGCAAGTCCGAATTTAACATTTACGGACACAAAACATTGGTGATTTACTAAGATATTTAAGAGAAAAATAAATTTTTCTTTCAACTTTTCATTGCTTCACTGTGAATTTTGTTTTCTAAACTATGAATGTAGTGAGCTTGTATGGTGTACCCATATACTTGCAGCATTTGTGCTTGTTTAGAAATTTGAAATAGGGATAAAATGTGGTAGGTAAATGGTTGTTCCTTTTGTGCTTAATCTTGTGCTGTTTTAGCAGAAAGTATTACAATTAAGAATATTTTGGCTTCCAAACATTATTATTGTTCATGCCTTAAAGTTTTTCTGTAGTAGGTACAGTATACTTGTGCCTAGCAAAGTTGTAGGTGACATTAAAAAAAAATTCTTCATCTATAAAACACACTAATTCAAATAAACATGTGCTCTAGATCCATAAACTACTTAAAATACTTAATACTTGGCAGCACTGTGTTAATATGAATACATAAAGCTAAGATAGAGCTTCATAAATGCAACATTACACTGGGATTCACATGCTCATGATTAATGTGAATTATGTAGTGGTTTTACACTTTGGATAGCTTACGCATTGTGAAAGACTTTACTTGCTGCTTAGAATTCCTGTTTACTTGTCTGAGGTAGAAATGAAGTTGTGTTGTGCAGTAGAATTTTATAATAAACTTTAAAAATTCCTCTTCGTGATAAACACAGCCCAAACTTTGTGTACTTATTTTGGCTGTGACCTCTCTGATAATATGTAATAAATGGTCGGCACTAAGTTTGTCAGGTTTTAATGTGCTTTGCACAGTTGTTTCTATTTCACAAAGGAAATTGTGCAGTTGCTGTGATGGAACAATTAAATTACCTTGGTTACGAAGATCAATTACCAAACCATATTTTGAAAAATACCTGATCGTCAGATTTTCCAATTAGAGAATCATTGCAAGCAGAGCACTGATATCTGTTTTTAATCTTACATACAACATAGCCAGCAATGTAGAAAACAATATCATCTATATGTGATGCTACGTAGTCATGTTCAATTAGGCATGAGTTGTGTACTCGAAAGTGACATGTGACTCACTGGATTGTAACCATATGTCCAGCTCTTCATCAATTACATTTGGTTTATTTATCTCAACATTAGCAATGTCTTCCAGTGTCGTCAATACTTGTAACTGAGTCTCAGTGTCAGTTGGACAATTTCCATGTTTGGATGGTTTTGCCAAATTGTATACTGATAACAGTCTTGTTGAAAATAGAAATTCTCTGGGGCTGGGATGGATATTAACACCATTGCACTGCCGTATCAAACCAAAGAAGTGCTGCAAAAAGTGACAAAAACAGGTTATCAGCATTAATATTTTGTGATGTGTTACTTAAGACACACACGTTTTATGTGTATGTTGCAGAACTATAAGAATTACCTATTAGGTATTAAAATGGAAACGGAACAAAACAAAAAAATTCAAATTTTCAACCATATGGCTGCCTTTATAAGAGTGGAGAATACACCATGTAGATATGTGTAAAGGTTTTAAGTTGGCTTTGTTATATTTAATTTACTTATTTATTATGCTGTAAGTGATTGCCTCAATTTAATTATTTGTTGTTTAAATTGAAATCTCATTGAAAAGTACCACACTTAATTGAAACATATAATTCTATATCCATGTAATAATGTTTTAAAATTGTGAACTTTTATAATGAAGTACCAAAGCTGTATTTTTTATGTTTGAATGGAATTTCACTGAAGTCAAAACACATGTTTTAGAGAAGTAATATAAGCAATTGTAACTATCACATTCTAAATTACTAGCTGATTGTTTTTAAATATATTAAATTGTGCTGGAAAAATCAGTGAAATAATATGTGTATTTGTATTTACTAAGCCTGCACTAGAATTAATTTGTCCCTTGGCATGTAGTGTCTCTTGCTCCTGCCCTCTCTGTCGTCGCCAGGTGCTCAGAGGCAGGAATGCCACAATTGATATGTCCATAAATTTGTCCCTATTTTTCATTTTCAACACTGATTACTTTCCTGCATTTCATAACATTTTTCTGAGGTCCCAAATATAGTTATTGAAAATTTTATAAGGCAAACAAATTAAATTCCAATTGCAATATTGAACTTTTCCTATAGACATCACATAGGGATTAGTTAATTAGCTATTATTTGCTTTAAAAAAATCAGCAATGAATGTTTTTTAAATATACATACCTCCAATATGTTTTGGTGACCTTTGATGTGAGAAGATAACGAAAGCCAATAGAATTAAGTGTATGTGACAACTCAATGATTGATGTTATCATTACTCTTATTCCACAGGCTGTTGATGGTGAAAGAAACAATTCTGGCTGATATTTGGTGGATAATTCCCACGTGTCAATATACTCCAAGAAACCAAGAAGTGTCTACATAAGAAATAAAGAATCATTAAGTATTTTTCATGTTTCAATACAGGAAAATCTTTATTTTTGTTAAGTGCACTTTATGAATAGAAGCTGTCTATAAAATTATTTGTGTGTACTTATTGAATAAAACAAGTATATATATTTAATTTACAAAATAATTTTTAATGTGTTGTGTGCACAGGATGTGAATAAATTGGCCGAGCCCATATTTCCCATTTCATTCCCAAAAATGCTCTTGGAAGCAAAAGAAAATTGTGTTCATAAATTCATTAGTGCCACTGGTAGTTAGTCGGTAAAGAAAACAATGACAAGTACCATCATCGCTTAAATTTTGATGTGTGGAAATTTTATTATGAATAACTGCATTATGGAAATTACATAATTTGTACAGCAATTTTTAGTTACCTGCTTCATGAGAGAGACACTCATTTTCTGGAAATTTTTTGGCTGCACTTGTTTATATGTTAAATTTGGGGCCATTCTTAGGCCTGCCGCTTTACTGTCATACTTCAATAGAAGTTCCAAGTGGTTCATGCATGCTGCTTCCATCCCAATTTTAAATGAAACAAATTCCGTAACAGATTTTAAACAATCAAATAATCATATTGAAATGTCAGCAATTTTTTTTTTTACATTTGAAAACTAACCTTAAATACACGTGATTTAAGCCATCTGTTTCTTATGCACTTAAACAAGTGTGGACCATCAGAAATGAAATATAACTTTCTGTCGCCTGTGTCACTACATGGGTGGGTAACTGAATTACAAACGTTCTTCTCATATTTTATGCCAATACCAAACTTTTTCCACATTGAACGGTTTGTTGTTGCTCCATCACACACTACACAGTCTACAAACAGACCAGCTGCATCTAGTTTCGCAATAGCATCCAGAACAAAATTTGTAAGGACATTGCCAGGGGCTGCATTTTTGGTGAGATACAGACCAAAAACCTGGCCCCAGTTACAAATAAATGGCCGAAAGAATAGGACCAAACCATGGTCAGCATACTGAGAGAACTGTGAGTCTGTTGTATTAGAACCTACTTCCACTAACCCTGTGATTGTACCAGACACTGAATTTAAATCCAAATGTTGTGTTAAACTTATTTCATCAAACAGCAGTACACCATGATGTTCAATAGTGTCTTTTCTTATAAGCAAGGATTTCAGTTTACATTTAATGCACTGCAGAATATAATCTGAAATGCCACATTCTGCCTTTATACCTCGGATGTGTGTGTTGATAGTGCGAACTGTGGGAACATGAAGAATTTTTTGTTCTTGAATATGCTTGTACAAAGAAGGGCTCTTATATCGCATAAGAATACATTCCAGTATCCATTTCTTACTAAAAGAATTTTTCTGCAACGTACAGGAATGAAAGCACTGTTTTACAGCTTCTTGCTGTTTTTCTGGCAAATTGTTTATGGCCTCTTGTAAAGCAGTAGTAGAAAGCTGTTTGTTTTTTCCTTGTAAGTGTTTTATGATTGTAATGGCAGATCTTTCTTTTAGTACCGAACGCTTCACATTTCTAGTTAGAAAGCATCTTCGAGGAACTTTAGATTTACTTATTAGTCGTGTTTTGAAGCATTTGCAGTGTAGGAAAACTTCATTTGAAACAAAGCAACATTTTGGACTAATCAAAATTCCATTGCATATTGTTGCATTACTTAATATTTTTAATGACACTTGAGGTGAGTTCATGCTGGTTATTTCTTTGATATGTACCCCTTTGCAAAACTCTATTATTTCCAACTTTCTGAGAAGTAACAAAATGCTGTCTGTAGTATGGACATAGTTAAAATTTAACCTCCTCATATTTATTTTACAATTGCAAATGTACAAACTTGGCTGAGCACTGTCACATTCCCAAACAACTTTAATTAACAAATCTGCATTGTTCTGCTCAGATTTTCGGTAGTAGAAATATGTCAGTGAAGCATCGTTTTCTGTTTTTCTGCCCCAACCATTATCAAGAGACCTTGATATTAGCCACTGCCACACATTTTCGTTTTTTTGTGATGCTTGGGGAGCTGGCACTTTGTGGCTCTAAGCGAGCTATATTGACAGAATTTTTGTTATCAATGTTCTGTAAACAAGAATGTTCAAACATGATTATTATTTTGCTATATATTTCTAACAATAAATATTCTGAAAATTTTTTATCACTATTTGTTTTACTTCAAAGTTATATGTATGTAAAACTAAGTATGTATGTGTATTTAAAACTGTGTACATGTAAAACTGTATGTATATGTATAACTGTAAATATGTAAATGACATGTTCCATAGCCTTATGGTTTCTACCAAAAAGAAGGCTCAATGGAATACAAATAAATAAAATAAAATAAAAGTAAACTGTTTACCTAGTTTCATACATTGTTTTATGCTTCTGATATAATTGAAATTATTGCCAAAAACTAATGTATTCCAATTAGTAACTAATCAGAGGTGGTAATTGAGTAGTTAATAAAAACACAAGATGATTTTTTTTTTAAATCTCACAGTTTTTAATATGATCCCTTCTTTTACGAACTACTGGATCTGTTACAGATTCCAATGAAGATTGTTTTGACTTTATTTACATTTGCGTATTCTTTAAAGATGTGTGTATGTGTAAACCATTGTGTGATAAAATAGGATTTTCTAAGCCCAGTGTAAATTAATTTTTCAGATTGAAATTAAAATCCCCTTAAAGCTTTACTTAACAGTGATTAAATTAAGTTAAATAGGTTTTGTTTAATAGAAAAGCAAATACTTTGAAAATTATTATTATTCCTATTATAATGCACTCAAAATCTTTAAAGAATTTCATCTGTAATGTATTAGATTTCATCTTAATTTTTTTTTTCCTTCTGAATTGTGCTGGTGCCCAAGTTTTAATAAACATTGCAAATTATACTGCAATAAGGTATATATATAATATATATATAATGGTATTCTAAAAAATGGCTAAATCAACTGCTCAGAGAGTAAAAGAGTATAGAGAAAGAAGAAAACTGAATCCATTACTTGTTGAAGAAGACAGAAAGAAAGATAGAGAACGCAAGTCCAAATTGAGGTTAGAATTAACACACACTGGAAGAATTGAAAAACTTAGAAAATATGAAAGACTTCAGAAAAAAAAGCAGAAGCTTAGAAGACAGACAGAACAACAAAAGGCAGAGGTGATAAAAAAAATGTCTCCTTCAGCATTAGGCAAAGCTACATCACGAGTTAAGAGAGCTCTTCCTCATTCACCAAGCAAAACAGTTCAGGTGATAGGAAAACTTGTGATGTCTTTATCTCCAAAGAAAAAAGGTATGGTGATGAATATAGCCAATGAGGGAAAACATTTTAAGCAGCTGATATCAGCAAGAAAAAAGAGAAGTGATGCTGTTTCTGAAGATACTGCTAAATCTGTTAAGGCATTCTTTTTGAGGGATGATATCAGCTGGCAGTGTCCTGGACGAAAGGATGTAAAGTCTGTCAAAACAGAAAATGGACGTGAACAAAGACAAAAGAGGTTGTTGTTAGTAAATCTGCATGAAGCATACAGTATATTCTGTAAGGATTATGATATTCCTCCTTTAAAACTATCGAAATTTAAGGAACTGAAGCCTAAAGAAGTTGTACCCATGAATCTAAAGGATCAAGAGACGTGTGTGTGCGTATATCATGCAAATGCTGAGCTGTTACTGTATTCACTGAATAAAATTGTTCATGATCTACCAAAATCCTTGACTGAAGTGATACAAAATACAGTTTGCTCTCTAGAAAACCAAACTTGTATTGACAGACTTTGTTTACAGTGTGGAGTTAATAAATTAGATACTTACTTTGAAAAACTGTGCCCAGGGCTGGATGTAGTCTATTACAAATGGGGTACTGAGAATGGGTGCATTGTTAAAAGTGAAGTTACTGGAACACTTTTTGAGGCCAAAGAAGATTTTTATGGACAACTGCAAGACATTTCCAGACATGTGTATAATGCTAAGCGCCAGCACTATGAATTAAGACAACTTAAGGAAAATCTTTCTCCCAACGAAATCATTGTGCTACAAGACTTTGCAGAAAACTATACCATCCGGCACCAATCGGAAATCATGCAAGCACACTGGAACTCTCCAAATGTCACATTATTCACTTGTATTGTTTACTACAAAGATGCTGAAGGTGAATTAACACATTTGAACTACTGCATTGTGTCAGATTTCATGCAGCACAACAAAGAGGCAGTTCATGTATTCAATGGAACATTACTGAAAGACTTGTTTAGTCAGAAACTTACTTTCAAGGTGTCTCATGTTCACTATTTCACAGATGGAGCTGCTAGTCAGTTTAAAAACAAGTTTATTTTGAAGGACTTGATGTTTCATAAAGAGGATTATGGTTGCACTGCAGAAAGAAACTATTTTTGTACAGCACATGGAAAAGGTCCTCATGATGGAATTGGTGGCGAGGTTAAAAGAGTAGTATTCAGAGCAGAACTACAGAAGAAAATCTATGTGAATTCTGCAGAGAGGTTTGCTAATGCAGCTGCACTTTTAGCACCATCTGTTAACATTATTTACGTACCTAAGACAATTATTCATGAAGAAAATGTGAAAAAACTACAGGCACGTTGGGAAAGCTGTGTAAATATTCTTGGCATAAGGAATTTCCACAGTGCACTGCTACATGATGAAGATTCATTGCTGCTTTTGAAGAATTCCTGCTTTTCATGCAAAGAAAGTGAAGGTCAACTTTTCCAAATTACAACCAAGCAGTCTCTTTCTTTTGACCATTCTCAATTAGTTGAGACTGAGCTTTGTGAAGAAGTGAATTCAAGGGCAGAATGTACACAAAGTATTTCTGAAGACACTTACGTGTTAGCAACATTTTCCTCACAAAACCAGTGCTCACATTATAGATACTTATGCATAGTACAAGAAGTGCTAGAGAATGATGAATACAAGGTTGTGGGACTGAAATGTTTGGACACTAAACAAACTGTATTTAAGTGCAATGAAAACGATGTTTCTGTAATTTCTAAAAGTGATATTGTAAGCATTGTCCCAAAACCCCGAATAATGGGAACAGAACGTGTAAGATATCATTTTGATATTCCAGTTGACATAAAGGAAGCTTAGAAGTGTTTGTATTTTTAAATTTTCATCATCTTTGTGTTTAAGGAACAAAAATTTTCTGTTTTTAAGATAAGTGAACATATGTGACATATTGTTCCTTCCGTAACATCCTTCCGTAACGTGGTATGTACGGAAAATCTTTACTTTAATTTGTTTGAATATCAATACAAAATTTCTGTGTTGTGTGTAATATAAGTTTATACATGGATGCATCTTTAGTAAAAATTTTAATCTCTTTGGAATTATAAAAGAGCAGATATTTAACACCGGTTGAACACCTGTTCTTTAAATGTCATTTCTTATTCCTTCCGTAACATAACAGAAAAAAATTAATTACTTGAAATTCTCAGGTGCTACATTTAAGTAAACCATGGTAAGGTAGAGTGTTGATGTAAAGTGTTTTGCTGCATAAATGTCAAAATTCTATTTGTTTTCAGTTTTCTGTAACATTGAGATATACATGGGTGTGTCTTCCTTCCGTAACACATTTAAGGGGCCTCCCTAGTAAAAATGTTTAGCGCGGTGGGCCACTGGCCACGTGCTACTGCCAGTGGTTGGGCGTGGCGATATACCTGAGCCTGTCGCCTGCGCCGCGGTGGAGGGGGGAGAGGGCGTTTCAGCGAGGGGGGCGGAATAATGGGAGGGTTGTCATTGTGTGGACTTATACCTGCGTTATCTGCGAACAAGATCGTGGCAAGAAAGGTGACTGTTTTTCCCTTTCGCTACATTCAACCAAAAGATAATGTTCTCATATTGCCTTGCTTGCTTCCTGACAGTGTTTATTAACTTGAAACATTAAATTAGTGTTGCGATCCAGTCCATATCCATTAAATGCAAACAATCGTCAATTCTGTTTAAAACATTTATTTTTATTTTTTAATTATTTTCTACATAATTAATAGATTTACATACATTACAAAAAATTGTCACCAAAAATTGATGCGTTAGCTTGTGTTTTCAGAAAAAAAATTGTAAAAATTGTTATAATTAAAAAAAAATTTACAACATTATACTTTAGAACTGACATTTGTGTGATGAATGGTTTTGCACGAACATTATGCTTTCATTCATAAAAGTCTTCCGCACCGCGACGAGAAATCACGTCCTACTAATAGATTGAGTAATAAAACTGGGAATAAAATGATGAAAATAATATTAAATATTTTTACTCTTAGACACAAATCAACTTTTGAAATCGCAATAACGACAAACAAATTTTTAACTTACTTCCTGAAGAAAAAGTGCATGTCAAACTCACTTTAAAATTCTGTAGAGAAAAAAATGTCAGGAACAAACAAGTGATCCCACCAACGACACATCGTCAACTTTGTATTCTAGGGTTCACGTCGTATTTAGTTACACTAAATATTACAGCATATTATTATTTTCTGGCACTTATTACATGTTTAGCATTTTATTTTTTTAATATTTTTTAATGACTTTAACGTTGCATAATATGATGAATAAATATACACGAATGAACTGGAATCCCGTTCCGAGTTACATACAGACTGTTTACGAGCAGTGTAAATTTCTTAGCTGTTGCAACAGCGGCCTACAGGTGGATTCAGACTGCAGGCTTAGTCAGTCATGCTGAATCCACCTGAGTTCAGATTTTATCGAAGACAAGTGCGGGTGGTATGTAAGAACTCAGTGTGCACTGACTGTTGTGCTCAAGGTGTCAGTGAAATGTATAGCTGGAATCACGGGCGAAAATCTGTAGGATTCCCTTGAGGCCCGCGCGATAACGTGAAGATTTTGCAAATCCAAGCGGGCCCCCTCCGATGGGCTTTTTTTTTATTTCAGGGAGGTTCGGGCCACCCTGAGATTCTCCCCTCCTCTCGGAATGTACACATGCAGCTGGAATTAATTTTTAGCCAAGTACGTCATTTGGTGCTGTATTTAGGCTGTCAAAGAAGATACGAAACATGGCTGCTTTGATAATTGACGATAACTCCTTTTTATTGTGAAATAGTACCCATCTACAACGAAATCCCTACATATACCACCACTACTGTTGGGGATTTTCTATACAAACTATCAAAATAATTTTGGTTTCGTCACTGTCACTAGCTGTTATTGTATCATACGAAAACATGTTTGTTTTGTGTATTAATTTACGGTATTCATCTCTGTCAAAAAAAAATCCTTTTCGATAATAAAGTGTAAGCAAGGTAGAATATAAGGCTAATTTTAAAATAAAAATTGAATAAAGTATTTTTTGCTTGCAGTAGTTCAAATTTTTGAATTAATTTTGTTGTTTGTTAAAAAAACCCTTCTAAAATCAAAGAAACTACCTACTTCCTAAATAGATAAATAGCGCTTTAAGAGTTCACACGCTTTTATAAATATTTAAACGCCAACATTTCAAATGTAGGTTTCACATAATGATAAAATCTTATCTATTTTCATGGTTACGCCTAATGGAAATAATACACAACAATTCGTCATAAATGTTTTTTATGCTTTTAATAACTACTCTACACATGAGCAAATTTCGATATACATAAAACTAAGGAACTCTGCATTACATTTTAAATCTGTGTACGACACTAACAGAAATTGAAGCATAAAATAACATTTTTATTTTTTAATTAATAAGTATTTCATCAACGTGAGCTATGCTTTCATCTCAATGAAGCCACGCTACATAGAGGAAGTGCACATGTATTCAGTCATAACAACAGACCCTGCGGATCACCGAGTAAACTAATGAATAGAATTCATAGCATTACCAGGGTTTTAAGACATATTTTCGCTTCTACTCAATCGCAACATCTCACTTAGCATGTATAATGATATTGTTTCAGTAAACATAACATAAGACATATTCGCCCCATGTACAGTAGAGGAAACTAAAATGTTTGGAACACTGTAAACTAATTGTATTGTCATTTCTGTAGTCGCTCGAAGCGGCAAACTATGTATTATTGTTCAATAAAACGAAATATTGAAACAAACAAACAATAACATTACGTTCAGACAATTCGTTTCGTGAAGTGAATGTAATAAAATACACAAGACAGTTTCTTATAAATACACACACCATTACCAAAACACAATCCCATAAAAATCATATAATATTCCATGTCGACTTAAAATTATTATCTATTATTCACCATGATAATTTCTTGCGGGTAGCCAGCAGCAAAGGGACACAATTTTTATTCATTTAATTAACTTTGACCAATCTTGTAAAACCTGGCATGAGCAAAGTAAGCTAATTCACAATTTTATTTTGCGTCACAATATTAAACATCAACTAGTAATGAATTAAGAGTTTGCTTCGCTTGGTAGAACATCGAATATAGTCATCTCCAGGTATTAAACTGAATTTTGAAAGAGGGACTCAAGTTTCTGAACAAGTTGTTGACTTTCCTGATGATCCATCGACAGTTCGTAAACGGTCTCATCGTCGGGATGTCGATCTTGGGACCTTTTTCCTCACCATAGACCCGTGGTCTGTTCTACCATTCGCACAGCTATCCCAACCTATACAAATAGCCGAGTGCTACTACTCCCGTTGCTTCTATCATGGAGCTCGCCCGCAGTCGTACTTCCCTATCCAGCCTGCGTAATACACGCGTCCTACCTGCTAGCCGCCAAGAACGCGTCCATTTGTGAAAAAGCCTCACCCGCTAACAAATACTAACTCATTAATTATAATATGCAAAACATAAAAACATTACATATGCGATAAAACAAAATTTGCTGCTGTCATAAGCCGAAGAAAAAGAATCAAGTTGAAATACCTATAACATAGACAGATAAATCTAAAATAGAGTTATCGATAGTAATGTATGTCATATTACACTAAATACGTGTTCTTACTTACAACCGAATTTAAAAATAATATAAATTACTTTTTTTTCTTTATCAACCATAACCGCATAGACGAAACAATAATTTTGATAAAACATTTTGTATAACTATACGACAGGACTAAAAGTACATTGTACGTAATAAGTATTTGCTTATAGGAATTAATGCTGCAGAATATACTAATAGATTCAAATGCATAGAATTTAATATATTTTGGAATTTATTTGGCAATATGCATGTACAAAAGATTGAATTTGAAATGAATTATCTGTTTTTAACTACAAATATAATTTTATCATTTCTCACTTTCATTCAAACTTCAGAGTGTCATTTTCAACAACAAAATAGCCACAACTTCACTTAAAAATATTTTAACTTGATACTTATATTGTATAACTTTTGATGAAATTAAATGTTAAGAGTTTCATTTAAGTTCGAAAGGAAACATAAATATTACGTTCAAAATAAATAACAAACGTTTTGTCTAGTTAGGAGTTCCGCGTCATGCAAATAAAGGAAAGTTAAACTTTTCAGTATACGGCTGCAATAATTATAGAGGAAAATGCTATTTATTCATTACATTTAATTCCCGTTTGAAGAAGAATAAATCGAAAAGTGCTATACCGAAAGTATAAAGTTGAAGTTCAATATTGCTTGTCAAGTAAGTTCAAGATCAAAATAAAAAAGAAGAAAATTTGTTTTCTTGAATATATTTTTTTCAGAAAAGTATACATACATACAATATTTTTTAAAACTAAAATAAACGTTTTTAGTCCTTGAGTATAAATTTACTGAAATATTTTTTTAGTTAATTAATTTTTTCATGCGAAGAAATATTTAATTGTTAAAATCACGAGAACATAATTTATTACGTTTATGTATTCTAAAGCTTATGTTAAAGATCGACTATATGCTATTCAATTTGCCCAAGAATTTTACTGCAATAGGAGAGCATTGCAAAAACACAATTTAACTAATAGGTAGGCCTATTATCACAATAAGTTATGTTCATAAACTATATTAAAGGGAAACAAATATTTATCATTTAATGATATGCAACTTTTTCCTTTGAGGTAAAAATTGAGGTATATTTAATGTAATAAGTAAATCCTCTCATAAAATTTACTGAAACTAATATTCTTCATTGTCCGTCATATTATGATTCCAAACAGTTCAAATCAACTGAAACATGAAATAAAATAGTAAGGTTAACCATGAGGTGTGGAAGAAATTAGAGAGTGCTTTGTAAAAAGTGTTAAAAATTTCTTATGAAATATTGTAATTATTATGTTCGTACATAATGTAATAAAAAATTCAATACATGAAATTCAACACATGGGTACTTTGTATTGCAAGTTATTAAACATACCTATATTTTAAAAACACATGTGCGTATCTAAGTCGAATTGTTATGTAATACATGATGAACAATAACATTACCAACACAACTTCCCTTCCAAATAACTTTCACCCAAAGATAAGGCCGCGGACAAATTATACACACTGGTCGCACGAGGAGCTGAAATAAGTCTTATAAGAAAGCCGGCCGGAGTAATTCTTTTCAAGCCAAAGCTGAAAGTAATGGATGTTGTTTGTCTAAAGCAGGCAGTGAAATTACATACAAGTTTACAGAATAGCCATATAAGATCTTTGACGCTTCTTATCCCGTCAGTGGACTGTACGCGAAGAACCAACTGCATCATGGCCCGCCGCCAGTTATATACTTACGTATGAATACACTTGTAAACGATGGTTTGTATACTTATGTAGGTTGCCGACATCGATAGGTATTCTTTGGCAGCTCGATGTGGATTCATTCGAACACGTTTGCGCTAAACACGACATATTTTTACATAAGAGTGACATCGCGCACTGAAAAAAGTTGCAGGTCTGTAACGCAACAGTGATGCAAATATTACATAGTTCGAACATTTTCTGGAGCACGACATTCACTTTGGGTAATGCTAAGCTACTTGATAGGTACACTTTACCCGCTTTAAAAGTGATAGCTTAAAAAAAAGTGTACATGGAAGCAGACTCAGCCATATGTTTATTGCTGTTGTGTTTGTCATAAACCTAATAAGTTCAATACGGCCTGTAAGTAGAACCCATGTTTTTTTACGACTTGTGTACAAGCTGTGGTTGTAAAGCGAATTTATATTCTTAGTTAACAAACGTCTATCATAACAAATTTGGAATAAGGCTACCTTAATTTTTTTTCTAGAACGAAAATATCTGGAAATAAAAATGGAGGAAAAAAGCATGAAAGATTACGGATTTTTTTTCCAACAACAAATAATTTATGGTTTAACTGCTTTGTGTACTATATAAAAACATAACAAGATTTCAAAATTTTACATTTTTTTTTACTATCCGTTATAGTTATGTTTTGTTTTAACTCATAAATATTTAAGTTGATTGCCAACGTCACGAGTGTACAATAATTTATGTCACACTGCTCCGGGTTGCAGGTAAAGTAACAGGCGTGAAATTTGATTAGAAACGCGTTCTATTAATTCAGGCCCTTTAATTGGGCGTGACGGACCATGTGCCAAATATGTAACAATTATAAGTAGGTGAAGTATTAAACAAAAAGAACTTGAATGCAAAATAATGCATCTAAAAAAAATAATTTGCAAGGTTCTTTCATGGATGTTGTAATGTATGGGCAATATTTACTTAATTTTTGTTTTTGGATAAATTAATTGTGGTTTGTAAAATTTTAATAATTTTGTATAATTGCTGTAAAAAAATTATTTCCTGTCCTTATTAATTAATCGAGCTGTAGAAATAAGTTTATCTGAAAATTTACGTCATCTTCATTAAACATTGCCACTATTTATACTTTTTAACTTCCAAATGGTTTTTGAATTTTGTAATTAATAACGTACCATCCATAATTACATATGTGAGCGATCGGTCACTGACCTCATCTTCAATACTCCTCGTGACTCCTGCGCCAGGAGGAACATATATATACTCCTGACTAGCTTATTTAATATAGATCTTCCCTTGTTTTTATTTTTTATTTATCATTCCATGAACATTTTTAAAACAGAGAAGACCATCAGATATCTATCTAACCAAAAAGCATAGAAAAATAACATTTAGTTTTCAAAATATGATTTTTCTTTTAGTTTAAGATACATTTTATATAAACCTACATTTTTAAGTATGAAAACTTTTGTAAATAGTTAACCATTTGGTTAATACCAGTATAAATTTTTCTTCAGCGTTGTAAGATGTGTAAGATCATTTTGGAAAACTAAAATAATTAAAAAAAATATTGGGTAGTATAATAATTGTTTTTTGAATATTTATTAAAAATAGAAGGAAAACACTGAGTGTATGTTCATGTTAAAAGTTAAATAAAATTTTTGTCGAATTAGCTAGCGAGACTGTAAAGCCACCAATAAATAGTTTGTAGGACAACTTTCAATGTGTTGATTGATTAGTTTCAATACTTTATTTCGTAATACATGATCTAGTATGGTAAGCTTTAGGATATTTGTAGTTTAAACAAAAGCAATGTTTTAGAGATACACGAATATAGTCACAGAGTAAGTCGAGCACATGGTACTGTGGCGAGGCACACTAAAAGCAATTCTGAGAATTTCTTTCGGTCATGGGATTATCTTTTACCGGTGCCGGTTGTGGGTTGTCTCCCTCTCACGCACGCACGCACACACAGGTAGCCTGCCTCCCCCCCGGGCCAGGGTCCACCACCACGCTACCTGTGCTGTGGCTGCGAGCTGGCTTCGCCGAGCGGCAGCACGAGACGGTGGAAAACTTTCAAGATTTGCAGAAATTGCGGAAAAGATATCTCGGAATTCAAAGCGATGACTATATGTTTTAAATATATGAATTTCTTCAGAAAAAAATTACATTTTTTTCTAGACTTGTACTTTTTTTCTGTCATTCTCCTAAGCAGTATAAAATGGCCCCAAAGTTGGACAAGTTGGTGATTTTTTATTTCATATTTTGATAGAAAAAAACATAAATGTAAAAGTATACAGACAGTTCGTGTAGTATCTTCTCGTGGGTGAAAAATTTTCAGATTCGTAGTGTCGATCAATAAAGTCCCATCATTATTTAAAAAACATAGTGTTCCGCTAACTTCTGAAGCTACTAGGGAGGCCCCTTAATACCATGGCTTGACCCTAAATCTATTTTTCCTATTTTATTTTAAACTGAGGATCTTGTGTACTAAGTCACGTGCATTTAGATTTTCCTAGTTGTGAAATGAAATTGTACAGGTCTATAAATATATCATCTTGGGACATCTGGCTTCCATAATGTTTTTTTTTTTACGTTCCTTAATACACAGTGTATGTTCTCTGTGTTGTGTCTATTGGAAGATTGAGCAACAATTTAGACTGAATTGTTATTAATGCCAACAAAGTTTCAAAGTGCTGTTAACTTTCTCTAGTAAGTGCAATTGCATTTAAATTTAAATCAACACACATGCAGTTCTGGTGAAAATTTTCAATTAGAATATTTTGATCTAATTGGTTATCTAAAAAAATGTGTTAAATATAGTCAACAGATTGGAATCCTTGAGCAAAATGATAACCTGAATGAAAATTGAAACGAAAGAAATATTACTTAGTGGTAAGTAGTATTATAGCAAACTAGAAGGCTATTTGAAATTTTTTTAATTAATTACTGGGTGAATAAATGTTGATATTTAAAGTACCTATTACAATTATCAACAGCCCAAAACGTACTGAAAATATGAATGCCAATTTTTTTTTTTTTTAATTTTGGGGTTATTGGCATACAAAAGATATAACCTGAAGTTTTTTTTAATAATGATACAGAAACGAACACGAACCTTAACATAAACAAAAAGATAATAATGCATGTTGTAATACCATTTTTATATCTGGTTTGATACCAACGAACTCATCCTACTACAGAGCCTAACGTGACTATCAAGCTGCAAGTCGGGATGGAATTGGTTAGGATATACTATTTATTTTCACGAACCTCGAAATGAATTTCACAAACATAATCAGTTTTCCTCAAGTCTCTATCACTCCTTGGGATCTTTCTATTCCATAATTCTCTTATTTTTTCGTCTGCAGGAGCCTTAAATACTTTTTAATGCTTGCGTCGTACTTTCTACTACATCCAGTTTTGCAACCGGGCACAAAACAACACTTAGGCATATTGAAAAACTAAATTAAAAACTACTAATAGATGAAAGTTAAGCTATCCTAATTTTAAATTCAAAACGAACTGACATGTTTTACACATATTGTTATTTCACTTTGAAAAATGCAAACGGCCCCTTTAAATGCATTGAAACTGATGAAAGACCACCTCATGGAACACTACTGCTACCTGGCGGAGAAACCAAATAGTGTGCCAAACTTATAACATTGATCTTCCCAACCTGTAGTAGAATTAACCTTAGCTGGGTTTACGATTGATTTCCTTAAGAATTATAACTTAACATCGAGCACACGATTAAGTCAAAACTACATTTTCCAGTTTATGATTGACATGGAAGTCACTAATTCTGACCAATCACAGCACAAAACACTAGTGATGGGCAGAACGGTTCTTTTGACCGAACCGGTACTTTCGGATCAGTTCCGTGTAAGATTCGTTCAGAACGATTCGTTCATCTCGGTCATTTCGTTCTTTTCTGTGAATAGGATCTGGCTCTTTTATCAGGTGTCGTAACTCGTTCATCCTTTAGAGTATTGGCTACGTGTTTGCTTCCAGCCTCCCCTCGTTATCGCGTGACCCGATAACGAGAGGAGGCTGGATCGCGTGGGTGGTTATCTTTGGCTGTATCCGAATACATAGGGATGCGTCCTTAGCACACACATCCCTACATCCCTTAGCAAATGCAGCCACAATGTAGAGGACGCATTTCTAATGGATGGATAGTATCCGAATACTTTTACTACTAGCACCACCTGTTGACTGTCAGTCGTACTAATGTTCACGCAGCCATTTTGTGTAGGGATTTCTACGAATATTCAGCAAAACGTAAATAATAAATACCTACGAATTAAAAAATAATGTAACGTGTATGTTATACATGTTAGCGATCCAAATAAAATACATTTTATAAATTGTAAACTTTAAAAATACTTGAGTTTTGAATTATCCTTTAAGTTTAAATTCGTATTTTTATTATATTTATTAACGTATTCATTTGTCTCTGTTTAAGTTATCACTTTCGCTTATAATGTTTTAAACAAATATTATGCTGAAAATCGGAAGTAATATTATACACAAACAAAATAAAACCCGATTCCGAAGCTAATGGATGTAGGGACGCGTTAGTGTATGCGAGTGTCGCATCCCTAGAAATCTCGAATTAGTGGATGCGTGAAGGGATGCATCGGCATCCCTTGTGATAATTCGGATTCAACACAAAGATGGCCGCGCCCACTACGATGCACTTTTAGTGGATCCCTTAGCTAAGGGATCCATTAGGCCAGTATTCGGATACAGCCTTTATCTACTCTGCATGGGTAAATGAAATTTCAAACGTCTAGTTGTATACTGACTGTTATAAAATTATTGACTGTTGATCGCTGCAAATGCTTCATGCAGTGATTCTATATAATACGGGAGCATTAAATCTAAGAATGTTAGGTACGAAAGTGATCTTTCTTAATTTTAATTTGTAATCGCACTATTATAGCTAGTACTTGAACATTGCTTTTCGTAGCCAGTGAATCACAGTTGCGTATATGAAACAAGATTATTTATATTGTATTACTTTTTAAGTTACAAATATTAATATACAGGCTATTTACACTCTAGAGAGAGTAAAGTGTTTACATGTAGACCAACACATTTAGAGAAAAAAAGACAAAAATTGAATACTACTACTGCGATTCAGTATGAAGAGAGAAAAATGAAGTAGGTACATTAATTAACACCTAATTGGTAAGTGTGAACATTTGTAGTTACTTTCCCTGTTATTTTTAATTCATTTTTTTTTTTCCCCCCAAATTTGTGTATGTGAATGTGAAAACGCAATTTTAAACCACTACTTAACAGTTGACATTTTCAGGTATAGATACTTTTCATGTTACCCTATTTTATTTGATCAGTTATCGTTTGCTCTTATGAACATGCTCACGCTGTGATTACTAATTCTTCAGACTCCTGACGTCATGAATCATTTCACGAACGAATCAGACCGGGCGCGTGGCCGGTTCTCTCATCTCGTTCTCTCGTTCTCTCCGCGTTTTCGTTCTTCCGAATCTTTCAAGGTACCGGCTCTCAAAGAGCCGGTTGGTTCTCTCGTTCTCTCCGCATTTTCGTTCTACCGAATCTTTCAAGGTACCGGCTCTCAAAGAGCCGGTTCTTTACATCGCGAACGAATCGCAAGATTTCGTTCTCTCAAAGATTCGTTCTTTTTGAACGAATCGTTAACGAACGACCCATCACTACAAAACACATGGTCGGCCATTGTTCGAAACGGAGAAGCAGGTTTGAAATAGGTTATTGACAAATGGGATATCTATTTTTCGAAATGGATGATGATTACAAATGACAAATATACGAATTCTAACCCCAAAATACTACCTCGCTCGGTCCAATAATATAACATAAACTTCCGGTTGAAAGGTTCCGGTTTGTTGTGATTGGTCGCTTCCCTTAAGTCTTAACGAAAAATATAAAATATAACCATTTCTGTTAAGTCTTAAGTCATCATATGGTTCGCACACGACCCGTCAAAATTCACAAACGACAATCATAAACCATTCCACTAGTTTACATAGAGTCATATGGTAAGTACACGACTAAGTCTTAAGTCTTAATTCTTAATTTTCAATCGTAAACCCACCTTAAAGGTCTGCTCCACTCAACGTTTAGAAAGATACGTGCTTTCTCCAGAGATTAGGAAGATATACAGATGGAGCATAAGATTGTATTTTTGTCAAGGGTGGTGAAACCAAAAGGAAAGAAGGTTTCTGTGTACTACACACACCAATATGGCGACCGTTTATTTACATTTGCAACAGCTGTACCTGTATTGGGGGTTAAATTGGAGATAAATTTAAACTCATATAATTCGTACTATAAAGATTCGTTTTGGACTTTTCATAACTATAAACATATTAACCAACAATATTTTGATCTTATTTTCTTCCGAACAGCTTAACTACAGTCGTTAATAAAAGCAGGCTAGAATAGCTGTTACAAACATAAGCAAACATCTGCTGTATTGGTAAATGCAAATCATTAAAAAAAAAAAAATTGGTTGTCTGTAAAGTCGGTTTACGGACGATACTTTAACGTGACAACGTCATAACAAAACATTGATGAAATGATTGATCCAGAAGAAAAGGAAATATCATATCGTTACCCTAATTAGTAAACCTCGTAACTCCATTTTTTTGCCAAAATGAATTTTTAATTCCAACTTCTAAAGCAGAACTGGTCGCATCAATCGTATAATACAGAGTAACCAAACAACATTTTGTTATTGTTATATTTGAGATAAAACAAAACACGTAACTCCAGTATGAATTTTTGCATGTTTGCAGACCTCGTAACTCCAAGCAGTAGCAATGATATTGCAGCAAAAACATGCAAGTACTATAATTGAATAATCCGCAAAGTTGTTTAACATTATTTATGCAGATAACTTAATCAAATAATGAAAATGTATGTATTAAGAGATCTTTTACATTTTAAATAAAGTTATGTTGCATGCACAAAATAGCTTTAAACTCTGCAACAAAATGAGCAAGGAGTTATGCGGTATACTAATATTTGTTTTTAGCAATGCTATAGGTTGTGGTTCAGTGTAACAGGAGTTAAGAGTTAATTTTTATTATTAAATGTGCAAACAGGTCTTAGCATTTCATAGCGCATTCATTTTGGAGATACTGAGAGAGAGTGTAACAATCGACAGCACTAAAATATTCTTGTATATTTACAGAATGTCAAGAGGACACCAAATGGTTGCGAAAACCCAAGGAAGTTGAATCATTACAGGAATTTTTTTCTAGCTTGCCTAAAGTTGAGTCTCACTATTGCCGTAAGAGGACATCAAAGTTATACCTTGAAACGATTTGGCAATCCAAAAAGGCCTTGTACCTGTTTTACAAAAATGACTGGTGCACAAAGAACAATGATGCTCAATTATTTGAATGTAAATTTGCACAATGCTTTGAAGACAACTCGTTGACTATATTTCAACCCAAAAAAGATGCTTGTAACATTTGTGAATATTTTAAGACAGGCAATTTGACCAATGAAGAATATGAACTACATATTTTAAGGAAAGATGAGGCAAGGTTGGAAAAGGATCAAGACAAAGTAAACCCAAATAACGTCACTTTCACTATGGACTCTTATTACTTCGTCCTAAATCCAATGTGTCAGCTCTATATTACAAGATGAAGTTGGTTGTTCATAACTTCACGATATTCAATGTAAACACAAAAGAGGGGTTTTGTTATCTGTGGCACGAATGTGAAGGTGGAATATCATCAAATGAGTTTGCAACCATTATTTCCAAATTTGTGGTATCTTAGCTACCTTTGCCTGAAGGCAAGCAGACAATTGTACTGTACAGCAATGGCTGTACTTACCAGAACGATACTCCAATGTAGGAAATGCCTTGGTCCATGTTGCATCAAACCACAATGTAACAATTGAACAAAAGTTCTTGGAAGTCGGCCACACCCATATGGAGGCAGATACTATGCATTCTTGCACTGAACGCAAGCTCAAAAAAACACATTATTGTGCCTGCAGATTATGCATGTTGGAAGGTAATTTTCATTTTGTTTATTATGTTGGCACTGGTAGAGGCAATAAGAGTGTGTAATAATAAAAATATAATATGAATATAAGAACAAAAAAAAATGTTATATAAAATGGCGTATGTATCTTGTGGTTGATTGTAATATTGGAACAAGATGTATTGTGATGTGATATAAAATAAAGTGAGTAATAGTATAAAGAGCAGTGTAATGATTAATAGTTAAAAATCCACACTTCACTAATATATAAGATAAAAGGTGAATCAACAGGTTATGGGCCCAGGGAGTGTAAGTGTGGGTAGGATTGCGATCGTAAAACTAAGTGTGGCATGTGTAATATGTACCTAACAAAAGAGTGAAAAAAAAAAAAAAAAAAAAAAAACATCAACGTAATTATGAAGGAGGAGGAAAGCGTTGAAAAACTTAAAAACATTGAGAACTTTAATGTGTGGAAGTTCCAGTTGAAAATAATACTAAAATCTCAGGAACTGTGGTCGATAGTAGATGGCAGTGAACCATATAATCCTGAATCGAAAGAAAAAACTTTGTGGATGAAACGTGATGCTGTAGCTCAGAAGCTAATAATTACCACCATCGAAAAAGGACCGCTTATACATATAATAAACTGTGAAGATTCGAAATCAATGTTTGACAAATTGTGTAAAATTTATGAACGGGACAGTGAACAACAAAAATATAACCTATTACAGGAGTTTTTCAATTTTTCGTATGAAAAGAACCTGGACATTGCCACCAACATCAGTAGGTAATCTTGAAAATCTTTCTCACAAACTGAAAATTCTGAAAAATGAAATCACGGAGGAGATGATCATTTCGAAGATTTTGTGTATAATACCTGAACAGTTCAAGTATTTTATAAGCGCCTGGGAGTCCATGCCAGATGACAAGAAGACTCTATCTACCCTAACCTCAAGACTTATAGCCGAGGAGATCAGAAATGAGACTATGAACAATACCGGTATCGACAATGTAGCGTTCAAAACTGAAATAAAATGCTTCAAATGTAAAATGACTGGTCACATAGCTCGAAAATGTACTAACAACAGTTTTCGACCAGGGGTAAGTAGGCCTAGTAATAGTAATAATGAAAGTGTAAAGAGATGTTTCAACTGTAATGACATTGGGCATTTTGCTTCACAATGCAGAAAGAAAAAATCGTGCTCAATCTGTAAAAAGAACAATCACTTGGAAAAAGACTGTTTTTTTAGAAAGAAAGATAAAAATACAAATCAGGTATCCTTCCTTACCTCAAACAAACTTTCTTCTAATATAAATGTAGATGCTAAGATTGAGTTTGTGATTGATTCTGGAGCAACCTCACATATGGTTAATAATAAAGAAATAATGAAAAATGTAGAAAAACAAAATGTTGAAATAGGTGTAGCAAAAGTAACTCAGACTATGAATTCAAATTTGAATGGTAATGTTATTACTGAGGAGTGTAACTTGAGTGATGTATTATATGTTCCCGATCTAAGTAAAAACCTAATTTATGTGAGTGCTATAACCTCAAAAGGTGGTTCAGTTAATTTTATTGATGACAAAGTTCAAATTAAGAAAGGTGATTGTATCATAGAAGGTCAGAAATTAGATAATAATTTATATTCAGTAAATTTAACTATGAACTATCAACAGGTTAGTCATGAAAGTAATGTAGCTGTAAAGGAAAGAGATGCTCTAACATGGCATAGAAAGTTAGGGCACATTGGTTTTAAAAATATGAGTAAGCTTTTGAGTATGAGTCATGGAATGGATGTTTGTAAGAAAAATATATTGGATACGTCCAAGAAACTGTGTGAAACCTGCGTGACGGCTCGCCAAACAAGGCAGCCATTCAGTAGTATAAGAGAAAGGGCTACTAGACCTCTTCAGATCATTCATACCGATCTTTGTGGGCCGATAGACCCAGATACTTGGGACAAGAATAGGTACTTCCTTGTACTTCTTGATGACTTTACTCACTTTGTTATGGTATATCTGCTAGAAAAGAAAAGTGAAGTGTTTGATCTTATCAAACAATACTCAGCTGAAGTAGAAACAAAATGGAACTCAAAAATAGGTCGGTTTAGGTGCGATAATGGAGGTGAATACACATGTAACAATTTGAAAGAGTGGTGTAAGGGAAAAGGGATTGTCCTTGAGTATACTGTTCCATATTCACCTGAATTAAATGGGAAATCTGAAAGAATGAATAGGACTTTAGTTGAGAAAGTAAGGGCTCTTTTATTTGACTCAGGGTTAAACAAAGAAATGTGGGGAGAAGCTGTTAGGGTTGCTGCCTATCTGATGAATAGAAGTCCCACTGAAACTCTTGAATGTACTCCATTTGAAAAATGGAATTCAAGAAAACCAGATCTTTCCAGACTCCAGATTTTTGGGAGTAATGCTTACAGTCATGTACCAGGACATTTAAAAAAATTGGACAGTAGAACTAGAAAATATATATTCATTGGGTATACTGTGAATGGATATAGGCTGTGGGATTCTAAAGCTAGAAAAATTGTTATTTCTAGAAATGTAGTTTTCTCAGAACAAGTTCAATGTCAAATACAATCCGATGTTAGTAATAAGAGTAAAGTACAAGTAAAACTGATAGATGAAATTCCTGAGTGTGACAATGATGATTCTTTAGTTGAAATAGTTGGAGAGATAAGAGGAAATTGTGAAAATAGGAATCAAGATCAAGTAGCAAATGAACCTATACAAGGAAATGTGAATCAATACAATGAAGTAAGACCTCAAAGAAATAGGAGAATTCCTGTTAGACTTAATGACTATGTGTTGCTTACTTATGAGGAAGCTATAACAGGAAATGATAGGGACATTTGGAAACAAGCAATTGAAGAAGAAAAAAGATCTTTATTGAAGAATAATACTTGGGAGTATGTTAAAGAAAAAGATCTAGACAATTCTAAAATTATTAGTAGCAAGTGGATTTTTACTATCAAAGATAATGGAAAGTATAAAGCTAGACTGGTTGCTAGAGGGTTTGAACAGGAAAAGGGCATTGATTACCATGAAACATTTAGTCCAGTAGTCAGTAATGCAGCCTTGAGACTCATTTTTGCTGTTGCTGCAAATAAATGTTATAAGATGATTCAATTCGACATCAAGACTGCATTTTTATATGGTAACCTTGATGAAGACATATTTTTGAAATTACCTGAGGGGTTTGAATAAAAAATAGTAAAACTCAAAAAAGCTTTATATGGGTTGAAACAAGCTCCACTGAAGTGGAATCAGTGTTTTTCAAAGAGTTTAACTGAGAATGGATTAAATGCTGTTAGTGTTGAACGATGTATTTTTAAGACTGGAGATTCTAAGATAATCTTAGCACTTTTTGTTGATGATGGTATTGTGATAGGAGATAATGAAGTAGAAATGAAAAGATTGTTGATTAAATTGAGTAAACAGTTTGAAATAAAAATAGATTATAAACCTAAATATTTTTTGGGGATGACAATTGATGAGAAATCTGATAAAATTATATTGAAACAGTCAAAGTATGCTAATCAAGTAGTTGACACGTATAACATGACTGATGCCAAAGTATCTAGTATTCCTATTTGTCAGGCACATAAAAATTCAATTACTGATAGTAGAGTCAGTAATTTCCCAATGAGAGAAGCAGTAGGAAGTTTGCTTTATCTATCAAGTAAAACTAGACCTGACATTGCATTGGCAATGAACTTTGAAAGTAGACATCTGGAAAATTTTTCAAGTAATGATGTTATGAATGTGAAACAAACCTTGAAATATCTGAAAGGATCCATTGATAAAGGTATTTCTTATATGAAAGATGATAATAATAGTAATATCCTTGAAGCATTTTGTGATTCCGACTATGCTAATGACATTGAAACTCGTAAAAGTATATCTGGGTATGTAATTTTCTATTCTGGAGGGCCAATTGCTTGGTGCTCAAGGAAGCAACCAATTGTTGCTATGTCCAGTACTGAGGCTGAATATATTGCTGCCGCTGATTGTGTAAAAGAGTTGTTGTATCTAAAATGCTTACTTGAAGACATACTTAACAGGAAAGTAAAAGTAGTTATGAATTTGGACAATCAAAGTGCTATAAAATTGATTAATAATGGAGTTTTCAATAGAAGGAGTAAACATATTGATGTACGTTATCATTTTCTTATGGAACAATTGAGGGAAAACAAAATTGAAATAAAATACATTGAAAGTTCAAAAAATATTGCTGATGGTCTAACAAAACCACTTAATACAATAAAGTTTGAAAAATTTAAATGTGCTGTTATTGTGTAGATACTTTATCTTTATAATTGTATATTACAGATGTTGACTTAATCTGTATTATTTTTTTTTATAAAAGGGTGTTCTGAAATGATGTAACTTGTAAATGTGATAGTAAGATGTGATAAATTACTGATAAGTGATTTTTTTTTGTAAATCTATTTTGTAAAAGCAAAATTGAAAATTAAGGGAGGATGTTGGAAGGTAATTTTCATTTTGTTTATTATGTTGGCACTGGTAGAGGCAATAAGAGTGTGTAATAATAAAAATATAATATGAATATAAGAACAAAAAAAAATGTTATATAAAATGGCGTATGTATCTTGTGGTTGATTGTAATATTGGAACAAGATGTATTGTGATGTGATATAAAATAAAGTGAGTAATAGTATAAAGAGCAGTGTAATGATTAATAGTTAAAAATCCACACTTCACTAATATATAAGATAAAAGGTGAATCAACAATGCAAGTATCTGTACAGAAGCCCGCAAAACTCCTGCACCATATACAGTGCACTATGTGGATCACAAGTTTTTCAAGAATTTTGTTGGAAATGCATGTTACAAAAGTATCAGGCCAGGAAGAAGCGTCGGTTCTCCACGAGTTGTGGATATAAATGCTTTGAAGTATCTCCCTGACCAAACTATACAGTTCAAGCTTAACTTTTCAGATGAATGGGTAGATCTACCCCAAAGGAAAAACACAACTATAATTCCTACTGCAGTGGAAAGATTTCCAGATCTCTTCACAAACAGGATTCCAATCAAGAAGAGGAAGTTCGATGACTTTCCAAATCTCAATACCACTTTACAATCAGATTATCACAGTTTTTATGATAATCTACCTTATAACTAATCCGTGTTATGCATTTAAAATTCATCTCAAGTTTAAATTATTGTATATTCTGTTTCATATAGGTTTTTTTCGAAGAAAGTCAATACTTGTGTATTAGTATTTTAGTAAACAGTTTAGTAAACTTTTATTCAAACAGTAAGATCTACTGCTTTTCATTATTGAAGTAATTGTAAGTGAATACAACTCTTTACTATCTTCTTTAGTACCTACCATTTTGTAAATCATGATTGATAGATACCTGATTGAACATTGTGAAAAACACGTATCTCCCAAATAAACTATGTGCAAAACTCGTAACTCCTATAGAAAATTATTTAAGTTACCTAATAATGTGAATGTTACATGTTTAAAATTATTTATGATGGTATTATAATGATAAATTTTAAGTTACTAGTTACTTATTCATTATGGGTAAAATTCTACAATGTTTTTTACTTCTCCTGTAAAATTTGAAATTTTGGAGTTACGAGGTTTACTAATTAGGGTAACGATATTCGGCCTGAGACTGAGCCGTAATAGGTTTTTGCAACCAAACCATTTAGGCATTAAAAATAATATATTCTTTGAGGAATAATTTTTTTTTAATTTTCTATTTTTTGTATGATCAAATCTACCTCTGCATACTTTTATGAATAAAATTGAATCATTTTTACTGAATTATTACTATTTTGTATGGATACAAAGGAGTGAAATGAAATGTACAATTTAATTAATAAATTTACTTTTATTTGCATTCATTATTCAAATATATTTATTACTTTTGTAATGTTACGTGCGCCGTATTAATTTTTACAAGTTCAAAAAAAAACTTCGCACCTGCCGAGAATCGAACCGACAACCTCACGATTAGAAATTAGCATAGCTGACCATTCAGCCACAAGGCCATATTTGATAATTGATAGTTTCAGATGTCATATATATGTTTATAAAATTTTGTTCACGGTAGGGGAATAATATTATTTCGTTTTAATAACTCGATTTTATAACAAATACGCATCCCAAATACACCAAACTTATTTATAAGGTGTTACAATATTTTTTTAAAACATTTTGCAAAAGATCCCGGTTGTAATTTGAATTATTATGTGTAACTGTAAAACACCATTGTTGGTTCAAAACGTATTTGAATATTTAACATTACTTTTAAATAATCGTACCGATTATGCTGAAAATCGGTGGACGATCGTTAAATTACATAATATTAATAATTCAAACGACGAAAATATGATTGAAAAGTCAAATCGATGGTTGTTCCAATCGAGTGGAAGAGAGATGCCACGAATGCGTACAATGAGCATGAAGAGATATGCCACGCATGCGTACAATGAGCAAACAGGACACATCCGTAGTGGGACATCCGTAGTGGGACACTTTTTCGTGCGTGCAGTCGGCGTTCATCGATTTATTAGACGTTGTCAAGGCAAAAAAGGGGGGGGGGGGGCGGCTTCACATCTAACTCTTAATACTTACTCCATCTGTATCTTTTCCTAATCTTAAGTTTTTCACTAACTTCAAGGAATTACTCATGTTAAACTTTTTGGCACTTAAAAGATTCATAACAACAAGGTGGGGTGCGATGCTATATTGTTATAGTTTTGTGGAAGCTTGAGGTGTTTCGAAAAAAAAATTGACTGAATGTGGGCTCTGACACTTCAAAGCTTTGACTTCCACGTCGAGCACGTTCCAGGGCGCGAGAACCAACTGGCTGACGAACTATAACGACACCCCGATCCTAACACCGAGTACCATGATGAGGGCAGCTGGGAGGAACTGCTACCACCAGTAGGGCACACGGCGGACACTCCAGGGGCAGGCAAACCCGCAGTTCTATACGCCACTGTTTCCAACATGAGTCCAGACACGTCTCTCCCCGACACGCTCACAGACCTACATCGTGTTGTGCTGGGGGCGCAACAAGACAACGAGTCAGTGAGGGAGTGGGTGACCAATTGCGGGGAGCAGGTGCAGCTGTACCATAGATGTGTTGACGGGGAGCTGCAGACACGGGTACCGGGGGACATGGAGACCTGGAGGACGTTTGTACCCGCAGCTGCCTGTTCAGCTGTCCTAAGTTTCTATCACGAACACGACCTGGCCGGTCACCCGGGTGCGGAACAGACGCAAGGGGCGCTGCGTCGGGAGTTCCAGTGGCCCGGCGTGGCCTGGGATGTCCGCAACTATGTGCGGAGGTGCCAGCTGTGTCAACAGCGGGCCGACGGAGTAGAGCAGCAGCAGCCCCGCAGGCCAAGCGAACCTTTTCACGCCCTAGCCTTAGACATCACGGGGCCGTACCCCCGCACTTCACGAGGGAAAAGGTTTTTAGTCGTAATAACCGACCTTTTCACCCGCTGGGTCGAAGCTTTCCCCGTATCCAACGTCAGGTCGGGCACCATATTATCCCTACTAGAAAATGAGGTCTACCCACGATTCGGCTTCCCGAAAATAATACTAACAGACAATGGATGCCAGTTCACGGGCCGGATGCCGTCGGTGGGGGATCTCCCATCACACCACACCCACGTACCATCCCCGGGCGAATCCCACGGAATGGAGGAACCAGGAGATAAAGGTTAAGCTCTGCCTCCGTCTCGGGGAGGACCATTCAAAGTGGGACATAAACCTACCTAAATTGCTGTACTGTCTTCGCCGGCGCACCAATGTAGTCACGGGCCACTCTCCGGCCGAACTGCTCCTGGGACAGAACCTGGCCCTCCCTGGGGAATACCGAGTGGCCGCGGCGGCTACCGAGGACCTATGGGGGGAGCAAATCGGGGAGCAGGCATGCATTCAACAAGAACAATTCCTGACCCAAAAAACACCACAGTATACCCACCCCCCAGCACAGCTTGAACCCGGCCAGTGGGTGTATGTGCGGCAGCACCACCTATCCTCAGGAAAACATAACTTCTGCGTGGGGCTGGCCCCCAAGTGGTCTGAACCACGCCAAATCCTATGACGAACCGGCCCATCCACATACACCGTTCGCACTCCTAGCAGAAGGCCGGCGAAGGTGCACCGAGACGACTTGCGCCTCACAGCCGACGACCATACCCCAGCAGGGGCGGGACCTCCGGGGGATAGGCCACCAGGCACGCCCCCGAGCCCTGCTCCGGGCTCGCCTGAACTGGTCGTGGCTGGCCCGCACGGTCACCACGACGGCCACCCACCTGCCCCATCACCTACACCAAGGCCAGATACTGTTTGTTCCATGCCAGGGACTCCACCTGGGTCCGCAAACATCATGGACTCCCCAATCCCCGACTGCCCCTCACCCAGCATCCTTCCTCTTGCAGCAGCCGCGAGCTTGCCGATGAACAACCTAGCACCGACCTCTCAGGCCGAGGAGGAGACGACCCCCCTTGTCTGGCAGCCGAATGATGGGGACTCGAACAGTGTAGCGAACGATGTCGACGAGCCCTGGTGGCCGCTGGATGTTAGCTTGAGCGAGTCCTCTTTCACAGTGTCCGTGGAGGAGCCTATGTCAGATGGGGATGGGGAAGTAGCGCAGAGGCGGTATCTGCAGAGGTGGCGGTGGTGGCTAATGACCCGCACGTGCTGCTCGCCGCAACAGCCGTAAGCTAATGGCTCGACAGGCCCTGGGGAAGGGCGCGCGGCTGATAACACCGAGGGCAGTAGTGAGGGGGAGAACCAGGCCATCCTAGATATCAATACTGGTGCTAACACCATCCCTTCCAGACGGGCACGGCGCCCTCCGGTCCATTTTCAGGATTACGTAACCAGAAACATCCATAATCAGGGGAACACGAGCGTCCAGGGGGTGACCAGTGCGCACCGGGAAGAGCGACATGAGCAGGTAGCACCAATAATGCATCCTATCAGAGTATCACACCGCATTCCATAGGTACCAACACATTTAAGGGACTACTTTCTGGGTCGAATCACGACGGCCCAAGGGATGACGGGGCTGTCTCCGACTACGGCAAGGGAGGACCCACACCCATTCTTCGATCCATTCGTAGGCTCGCAGTCGAGTACAAATCAAATCCCACAACACTCACTAGTTATGCCCTCCAGATGGGTCATGCCAGAACCACCATTAATTCAATTGTAGAAACACCTTTACTGAGTATGCCACGCCCAGGGGCCCCACCATGCTCTAACCCCCTTAGTGCGACGAACCAGTGCACCACTTCTATGCGTGTGAAGTGTGGTGTTGTTGAGCATAGCAGCCTCGTTGGAGGGGGGCATTTGACGCCAACCGCTGGTGCTCCCTCTGATTCGCACAGGCCGTTATGTCACAACAATACTTACTCTTAAGTGCATCGAACACGCCCGAGCGTGATGTCCGCCGAGTGAGTGTAAGTGCACCGCGACGAACACCAAGTCGATTACAGCGCCCGGCCGGGTGTGGCAATGCGCTTAACTAAATCATTAATTATTCTTTCAAATCAAAAACAACCAATTTAATAACAATTTAAAAGAGAATTAATTCAAGGGAAATTATGTCCAAATGTTCTATAATCATATATTGTGAAATATGTCTTTTAAGTCCAAAACTGGTCGGAGCTGTTTTCCCGTGCTTCACGTGTTGTAGCGCGGAGGCGCCAGTTACCATCGGGAGCTCGCAGGGGTTGGACGCTCCGCGAACGCAGAGCCTTCAACTTTCGCGCTATATCCAAGTCTCAGCAATAGTGTAAGTTCTTTAAATCCTTTTACAAGCTCTGCGCTGACCCCACCCAGTCGCACGATATTTCGTGCGACTCGTTAACTAATCTTATTTTCCTAACAGGGAGTTTTGCTTTTATTACGTATTTCCATGTCCATAGTCTAAGGACAGCATAATTGAGGTACCTACGCAGTTTTTCGGCTTCCACAGCTAAGTAATCGTTATCGTCGAAGGCTCTCAGCCAGCCACGTGTGTCGAGTTCTTACTAGTTAATTTATGTATTTAACTTTCATCGTATATAAATGTGTAACTTGTAATGTGCATTCCAACCACGTAATAACCATTTAATTAGTGACTGTAACTTGTATGTCTTATCTAACCGAACCCACGTACTTTTCGGGACTTGTAATATTTTGCAACAGGCTAGATTGCAACTAACTATTGAACATTCATTCGTACGTGCCGTCGTACATAATAACTCAATCCCTGCATAAGCTGCGGCAGCATTGCAACCCCGCGACTATACGCAGCGTCTTTCACGTTGATAATCGGCCACTGTAGAAGTCCGCACATACCACTTTGCAACCTATCCTGGCCGCGCGTATCATCTACGCACAGATACTCGCGTGCCGCGACGGTCAGACCACAGACGCGGCCAGTACTTGGACCAGTGTGTGTAACGGTTCTCAATAAAGTGCAGTGTCGTGTCACCAGTTTATTATTTATTCATAAGGCGTCCTGGGTGGCCTGAACATCCCGGGTAGGTTTCGAACTACGATGCGCTCCTGCCTGCTGCCAAAGGCCGAACCCCCGTTAAAACCCCTGAGATCACTTTTCAAATTAATAACAACTTAAAAAACTTAGACAGGCAGCGGGAGTGGCGTCAGTACTATTACAAAGTTTCTGTAAAATGTAGTTCATTTTTCACACTAAGGCTTGAGTAGTCTAGGTCTACTTCTTATTATGGCCCCTCTGTTGGGTGTAGTCACTCTAGTGTTATTGTGTGGAGACTCTTTGAATTGATAGTTGTTTCTGGGCGCCACTCCTATGTAGATGTTAACTTTGTTATCAAATAGAACAAGTGGAGTAGAATACATAAGAGAAAAAATAACACTTCAGATCTAATATTTAAGTAGAGTGAAAACATGGAGAATTTAGGGTCGTTGAACATACACCAATATTAAATACTAATAAAATAAAATATGATTAAACAGATAGTTTTTAATAAGTAAATATATATAATTTTTGGCTTGGCAAGAGGTATATAATTATGTCTCTCAAACAAACAGGAAATATGTTGTACACATGAAAATCCAACAAAAGTTCATTTATTCAATTTATTATGTCCGTTGCTCTCACTCTTAGATCGAAGAAAGTATGTAAAATATAGTTTATTACTGTTAACATTTAAATTAAAACAATATACCTTGGCTTAATTCAGTATGTTGGGTGGGTAGAACAAAATGAGATCCCTGTCTCATTTCACCTCTGGGTCTGAACTGGGATATGTAATTAGAATATTAATTGGTATAAAATGTTTGTCTCTGAAAGGCTTTACTTAGTTTGACAAATAATCAATGTTTTTATTCGTGGTTAGCAGGGTTGAATTACATTCGGTGCGGGAAAACTGTCTTTTTACAATGGAGAATTGAGTCGACCATTTCCAAAAACCACTTTGTCCAGAAAGTGAAAAAATTGAGATAATGCCACAAGAATATTTTCTGTAGTCATTTCTATGGGAATCCGCAAAAAAGAATTGCCAAACTCGACATTGTCCCTTAGAAAATGGATGTGTAAAACTGTAAACATTTCCACAACCCACTATGTCCAGTTCTGTTTTATTTCCACATCACACTTTGTCCACGTCTGTTTTGCATTCCAGAATACACTTTGTCCAGACATTGTGTAATGGCTGCCATTTTGGGGTACAGAATAATATTCCAAAACCAGCTTTGTCTAGTTCCTCCAAATGAATGTATTTCATGTTTAGACTATAAAAGTCTTGTTTTTTATATTGTTTGGTCTCGTTTTCACTGTGTTTTGTGTTATCTATGATGACTTATAGCGACAGCTGTTGTGTTTTATGTTTTGTATTCTATTATCAAGTGATGAGGGCACCTGTTTGCTTTTAGCAGAAGAAAAACCGGGTGAACTGACATTTTCGTTCGATTGTCAGAAAAATCTGATCCTGCCAAAACTTCCTGATCAAGCTATCTACTTTAGTCGTCAGTTAAATATTTATAATTTCACAGTATGCCAAGGAACATCGAAATCCCCACAAAATCAAAGAAACACATTCATTTATTCATGGTCTGAAAATGAATTCCCAAAAGCTTCCAACCAGATCGCCTCTGCTGTGTTTAATAGATTAACAAATACAGATATTACTGGTATTACTACAGTTTGCCTTTTCGCTGATGGCTGTAGTGGTCAAAATAAAAACTGAACCCTTATTGGAATGACAAGTAAATGGCTCAGTCAAGCTCCACAACATGTTCAGCAAGTTCTGTTGTTTTTCCCGTCACAGGTCACTCCTACATTCCACCTGATAGAATATTTGGCAGAATAGAGAGAGAATTGAACAAACTTGACACAATTGTGCTTCCTGATGAATATTACACAATTTTGAGTAATCATGGTACTTTGCTTCATCCAACAGAACATTTTCAATTTTTTGACTGGAAGGAAGCTGTAACTCGTGTAATAAAACCAACACAGTCATGTCATTTTAGATTTTCCCAGTGTAAGAGATTTATCTTAACGAGATCGTGCAAGAACTCAGCATTGATTCTCGTTCGAGGGGAGTGTTTTTATAGAACAGACCTAGGACAAGGGCGAAGTGTTTTGAAGCGTGGTGTTACACTCTCAGATTTAACACCAGAGGTTCTGGAATCTAGTGTTCAGATTTAAGGCAGTAAGCTGAAGGACATTAACAATCTTTTGTGTAAACACTTTGGGAGCAAGTGGAAAGAATCTGAAAACCACCTGAACTTCTACTTGCAATTATATCAGTCAGTATGTGTTGACAGTGTTCATACAATCATTGAACATGAAAGTGATGCAGAAGACGAACCAATGGAAGAATCTGAAGAACTGCATGTGTAGCATTCAGTTAAACATTGTTGATTTGGCAAAATTGATTATTTGCATACACTGTCATTAATATTCATTGTTATTCTTGTTTCTTGAATAAGGGCTAAGGTTTAAATGTTTTCTTTTAATTTAATTACGAATGTATTGTTTTAATGTTGTTGTTTTACGACCTTGTCATAATAGCTTCAAATATATTGCGTTAAGATTTTTCAACATTTCTTTTTAATTTACAACTGTTACTTTGTTTTTCATTGTTTGTGTGTCTAAAACTGTGAAATAAAATATCACTACTATATCGAGAAGAAAATATGTGTTTCCATTAGCCACTTTCTCCAACATGTACTGTTCCAAATACCACTTTGTCTCTCTGATATTTTCAAACTCCACTTTGTCCAACATTTAAATCGAAATTTCCCAAAAACTAGCTATTTAATTTTTATTTCCTTTATGGGTACATGCCACCTATTAAATCTAAACAGCTAAGTAAACATTCCATTAGTCGTTACATCTCCAGAAAACAAATACAGGTTTTTCCTATTTTCTGGGAAATCACTTATGAAGGACAAAGTGGTGATTGGAATTGGTCGACTCAATTATGAGTCAGCTTTACTCATGTCAGAATCACACCTAATTACACATCAGTGCGGATGTGCCCTATATTAATCACATACATTTAAATAAACGACGATTCAAACATCCTTACACCCTGATGATCTAACTCAACTTTGCAGATTATCTGATTTATAAGGGATTTCAACCCAGGCTATATCGCCAACAACGTCACCATTCTATTACTTATTCTTAACTCTCTATTCTAAAAATGCTTAACTTAAGTAACTTGGCCTCTCATTGGCCGGAGTACAAAGACCGTTAACGTAATTTACACTTCAAAACAAAATACTGACTTCCAACAATACATCTGAAAACATTAAAAAGTCACAAATTTAAAATGTTAATTTCCAACAATGAAAATCCTTTTATATAAAATATGTGGAAAAAGTTTCATTTGCCGTTAAAATCAATAGTGCCCTTGAGGGTGTGATAATACTTAGTATCTCAGAACACTGAAACTTTAGTTTAAATATTTTTCAGTGTTTGTTTATATGTCTTTCAATTGTAATAATCCCTTGAGTTTATTGCTCAGAGCAGTAGCAATTTCTCTATGTTTCAATGGTTGGAAAAGAGATCTGATTAAGAGAAGGTGATTTGTCTATGGATCGGCGGACCTTTTAAAATGAAAATTTTAGACATTGTTGAAAATTTGACGATATAATTTTGGAGAGAACAATGAAGAAGGAAGGTTTTGTGTGCCATTTTTGTGGCTGGTGTGTGTGGCCGCGTCGGAAATTTCCGACGCGGAATTCAGCTATATTTTCAGCAGATATTTCACTGAATAAGTAAACTGTTGCGCCCCTGAGCCAGGGCGAATGTTACGGTAATATTTAATTACCGGGGCTACCTTTATCTACGGAAATATAAGGTACTAAAGTTTGATGTATTTAGGCCTGAAGTTTTGTGTTCAGTGAGCCCCTTCTATTACCGTAACATGGGATGAGATTGATATCAAGGGGTGAAATTGATCACTCATGCATTGGAGAAGTTTTAAGTTTTTATTTTGTTGTATGTCTTTCTGGAAAAACATATCAATTTTTAAAATGGTTAAAGAATGTATATAGTAACTAAGCACATAAATGCCCAAAACAACAAAAAAACCAAACAAGTCAAAAATAATTTTTAAAAGTAGGTAATAAATATTGCATTAATTTTAGGTCTTAAAACTTTACAGCCGAGACAGTTAGCCTATTTTCATTTCGTAACAACTGATTAATAACACAAATGTGTGACATGTCTGCAATGTATACAAGTTTTCCCGCCTCTTTGTAACCTTTTAGGTCAGGAGATACAAACCATGTTTTACGATGGGGTGTGATTGATAGATGGTGTGGTGTTGAAATGATTTGTGTATCTTGTATGAAATATTGTCAAAAATTTAATGTGTAACTCTCTCTGGCAGTTTATAATGGCAGTTTTTCATAAAACATAACTGCACTGCTAGCCACCAAACATTTTTTTTTCTTTAAAGTTTACCTATACTAAGTTTATTAATAAATTGAAATAGATCTAATTCATTGTCATAATGCCCCGGAAGTACGTGAGAAAAGTGGAGTCAAGGCCATATAGAAACTACACTGAAGAAACCCTGGAAGAAGCTCTTTCAAAGGTTGTGAATGGTGAACTTTCAATGAAAAAAGCATCTGCTGTTTACGGTATTCCATTTGGCACGATAAATAATAAATACCACGGCAAGTATGGAACTCGAAAGACTGGTGGGAAAACTGCACTTTCTAGTGATGAAGAAAGAAAAATTGTGGATGCCATCATAACATGTGGGGACTGGGGATTTCTGCTATCTCTGTTTGATGTTCAAATGTTTGTGAAGAACTATCTTGAAAGGTAAGGGAGGGTGATAAGTAGATTTAGTAACAACATTCCCGGAAGGGATTGGGCATATGGGTTATTGAAACGCTTCAAAGACATCATGGGTCAGAGACTTGCTACAAACATAACCAAAGATAGGGCAAGCACATCCAGAGAAACCATCAAAGAGTTTTTCAAACATTTTGAAAAAACTGTTGAAAATGTTCTAGACACTCATATATTTAACTACGACGAGACAAATGTCTCCGACGATCCAGGGAAAAAGAAATTGTTATATCGTAGAGGCAAAAAATATCCGGAGAAAATAATGAACCACTCTAAGTCTGCCACTACAGTTCTCGTATGTGGGTCTGCATCAGGAGTAATGATTCCACCATATGTTATTTACAAGAGTGAACATATGTGGCAACAATGGACTGAAAATGGACAAAAGGGAAGCCCATGCTGTGCTGAACCATGCTGTTCATTGGGTGCACGATATAACCGTACAACTCATGGGTGGATAGATGCCCAGACATTTACTGAATGGTTTGTAACATGCTTCCTTCCACATGCTCGGCGACTTGAAGGTAGAAAGGTACTTGTTGGAGATAACCTAGCCTCGCACTTTACAGACAAAGTCATTCAACTGTGTCAGGAAAATGAAATTTCTTTTGTGTGCCTACCACCTAACACTACCCATCTCACCCAGCCTCTTGATGTGTGTTTTTTTAGACCACTTAAGTCAGCATGGCGTACTGAACTTACACTGTTCAAAATGAGAAATTTGAGATCAACCGGAATCCCTAAGCAAGAATTTCCATTAGCAAAAATTTAGTTAGTGGCTTCAAAGCAACTGGTCTCTGCCCTTTAAACCTAGACCAAGTTCTGCGAAAGCTACCAGGGCAATCGGTATGTGATGAAGCCATACATGACTCTCTTGTGGAGTACCTCAGCACTCAGCGACACCACGGAGACGTCAGTGTACGCCAGCGGAAAATAAAGAGGCTTAATATAACATCAGGGGCAAGTGTAACAGCTGCTGCAAGAGTAGATTCCGACGTAGATGATCCTCTTCCATCTACTTGTGTATCTCATGCAGAAAGTGTTGAAGATCTCAGTGCTAAAAATTACAATGAAGCAGAGCCATTAGTGTACATTCAACCAAGTTCTGAAGTGCTGAAGATTGGAACTTTTGTTTTAGTTAAAGTTTTGTCTGGTCGGCGAAAATCAACAAATTTTCAGTATGCTGCTATAATTCAGCACCAAATTGACGAGACTGAGTTCAGAGTTATGGGACTTAAATCAATCGACACACAGAAAACAGTGTTTAAGAGTGTCGAGGAAGATGTGTTCTCGGTTACAAATTCTGACATTATAGCTGTTCTACCTGAGCCTATTGTAGAACGGTCAGGCGACAGGTTACGGTACAAATTCAGTGGACAAATAGAAGTTCATGAGTGTTAAATCAGTGGCACTATGTTATTGAAATAATTTCTAGTGAAACTTTTTTTTTTTTAAATTATCTCCTAGAATTTTAGTGAAAAAACTTATTTTTTTAAAATATTTGCAAACATGCCACGTTAAACTGTTAGACTTAATTATTAGAAGCTATGTTTTTTTTTGTCCTTTTTCTTCACTATGTTTTTAACTTTCAACAATGCTAAAGTAAACAAAAACTGTACACAGTTCATTCGCTAACATGCATGTGCTATACTAGGGGATCAATCTCACCCCAACCTATACAGAAATGTATACCTTGTTAATGGCTGAACCAATTTCCTTGTGGGTTCAGAATGATCCTTTGGATGTTACAGACTTCAATTCTATGTAGTTTCAAGTGGGGTATCAAACTCACCCCAACCCATGGGGTGAGTTTGATCCACCATATATTATTTTTTTAGGTAATATTAAAAAAATAAAAAAAAATTTCAGAACATCACACTATGTCACTGAAATATCTACGTAACCATAACATTATTATATTGGTTTTAAAAAAATTATCAAAACAAATATGACCCCAAAAGCATAGCAAACATATCAAACTCACCCCACGTGACAGTAACTGTTTCGGCCTAGTAACTTATTGTTCCTGTTAATGCCTCTGGTTTTCGTTATGGCACAACATAATTATCTTAACTTTCACCTAGTAGTCTCGATTTAAAGATTCTTGTGTGATCCGAGGTAACTGAGTTAGTTGATTTTTAATTCACTTTAAGTATTACTATTTATCATAAATGAACTTTTGCTTTCGTTTGTGCCCAACATAACTATGTATATAGATAACTTATATTTTATGTGATTTCATATGAGTTATGGGTAAGCAACCTTGGTTCTCAGTGTAAATAACCTTATGGATGTCAAACTATTAATATTGGAAATGGGTAACTTTGGGCATAAGCCGCAATTGAAAACTACTTATAGCAGTGGAAATATTTATGAGTAATACAGTAATGTTAAAGTGTGGTGCCCGTATAAACATAATAATAATAGTTGTCCTATTACCGATAGTAACTATAATTCATTCATGAAGTAATAGTGCAGAGTGGCGACCATTCGTGGAGCCCGATATTTTGTTGAGTATAATCATGAATACCAGAGGGAGGTGTCATAACCGAGGCAATACCCAATCTAGGGACAGCAGCATGTCCGAGGACAGAGAGACAATTCCTATTCTGGTAACACAAGAGATAGAGGGAAACGAATCTAATCAGCCCACGGAACACTTGGAAACCATCTCAGTTTTAGTTCCTACTTCTAGTGGCAATATTGACTTAAATAACTTGCTCCATGGACTCATGGCCAGGTTAGATGCCAACGCTGCTGAAATGAATGCCAAATTAGACTCTAACACTGCCAAATTAGATTCTAATACTGCCAGGTTAGAGGTCAACGCTGCTGAAACCAGTGCCAGGCTAGATTCCTATACGGCACAACTGACTGGCATACAGCAAAGTATCCTCAGCTTCGAGAGTAACCTCAAGTTAGAGCTGCAGGAGGTTAGGGAGTCAGTATCAGTTGTAACCAACCGGATAACAACACTAGAGTTTAACAGTGATCAGAAGTTAGCCCAGCTTCAGAATCAATGCCAAGACACCACAGAGAAGATACAGGAGGAGTTAGGCAGTGTGTCAGAATGCTTAGAACAAGTGGCCCAACAGGCTGCACAAAACCACTGCAGCTTGGACCACACTAGTCAACAGGTGCACGAACAAATGGCACAAATTTCACACAAAACGGACGAGCTAGGACACCAACTAGAAAAGCGAGTAGGTAATCTGGAAAATCGCATGCTTACCCTCAGGTTGGACAACCTGATGGATAGACCCATCACTACCGCAGTTACGCCCATAGCTATCCCTAGTAACGTGCCAGAGCCTGCTTCACCAGTTACTACACCACATGCAGCACATTCTAGCCTTTCTCCTGCACTTGACCAAGTGGCCATTATGCACCACCCGGCCAGACAGTGGTCAGAGGCCATGCCTCGTTTCGCAGGTGGGGAAAATGAAAACCCCATGCGGTTTTTAAAAAAATTTGAGGAGTATTCAGCCATGTTTAAGCTGAATGACGAGGAGAAATTAAAATGCCTGAACACTGCCCTCCGCGAACATGCGTATTACTGGTGGGAAGTAATACAAACTTCGACCCACACATATTCAGACTTCCAAACCCAATTCAAGCAGCAGTTCTGGAGTGTGCGAATACAGGGCCACTTAAGAGCCAGGCTGCATGGGGAAAAATTCGACTATAAAAACATAAGTCTCTGGAAGCCTATCTCTCGAGCATGTTTGAACGTACCAGGTACTTAGACCTACCAATGAATGACGAGGAATTTATTTCCATGTTTCTTGGACAACTACCCCACAAGTACCAGTTACAGTTAACTGGTAGGAATTTTTCTAATATTACCGAGTTTAGAGAACAGTTACTGGCATTCGCCAGGCTAGAGCAGCAGGGGCAGATTAATACCACTGAACCAGAAAAGGCACAAGCTCAGAAATCACCTCCGCTTTATCAACAGTGGCAGCACGGCAGGGAACAGCTTAAAATAGGAGTCAACACCGCCAAATGGTAGTTTCACCGCACCAGGAAATGGAACAACCGGCAGAATCGAATACATAACTCGAACTTCTGGGGCGGGAAATGGAGTCGTCCCGGTAGTGACGAGTACGAGCCAAGCCACCATGAACAACACTGTAACAAGAGCTCGCAACACGAAGAACAGCGGCCTCCCAGGTACGAGTACCCAGAGCGACCAAGATCACCACGTCAAGGGTACCACGACCGATTGCCAAGATCACCGGAGCAGCAGCAACAGCTAGTGTTCCCTCCCAGTGGAGCTGAAACCGTCCAGTCAGCGAACACCACGACGAGTTTCCCCACTCACAACTTCCCCTCGTCCACGTCAAAATACCAACATGGATACTTTGCACGGCAATCACCAATCCCTCCCAACAGCAGCCAGATGCAGCAGCTGCGGCAACAGCAGCAGGCCAGCTCATCATCAAACGCCGCCTTGGCTAGCACAGCCAATGCGACAGCGTTAAACTAGCAAGGATTGATGGTGGTACGCCCCGACCATTGATCCACGAACCAGGCATGGGGATGAACTATTGTGTGCCCAGTTATAATTGCATCACATATCAAATTTTGCTCACCACAGTTTTGCTAAAAGAAAATGAACATGAATTTCTTTATAGCGAGGAACCTGAAAGTATTTTGCCCAAGTACAACACTGTTTGTCCAGAATTAGAATTAGAGGTTAAACTACGACCAATCATTCCACAGCGATCTCTAGATTTAGTGTCAGTGGATTTATTTGGACCCTTACCTACCTTCAAGGCTGGTGTAAAATTTATTTTTGTTGTAATGGACGTGTTCAGCAAGTACACTAAACTGTACGCTATAGTAAATGCAACTGCAAAAACAGTGTTGTCAAAGTTCAAAACTTTCACTGAGACAATCGGGAAAGCCACCTACGTGTTATCTGATAGAGGATCCCAGTTTTCTAGTGATGTGTGGCAAAGTGGTGTGAAACGACTAGGTACTTCACCCACCACATCTTCAGTGAGGCATCCACAAAGCAACCCTGTGGAGCGGCAGATGCGTTCGCTAGGTAATCTGCTAAGGGCATACTGTCACGATGCACAGCAAAGCTGGCGTGATTATTTACCGTTTGTAGAGTGTGTACTAAACCACACCATACACACATCTACCGGCATTACCCCCCATGAGGCCATATGCCTGGTTCGGTCGGACGCGATACCAAACAAATTTTACCCATCTGCGACGAGAATCCGGATCAGGATAAACTTCCTAGCAGGGAAGAAATTGAGGATTTAATTAGAGCAAAGCTACACCTAGAAGCCAGGAATAGGCAGAAGCGGAAAACCAGGTGCAAGCTACACCGTTTTAAGGTCGGTGACCTTGTGCTGTTAAGGACTGCGCCAACAAGCAACAAGTGGGCGAATGTAACGAAGAAGTTATTCCTACTCTACAGTGGACCCTACGAGATTCTCCAGGTACATCGGGAGAACTGTTACACCTTAAAGGAAGTGTCAACAGGTATCAATGTGGGAAACTACAACATTAATCATTTAAGGGCCTACCACGCACCAGCGGTTCAAAATATGTAAGATCAGAGTATACAAAATAGTTAGCTATATGTATACTGTACTGTTATTGTGCCTAGAATTATTAATAGGATTTGTGTGTAACTGTGAATTTATACCGGAAGGTTATGGTGTTAGTCAGCTAAGTTTTTTTTTTGTGTGAACTCAGTTGATTTCGGCTAGGTGAAGCATAGTCTTCCTAGCATTTATGTGGTTCAGTACGAGAGTAAATGCTCTTGTCCTTAGGCAGAGACCTAGAGGATGTACTGTGAACCTGGTGTACTGTATGTACATGTTTATTGGCAGCACCTAATAGTTCGGGTCACACACACGAATTGAGTAATTTTAATGTACACTGTCAGTACAGGCTGTATGTTGGTGCTAATGTATACCTAGGGAATGTTCTGTTGTAAACACGGACACCCTGACACACTGTGTGTAAACAAACAAGAAAGCACTGTAGAAATTGAAAATAATGGCTTACCTTGTTATGATCCAGGCTACAGCCTTTTTACCTACCTATTTACTAGGCATTCCTCATTTCTAACACTTTTCAATCAGTAGTAAATAATGCTGACTAGGATTGTAATCCCACAGGATTACCCTATCTAAGTGGATATTTACTTCATCCCCAACTTCCTAGATATCACACCTGAAGAAAGAATTAGGTATATAGCTGGCTAGAGAGACCACCTTCACTTCTCTTTAGATTAATTTTGAAAAGAATGAAAAATGCACATTAATCGTTGAATTTCACTTGTTTACATCACACAGATAGCACTCAGGTTGAAATCACTGTAATTCACTGTCTATTTCTTGATGTGAAAAGCTTCTTCAGTGATGAGTGTAGAATGTTATTATTTGTTAATTGACAAAATATTATTAAATATCTGTGATGTAATTAATAGCAATGCTAAAAAGCTAGTGATGTGAAAATGTGATTTAATGTTGTTTTATGGGAGACCAAATGAAACAATTATGATTACTAAGTATAATCAGAAATAACTGTAAAATATTAGAATATGTGCATATCAATGTTATGTCAGTGCAAATATCTATAAAATGTTTGTATCTGTTTGTAATGACCAGGAATGTGCTATTCCTATATACCAGCAAGGCATTTATGAAGTTCTAGTAATCACTGTAAATATTTATTTAATAGGTATGTGCCTATCAATGTTATTGTGTTTGAAGTTTAATTATGTGTTCCTGCACTGAAGTTTAGTTAATGTTTCTAAGAACAAGTTGCTTGTAAATATAATATATATCATTATGAAACAAATGTTTATTGTTATAGGCAGAATCCCAGGAAATGTTATTAGTTCTGCCATAAAACTAATGTACTAAAATAATAATGTTTTGACGTCGGCCGGGGCTACGCCCTCCCTAAGCCCGATGTGCCTCACGCCGTCACCACCCCTCTCCTCCCACCACCACCCTCTATTCAAACCTCCCGCCTACCCGTGCGTACGTGTGCGTGCGTGTGTGCTCGCCCGGCAAGAGGGCGCTGTCGAGCCAGTGCGCCGTACCCCTAAAAACATAAGTATATGTAATTGTGTTGTTTGTTTTAAATTCCCTAAGTGCAATGTGACGGCAGATCGGCCGGGAGGGTTTTATGTTCTTTTATTTTTTAACTTATATATTAAAATATCATAGCGTTTACGGACATTCCCGAGGAAACCCGAAGCCAGACAATAATTAAATTTAAATCTTAATAATTATTATTTGTACAACCTTTTCAATTCATTCAAAATTGTTACATAATTTTCAATGCTTTATTGTCATGTTAATTTAATTTCCCGTGGCACGAATTCGCTAATATCTTTTAACGGTAATTGTTTCGGCGGGAGGACACCATGTTAGTCGAGCGAGCCATGAACTCACCCTAGTCTTCCGCCATCAACGACCGAGAGCAGACGAATCAGCACTCCGGGGACCTCACTGCTTGTATTCTCTGCCAAGTAATTCTGTTAACTTTAATTTCATCTCAATCGCTTGCTTTTAGTCCTCGGAGCGGCTCTCGGTCGGGGGACTGCTTTATTAATTAATTTACGGCCAGTCTCGGTCTTTTTTCTTGTACTACGTAAATTAACATGTGACCACGTGGTGGCGCCCACTAACGATCCACCGTAAAGCCGACCGAGCTACCCCCCCCCCCCCCCCCCCGCGGCAGTTTATAATGAAGTTTAACAAACAACTATTTCAATTGATGGTTTGATACCAATTGTAATAAAACAAAGTTTTTCTTTGGCTAGGTTAAAAATAATTCTTTTCAGCCAAAATAACTAAATGGCCTTTGTGTAAATAGTTATCTATTGTTGTAGACAAGTAAAAATTATCACATTCATGTACACAGCATTTTATCATGAACATGAAAAAATTACCCAGTCTCAACAATAGTCCACATCTGATTTCCACTATATTATGTATTTGTGTTAATATGTTAATGAATTATGCTTATTTTATTAAATATTTTTGTTTAATATGAGTTGTGTCAAATTATGTGTGTTTAATTCAAGATTTTAATTTTTATTAAGTAGGCCTATGTTATTTTATTTTAGAGTTATATTGTTTACTTCAAACCAAGGTTGCTTACACATTATTTAAGGTTAGTTAGGGTAGCAAGTAAAGAAGAATTTTTACATTCCGGTGTCTGCAGCGAATGGAGAATAAACTGTACGAGGTAGTTCACTTGGACGCTTAAAGTTAAAAAGCACGGGTGCATTTAGAGGCTAATATATAACAGTTTAATGAGTGTTTATAGTGTACACGAGTGCGCGGACGAACTACAAAACGAGATGAATTCTTCTTGATCCTTGTCTACTGCATCAGCAGTGACAGCGTCCACCATGTCTGTCAGGCTTTGGGCATGACATCCCACCGCAGGCCTGGGGTGGAGTGGCCGAGAGGTATATCCAGGCATGGGTTGTCTGGAATGGCTGCCACAGTCCTCTCTAGCCTGGATCACGATGTCAATGTGGTGACATCAGTGGTTGTCATTGGCTTGGACGGCGTCCCGGCCAACAGCGTCCAGCGATGGCGTGTATCTGCACATTGAGCGGTATTGTTTAGTACCCACCACACAACACTTGTTGATAGCAGCCTCGTAATTCCCTGCAGAATCAACTCCTACCTTGTAACCAGCGGCAGAACGAGTTTTCTTCTGTGCTCCCGAGACCTTCAGCGAGGTAATAGACACCTCGATCAACGACGCCGGGTGTTTGTTTACTAGACACTTGTTGATAGCAGCTGCCTGCTCCCATGATGAAGAAATATGGTGTGAGCCGTTACGATTCTCAACCGTCACGAAACGCAGTGCTACCAACTTTTGGCAAATGTCAAGTTTCAGTGCTTGAATTTGAAATTATTGTACGACCTAAATTAAACCAAATTTAAGGTAATTTTGGTGTGAATTAAGGCCGAGAGCGGCATCTGTGATAATACTAAGGGCCGTATTCCAAGACACAAAAATAAGGGTTTAGGTGTTGAATATGCGACACCTCTACCCTAACCATATTCCAAGTGCACGATAGGACACGGCCAGTACCTTATTTTTAGGGCACTGATTTTTGGTGTCCTATCTGTTGCAGTTTTGTTGCCAAAATCACGCGCATGCGCAGAGCTCACTTTTTCGTTGATTTCTCCCAGATGGCTGAATCGCATCTGGCGCCATTAACTCATATATAGTAATTTTAATTATAATCGGGGGTTGTATAATGTGTTTTAGTGTGTCAAATAAAACTTTATAATAGCAAAAACTATTCTGAAATATATTTGATTACTTTAATGGTCATAAAAACAAATAATCAACAACTTTAAAATTACCTAGTGTGTCAAATAAAACTTTATAATAGCAAAAACTATACTGGAATATATTTGAACAGTTTAATGGTCATAAAAACAAATAATCAACAACTTTTAAATTACCTGAGAAAATTAAAATTACGCTAATTAATTCGCACGATAGTGCTGCTATCTGTAGGATTTTGGCGTAGCAAATCCATCGATGGTTGCCAAACATCCGCTAGAATGCATTGAAATCAGTTTCTAGCCTCGTACAGGGCACAGTTTATTAAAACAGTTGCTTTTTCGTTTCCTAACAGGAATTGGATTGGGACGCGTTCTGGAATACAGTCTGCGAGATAGGTTACAGTTGTATCCCAACAAGGTAGTGCTTATTTACTACCTTACCTGAATGTTTTGGAATACCGCCCTAAGTATCTCAGAACACTGAAACTTTAGTTTAAATATTTTTCAGTGTTTGTTTATATGTCTTTCAATTGTAATAATCCCTAGAGTTTATTGCTCAGAGCAGTAGCAATTTCTCTAAGTTTTAATGGTTGGAAAAGAGATCTGATTAAGAGAAGGTGATTTGTCTATGGATCGGCGGACCTTTTAAAATGAAAATTTTAGTCATTGTTGAAAATTTGACGATATAATTTTGGAGAGAACAATGAAAAAGGAAGGTTTTGTGTGCCATTTTTGTGGCTGGTGTGTGTGGCCGCGTCGGACATTTCCGACGCGGAATTCAGCTATATTTTCAGCAGATATTTCACTGAATAAGTGAACTGTTGCGCCCCTGAGGCAGGGTGAATGTTACGGTAATATTTAATTACCGGGGCTACCTTTATCTACGGAAATATAAGGTACTAAAGTTTGATGTATTTAAGCCTGAAGTTTTGTGTTCAGTGAGCCCCTTCTATTAACTGTTTCGGCCTAGTAACTTATTGTTCCTGTTAATGCCTCTGGTTTTCGTTATGGCACAACATAATTATCTTAACTTTCACCTAGTAGTCTCGATTTAAAGATTTTTGTGTGATCCGAGGTTACTGAGTTAGTTGATTTTTAATTCACTTTAAGTATTACTATTTATCATAAATGAACTTTTGCTTTCGTTTGTGCCCAACATAACTATGTATATAGATAACTTATATTTTATGTGATTTCATATGAGTTATGGGTAAGCAACCTTGGTTCTCAGTGTAAATAACCTTATGGATGTCAAACTATTAATATTGGAAATGGGTAACTTTGGGCATAAGCCGCAATTGAAAACCACTTAAAGCAGTGGAAATATTTATGAGTAATATAGTAATGTTAAAGTGTGGCGCCCGTATAAACATAATAATAATAGTTGTCCTATTACCGATAGTAACTATAATTCAATCATGAAGTAATAGTGCAAGGGGTCTTGCCAATTGTTACTTGAATGTCAGCTCGGGCTACGTCATAGAGTGTAGCACTCGTAGATACATCCAACTACAAATATAACATGAAAAAAATAAACAATTAACAATAAATATATTAAAATGTTATTAAAATAAAAATAACTCAATTTCTGTACATGGGAAAGTCATGTAACAGCACAGAATTGCCGCCCTTGAGAAACATAGTGTGCTGTTGCTTTGAAGTTTTTAAACACAGCACAGTATGATTTTCAGTTTAAAAAAAACTCGCTGCTCGAGCTAAAAATACCTTCGTTGCCAAGCAACGCGTAGCACGGCACCGGAAAAGGAAGAAAAGAAAGAGGGAAAAAAAAACCTTTGACGCGAGGAGTACACATACTCCGCGCCTCTCCTCCGGGATCGCGAGCGATCCCCCTCATTGCGCGGCCTTCCGTTACAGAATCCAGACCTGCGTTTGCCTGCGGTGCATTTTTCGCGCGATTACTTGCAATCTCGTTGAAATTCTTGTAGTCGTCAGTCCTGGAACAAATTCGGATGCAGTGGTACTCGGAGGACAATACTCACAGTATGTATACGTCGCAATCACAAGGGAAATGCGATGAAATGTACATGTTGCATAACAATGGGATGCTATCCAGGTCATCACGTAGCAGTGGATCAGCCTCCATCCGCGGTGCTGACAGCACCCTGAGGAAGGCGAACCTGGAATCGACAGCATCGGGTGGCACCTATCCTGACCTTGGACAGCCCTGCTGACCCAGTCTGGCGCAGGACCTCAGCTGTCATCATAGGCGCGCTGCGGCGGAGCAGACGGGATCACTAGCACCTGCTCCTGCTGTGAGCCTGCCGTCTCGGAGCTGCGGATCCTGCCGCCCTGGTCCCGGAACCAGTGCGTGACGCGGCGGAGCACCGCGACGTCAGCACATCATCGTAGCACATGTCATTGTTAGGTACACTTCCGAAGGAATCCGCGTCTATGTTCACCATTTTGCCGAGTGTAATCACTGCACTCTTGTAACTTAACCATCTCGGTTCGTAAACAAAGTTTATCACTTATAACATGTGTGATCGTGCACTTGTAAGCACGAGTGTCCGCAGGCATATCATCTTCAGTGCTTAACGTTAATATACCACTAGCCAACCTCATATATTAAGCATATTAACATTACTGTAACAATGAAAATCTTAGATTATTTAAATAGCTCTCAGCTTTTAAATTAATAACATAAATAATAACTTAGCTTAACAAATAATAAGCTCATAATGTATTAATAACATATTAACAAATGTTTGCAAATTACTACAACTTTGCATTAAATTAACGGGAAAATTAGCCTTTCTCATATTATTAGAGTGTGATATTACATTTGTTTACATGCAGCCTTATGCATATTGCTGCCTATGTGTTTCACAACTCATTTAACATATCACCTCCATGCATCTTGTGCCCTTACATTCCCTCAACAATTCACAAAATTTTTTAATTCACAATACCATTTCATAACATATACATCACATTTATTTACATTGTCATAGGCTATTAAGTTTGCCTATTATTTACTAACATTTTATTGCATTATTTAAGCAAAATGTTTCTAGCTAAGTGACAAGGCTGTATAAAAGAAATCACACATCATGTTTCTTTCCTTGTCTATTTTAACCACTTCTTTTATTACAGCGGCAGGCGACTTCACTTGTTTTTCCTTTTTCTTTTTTCATCTATTTTTATCGTCTCGCCGAGTGTCTTACTTGACCTCTTTTATTTTCCTGGCAGCTTCTGATTTCACAATGTGATTATCAGAACCGATCAGCTGTTCAGTGTTCTTGCATTTCACTCTCATTTTCATCGTGTTTTATCAACCTGCAGCGGGCTTCGCTGGGTTGGAATTCACAGTCATCTCTCATGAATACTTTCCTGATAGGAACTGAGCCTCTTCAAGTATCTGAGGCTCCTGGCCTCGGTGCAAATATTAGTCTGCTATCGTATCAATGGCAAACAAAACAAAAATGTGTTTCAGGATAGCTTGCAACTTGCTCTCCTGAGCAGTACTTTTCCCTTTTTTTTCTCATTTCAATGTTGATTTATTACTTTAATTAAAAAATTTCTTTCTTGATTGGAAAATGTAGTAACTTTAAGTTTATTTATATAAGGCCTGTGGACATAGGCGTGCACACGGTAGGTGCCACAGGTGCCTTGGCACCACCATTAGGGTTAACGTTATTTTATTTTTTACAAGCAGAAATAATACATACTTACAAAACACCGTATTATTTCCAAAAAAATATGTTTTCCAATCGTGTCGAGTTACAGATATGTGCTCATAACACTACCAGTATATCAATTATCAATCGAACCAACTATATACACACGGAAACAAGCCAGGTGCAATTACTTGTGTTGTACACGCGGGCTGCGGCTACGAAACTTATGAAATGTAAATACTTCTCCTAGTTCTCTTCGAATTACATAGAATGCACGCTCGGTGTCCACTGTTCACTCCACTCGGCAGGCGCACGGATTAGTAGCCGCCGTCCGCCAGGTAGCACTACTGTGTAGTGTTTACTCTTACTATTTACTCATCAGTTTACTGTTCTAATGAGTACACGAGTACAGCCTGTGTTTGTTACGTGGATCACTCATTAATTAATTATCATTTTATTTTCACTAGTTGACAGTTGTTATTGTTCGTTAATTGCTGTATATACGTTATTTGGCGTCTTCAGAAAACATGTAAGTACGGTTTTTCAAAGCCACCAGCATGAATTCCGTGTAAATAATTTGTACAATTTACTTTATGGCTCAACAAAGCTTAAAAAAGTAAATAGTATAGTATTTTTCCTGGCGATTAAAACGTTCAAAGCCATAATTTGTCAAAAAAAAAAGTTAAAATTTTTACATCTGTGTATTTAATGTTTTTGTTCGGAAACACCTTAAATAGCACCATTTTGCGCTTTCAAATCCAAAATTTTCCGGGGATCCTCCCCCGGACCCCCCGCTTTAGGCTCGGGTCCGTGAATGATAGGGCTGAAGTGTAATCTGGCACCACCACTACTGAAGGCCTGCACACGTCTATGCCTGTGGACACTCACTGCAAGAGCGCGTTATCTCGCGACATAGGGTTCTACACAGTGTTTTTCAGGTTCAGTCTTCATCAAGTTTCATAATCGTCGACAAATACACTATAAACAAACTCCGAAGATCGTGTGCATCGTCTAGTGAAAATTACAATTTTCCTGTATAGGGTCCTTTTCACAATAAAACTTCGAATAGATGTCTTCTGCAAATTTCTTGTTCTCATTTCATAACAGATTAGCATTCCCTCTCAACAACAAAATATAGAAACAAAATCTAATTAAATTCAACACCACTAATAGATTGGATTTTTATGCGAAATGGATGCATACTTTTCTAATCAGTATCCCCAAGTGATACCAACCTAAAACTCAGAAAAAGGATAACTCCTTCAAATTTTTACTACATTTCTCATAGTCAACAAAAAATATATCTCCTTCAGTTTAAATTATGGCGATTTCTGCATAAGTCAGTGCTACGGAGAAGTGCAATCGCAATTGGATTAACCCACAGCAAGGTAACATTGAATATTTTTGCTTGTAGTAAAGTGTTATGTGCTTATAGAACTGCTTTGCATGCCAGTGATTACACATGTGTACACAGCTAGGTGGGATAACATCACACATGGGTCTTTTCGAACACATTTACCCTCATGTCTCCTCGCTATGTAATTACATTAGCTCTTCACAGTAAATAGGGCAAGTCTAGTGCTTCCCAATATGTGTTAGTGTTAGTGGGTCAGTACCCAATCGAAGAATTCATCAGCCATAAAATACTTACATACATCATAATAATATTATACCCAAAATAGCTTCACTGGCTACTCAATCCCAGTGCGGGTGGCATGTTACTTCACCTCGTCACAGGACACTGGCGGGAATTACACTTCCGCTCTAACAAAAGGGTATACTCGACGGCTACATTACGCCTTTCCTGGTGTACAATAAACATAATAACACAACACATTCTAAACAAGGGGACTACATGGCTCTCGTTCTAGCCATCACATATAGACTGCTCTCAGCTGTTACTCCAGCATACTTGCTCACAATACACTGAGGTAAACATTAACTCGTGCGTCGACCAATATTTATCTTGTGGTGGTAGGGTTCTTATACTCCTTCAACTGTGTAATATTGTAGCGGCCTATTGGTTGGCCTGTTGATGGTTCGGCTAAAGTATAACAATTTTCGTGGATAATTCCGGTTATTATATACGGACCATCAAACAACAAAAACAATTTCTTTGTAACATTCTCCCAAGCTCTGCTCACTGGATTGGTTTTCCTGAGAACAAGGTCACCAATTCCGAAGGTAGATAATTTTGATGCGGGGTGACTTCTCTTGCAGACTGTAGCTTCAGCTGTCAGCTTCTTGCTTATGAAGGTCTCCACTTCTTCACCGGTGGGTAGATTTCTCTCAACTGGGTCTTGTTCCAATCGGGGTAAATAAATAGGGTTGATCGCCTCGGACCTAGTTCCATGCGCCTGATGAGACTCGCGCATCCTGCGAGTTCGGTGCAGCTCCGCTGTAGTCGTACCATGTCCTGGTTCCTGCAGATTCGGTGACTGAGGCCTTGAATTCTGCCGCAACAGGGTTGTCTTGCAAGTAGCGCGGGCGTGCTCCTTGTTGATTCGTTGCTCCTCCTGGGTGATTCTGGCGAAATGTTCTATTCGGCGACGCCAGCTGTTGAGAGGGGTGGCTGAAGTGGGCGTTGCCTCCACCGCTCTCTGTAGTCTTGGGACTTCGGTAATATGGCAGGCGGGAATCCTCACGACGGTCGTAATATTTCCTCTCAATCCCTCGATTATACTGGTTGTAGTGATAATCTCTCTCGTCATCCGACGAGGCACGACGACTGTAGTTGCGGAATTCCCTGGGTGGCCGTTGTTCCGGCGAGTGGGACTGCCTCCTCTCCTCATACCGGGCACTCTTCCTCGCTCGTTCTGCCCCCTCTTCGCTGCTGTGGTAGCCCCTGTTACTAGGCCACCATGTGCGCTTCCTTTTGTAGGGTGCCCTCTGGTATCTGTTGTTGTTTCTGCCTTTACCATGAGGTGCTTCCCCTCTTGACTGCCAGCTGATGTAGTTGACCGCTGCCTGGCGCTCTGGTTTCTGTTTCCCCTCCCGGTTTTGCCAGTAAGGGTTGACCTGGTGCTGCCTCTGGTGGAGTGGTGCTCGGTCCGCCTCCTCTGTCCTTGGCGCAACGCGATCCAGTTTCTCAAGTTTGTCGTATTCAGGAGTCTGTCACGAAACTCAGTGACATCCCTGTAGTGCAACCCAGACAACTAATTGCTTCTGGTATTTTAATGGCAGCTGAGTGAGTATGGCGGCCACAAACTCCTCATCTGTCATCGGGAGGTCCAAATATCTTGTTTTGTCATACATTGCTGACAAATGAGCTTCGAGAGAGCTGCCCTTCCGTGGATCATACTTTTCCGCATGAAGTTGTGCCCTTAAGTTGCTCTGGATGTGGATGTTCCAGTACTGTTGTTTGAACAACTCTCGGAATTGGTCGAAGCTATGGGTGTTAGCACTTATCAACTCCCACCAATAGAATGCCTGACCCTTCAAAGCATTATTGAGGCACTTCAAAACCTCTATTTCTGTCAAGTTGAACATGGCAGCATACTCTTCGAATTTTCTGAGAAATCGCACAGGACTCTCGTTAGCTCGGCCGGCGAAAGTAGGCATAGCTTCTTGTCAGAGTTTTGCTGGATGGTGCATGAGAGCTACAGGGTCCAGGTTGTGCTTGGTTGTGGCTGCATGTGACGTAGGCCCAGCTACTGCCCTAGTTTCTGCCGCAGACCTGTGTAGTGACTCTGCGATGGGCGGGTCATACCTGCACTCAAGCGTAGGGTACAGCTGCCTACCGGCATCAGTGTGTGCCACTTCAGGTACCTCTCGCCGGGCACTACCAGCTGCCTCCTGTGTACTACTCTGGTTTACAGACATGTTTTCCAAGCAATCACGTAGATTAGAGGTCGCTACCTCCATGTCCTCTAGCCTGACCTCGAGTCGATGGGTCTGCCCATGCAGCTCGTCCCTCATATTTGCCTGGCTGTACTGGCAGAACTCCCGCAGACCATGTTGCTTCAAGGTTACAGTTTCGCGAATTGATAGTATCTGGGTTTCCAACACTCCTACCCGCTCACTAGTCTGTACCACTTTTTCCACGACCTGTTCAATCTCTCTCTGCTGCTGTACCAGCTTTTCCTCAATACTGCGCTCCAGACCCTGCAAACTGGAGCAAGTAAGATCTAATTTCGCCTCCATTTGCTCTGCGTGTTCCGTTTGCCTGGAGAGTAGTTCTGCCTGCCTGGAGAGTTGTAACATGATTCTGTCTTCAGATTGCTCTGTTTGCCTGGAGATTTGTGACATGATTCTGCCTTCGGATTGCTCTGTTTGCCTGGAGAGTTGTTCTGCCTGCCTGGAGAGTTGTTCCATTATCCTAGCTTCGGTTTGCTCTGTGTGTTCTGCCTGCCTGGACAGTTGTTGGAACATCTGTTGTAGTACCTGTGTTAGATCGGAACTCGATGTGGCTTTTTCGGGTGTAGTTGTTGTAATGCTCTTTCCCTGTACCATTTCCTCTGTGGGAATAGGCGACACTGGCCGCCCTAACCTCTCACTAGGCAGTGTGTGTGAGTGTGTAGGTCTAGTCATTTCTCCTCCCTCGGGTGAGCTACAGTCTTCCATGGCCGTAAGGTGTCACTGTCTGAGCTGTGTGCAGTGGGGCACTCTTCACATACACTGTTAGCCCTGCTCCTAAGGTTGTAAGCCTGCTGAGCCATTTTGCAGAAATCCTACTATCTATCCCATTACCAATTAAACAAATTATCCTGTACACTCACAGTTCAGCAAAAATGCTTAGATATCACAAAATCTAACAGATTGGATCCAAGCAATCGGGCCCCACAGTTGGGTTGCCACTCTGAGTAGTTTTATGTATATTTAGATCTACTTCTTATTATGGCCCCTCTGTTGGGTGTAGTCACTCTAGTGTTATTGTGTGGAGACTCTTTGAATTGATAGTTGTTTCTGGGCGCCACTCCTATGTAGACGTTAACTTTGTTATCAAATAGAACAAGTGGAGTAGAATACACAAGAGAAAAAATAACACTTCAGATCTAATATTTAAGTAGAGTGAAAACATGGAGAATTTAGGGTCGTTGAACATACACCAATATTAAATACTAATAAAATAAAATATGATTAAACAGATAGTTTTTAATAAGATAAATATATATAATTTTTGGCTTGGCAAGTGGTATATAATTATGTCTCTCAAACAAACAGGAAATATGTTGCACACATGAAAATCCAACAAAAGTTCATTAATTCAATTTATTATGTCCGTTGCTCTCACTCTTAGATCGAAGAAAGTATGTAAAATATAGTTTATTACCGTTAACATTTAATTTGAAACAATATACCTCGGCTTAATTCAGTATGTTGGGTGGATAGAACAAAATGAGATCCCTGTCTCATTTCACCTCTGGGTCTGAACTGGGATATGTAATTAGAATATTAATTGGTATAAAATGTTTGTCTCTGAAAGGCTTTACTTAGTTTGACAAATAATCAATGTTTTTATTCGTGGTTAGCAGGGTTGAATTACATTCGGTGCGGGAAAACTGTCTTTTTACAATGGAGAATTATGAGTCAGTTTTACTCACGTCAGAATCACACTTAATTACACATCAGTGCGGATGTGCCCTATATTAATCACATACATTTAAATAAACGACGATTCAAACATCCTTACACCTGGATGATCTAATTTAACTTTGCAGATTATCTGATTTATAAGGGATTTCAACCCGGGCTATATCGCCAACAACGTCACCATTCCATTACTTATTCTTAACTCTGTATTCTAAAAATGCTTAACTTAAGTAACTCGGCCTCTCATTGGCCGGAGTACAACTACCGTTAACGTAATTTACACTTCAAAACAAAATACTGACTTCCAACAATACATATGAAAACATTAAAATGTCACAAATTTAAAATGTTAATTTCCAAAAATGAAAATCCTTTTTTATAAAATATGTGGAAAAAGTTTCATTTGCCGTTAAAGTCAATAGTGCCCTAGAGGGGTCTTGCCAATTGTTGCTTGAATGTCAGCTCGGGCTAAGTCATAGAGTGTAGCACTCGTAGATACGTCCAACTACAAATATAGAGCATTTAACATGAAAAAAATAAACATATAACAATAAATATATTAAAATGTTATTAAAATTAAAATAATTCACTTTCTGAGCATGGGATAGTCATGTAACAGCACAGGCTGGTATTAATAGTCGTTTCTTGAGCAATCTCTTGAGTCCATCCTGGCGAAGACCGTCTTGTTTCTCAAGGCAGCGATTTCAATATCCATGTTTCATAGTCCGTGAACAAGATCAGCTTCATGAAGGCTCCATGCTCAAGCAACAGCTTGTTTGACGTAATTCTGGCTTGACGAAGCAATTACTTAAGACAGCCGAAATACACGAGCATATACGAACCTTGCCGACTTGACTCGTTCGTTAAATATTCTGCCTCTTTTCACACAGATCACTGAAACCCTAGCATTTGAGGTTTGTTTGTATGTTGAGGTGAGGAAGTTTTTTTTATTGTTTTAATACTCTTGAATAACACCTGGAAAAACAGGTGTTTTGCAACCACAAAAATGCTCACCTTCTATTAAGAACTTGCTATACTTTTGTCTTTCCTGTGCAAGTTTAATGTTAAAACATAATATATCTAACGATTTAATAATATACTATTTCCAAAATAATACGAAATATAGGTTAAACTGTTTTTAAAATAGCTCTGCTACATTTATACAGTTATTTTCGCTAATACGAAATATGAAAACATTTAACATATTTTACCATTTTATTTATGTTGCTAACCAAAACTAATCAATCATTTTTACTATAGTTTTAATGTAGTTATCCTAAAATAACTAAACATTAACTTGGTATTACCATTTTTAAAGTATAAATACCTTAAACAAACATCTCTATAACTGTTATTACTAAATAAATGCTTTTTTTTAACGCAACGAGACTTTACAAAATGATTAAAAAAACATTTCAGATGATGAAAAACTGATCATTGTATTTTATTATTTTTTTTTGGAAATATCACTCTGCTTCAGCTTCAGGATAAGGTACCGTAAATATTAGTTTAATAAAAATATAATATTTAACTACACAGCAAAAGAAATTGTAACATGAAATAAGAAAAATTTATGTTTAGAAATTTAACAATAAGTTTGAACGAACATAATAGTGTAGGCCATGGTCTTAGAAGGGGAGGTCTGGACAGTGGTGTGGAAAACTGACCCCTTTCGTGACCGTTTTATTTCACCGAATCGCCATCGAGCGCTACTTATACATCAGTCCGGTTTTACTGTTGTTGATATAGGACTGATTTGCAGTTTCTATTTGATAAATTAATAGCGAGAAGTGTAGAATGCTAAAAACCTTACACAAAGGAAAACAAATACGTACTAACCATAATATCGTAAAATCATTTTCGCTATCAGTCTACTTATGTTCATATGACATATAAACATTAGACTTGTTAGGTTAGGGAAGCGAATATTTGGCCATCAATGTTTTTTATTCGAAGTATGTTCATTTCCGTTCAAATATGAACCAATCATTTATAATGACAATATTTCCTAAGTGTATAAACGTTGCATTATATTATGTTACTTTTTAGCGTTTTATAGGGCCTTTAGTTTTAGTGTGAGTCGGCTTTTTTTTACTAGGCCTAAGCCCTTGCGTGGAATTATTAAGAAAGGCCCCTGATGTAATTTAAAGATGGGATGGGCAAGAGATAGAGGAAGCCACACAATATCAGTTTAATAATAACAAATTTGACTACTACAGTAGGGCTACCGTCCTATGGCAGGATTTGCTCCAATCATCGTTCCTCCCTCCTATCTCCCCTCACCCTTTTCCTGAACACCTCAACACACACAGCAGCTACACATGCCTCTCTCAACTCATTCAACTCGCTCACGGTCCTGATCAGCATTGAGTCTTACCTCTACCCGTTCTCCTTTTTTCCTTATCAACTTTCCAACAGTTGTCCCTTCGTCCCATGTAGTACCCTCTTTCCAGTTTTTCCCCAACCTCCCAGACCATGTATCACCTGGTACAATCTCATCAGCCTCTCTATCCACCTCCATTCCTTCAAGTCTACCGACCCAAGTTCCCTCTCTTTTAGCATCTTGCAACCCCCTCCGAGTGCCCTCCCCAGCACAGTCCTAGAGCCTACCTGCTCTTCCGTACCATTCTGTCCACCTGCTCCTTCCAACCAAAGTCTCTGCAAAAAACTCCTAGGTATTTGTAGCAGTGGCTTCCCCTATCACCAGTTCTCCCCATTGGTATTCCATCTTACTCACTCTTTCCCGCTTGGTGAACCTAACAATTTTCCCCTTTTACACATTGATTCTCATCCCATAACTTACCGTCCATCTTTCCGGAGCCCTTAGGTTTTCCTGCACTTTCCTGTTCTCCCGTGCAAACAAGCTTACTTGCAAAATTAAATTACTTTGGCTATTTAAGGTGGGCCCGAGTATCTGTAACAAATAAATTCACCATTGCTGTTCATGTGATCGAGAAATTAAAGGTGGCTGCATCTGAGTAAGCATGCTAAGGACTTTAACATCCATTAAGTGCCAATTACCGGAAATGGCAAAGGGTACGTAAAAGTAAAAGTTCTCGCATCAAATACCCCCTCCCCTTTTTTCCATTAAAAATTATTTACCACTGGTGGCAACTGCCCTCTGCAAAAGTCCGTAGATAATTATGCACTGTATCTTATTTGATTTATCAAACAAATGTGGAATCCCTGAAAGTTAATTGATTTTCAGGTCATGCTTCTTAAATAATTAACTTGCACAAGAAATTCTAGATTGTCTTTGTAGCAGCAGTGACAATACAAACGGTTAAATAAGGGGCTTGTCATTAAACTTTAATAATTGCCTATTTACTAAAGCTGATTTTACACGATGCAATGTACAAGCAATTTCCATACAATCCTTCCATCTTCCATTGCAAATGGAATAATTTTACAATAAAGGCAAGTGACAACACAATTTCAGAGAATATAACATGCTCTATATTTTTTTTTGCAAGACCACATAAATTGAATTGAACAAGCAATATGATTGGCTATTCTGGAGTATGAACACATTGAGTTTAGTGTGAAGATAAAAAAAAAATGTAAAATTTGTGCTGCAAGTTTCTTTTCTATTAAGGCCATCAGATAAATATTCATATATATTATACATAAAATTACAGTAGACTACGTAGTATTTAACTGTATTGTTCCAGCCAAAAATACACCTTCATTTATATATTTTACAGTAAAAAGTATTTTTGTTTATTTAACATTGGTAAATTGCTGCTTCCATTGAAGTGATGGTTTTTTTACAAACTAAAACACAAAATTGGTCAAAAGCAATGTAGGTATGCCACATTTAACACATGCATAAAACTACAATTTGAGCAACTATTGAAGTAATGTTTGGAGAAATCCTTTGCATAATGAAAAAAAGAAAATGATTTAAAGAATTTATTTACTCTGTTCCTTGTGAAAACAACGGTGCAATAGGCCCTACAAAACCGCCACTACACAATTCAGTAGCATTTGTAACAATTTTTTTCTCATTCAAGACTACAGTATTTACAATGTTGTTACACAAAATTTTTACGGTATGTAATGTTTTACACACAAAAACATTTAAGCAAAAACACTGTATTCAAATTAATAATCCTGGTCGTAAATTGGAATATGCATTGTAACTGGCAAAAAATACTCAAAATTACATCAAATAGACTCAAATGTGGGGGTACATATTAGTCATTGGGGGTCAAAAATAAATAAAAATCAGCACAAGCCAATCATAAAATCACAAATACAATATTCTACTAGGGACTATAAGTTATTTCTCACAGAAAATGTTGAACTCATTTCGAGAATTTTAACTTGTCGCAAGTATATTAGGAAGTCATACAATCCCTCTGATTATTGCACTGTCTCTTCTAAATTAAAAGTTGAGGGGGTGGGACGTACACACAGACAGACAGACATGACGACAATAGCTTCAGTGTACCTTTACATAGGGAAGTACCCTAAAAAGCACGGAAACTTTGTTAAGTTTGACGCCGTCCCCACTACCTCCCTTGAATTTTACGTGATTTTAATATGGTTCGAGATCTCAGGGTAGGTTCGGCCTTGTGGCTAGAGGTAGGGGTTCAACGCAGTAGGGCCCCCCGAGCTGTTATGGCCACTCGGGACACCTGAAAGAGAACACGAAATTACTAATTGATGTATGATGAATTTATTACGGCACAGCCCTATACATAGTGCTGCCCGTCCTGGCCGTAACGGTTGTCCCGAATTGAATCGTCACACGCGCGGCCACTTTCTCAGTGGCGGCTGACGATTTTACTGCGCGTGAAGATCATACACTTGCACGCGATGCGGCGGTTACAGAGTAAACCCTAACATGACATACTATACCCTGACTGATAAAACACTTTACCATTACACATTACGTATTACACTGGGCTAATGACACATAGGCCCGTCACTCCGGCGACTCTACCTGACTCTTAGACTTGTCCCAGATATTGACTCGTTAGTAAGTTTGGTTGCACGTGTCACCTACTGGCTGCCCCATGCGGGCTGAAACTAGTTAGCCTGTTGGCTAGGTTATTGCGTGAAGCACCGACGTAACTTCTCGTAGATCACCCACAGTACTTACGTATTAAGCTGAACGCTCATCTTGGAGCACTGAATTATTTAAGTGAAATACTACATGGTAGGTCGAGGCCGACCACGGAACTGTACGAAAAGGATTGAGAAGATTATAACTATTGAAACTACATATCGGTGAAAAAACAAATTGCTGGTCCCGTGTTGTGCGGAGGCTGCCGGCCCCTCTGAGCTCAGGAAGGATACTGCCGCTCTCACCGCGCGTGACCCCCCTCCCCCGCCAGCCCTCCCACGGAAATGTGTGATTTTCGCGGGAAACTGAACCGGCCAGGTTCGGGACAAGGCGCACAGTGAAACATAATAGTGAAAGAATTAAAATATTAATTGATGAAAATAATGTCTAATAAAATCCTGTGGAAAGAATACATATATTTTATTTGTTGTAGTTCGGCGGAGGGATATGCCACACCCGGCCGGATCCTTCCTCCAACGTAGCACTTGTTGCCTGGCGTTCGCCTCGTTGCACCCTCTACACTTTGGTGCGCGCACGAGCGCGTTCGGTGCACACGCCTTTGTGAGACGTTGATGAGGCATAGCGGTCTATGCGACATAGAGGAGCATTGGTGGTCGGTGTCAAGTTGTTGTAAATTTTGTAATTTTTTTTCTGCTGGTTGATTTTGTTAATGTCAGCAGTCTTTTTCTGAGAAAACTGGCTCATTCTCATTGTAACATAATATCTAATGGCAAACATTAATATTTCATCCTTATGGGTCTTACAAGGAAATGAAAGATGTTTGTTTTTTGCTATGTGAGATATTGTGAACTCAAACATGTTAGGAGAACAGGTAAACATTTCAAAACTATTTTCAATTTCCCGAATAATGCAAAAGAAAAAATAATTGGTATGAATGAGACATCCTTTGGTCTTCAAATTTACCAACTCAGCTGCTGGTAGCTGAGAGAAAACAGTTGGTGTTGAAATGGATTCTCTACACTTTTCACATTTAGTGTGTTTCAAAATTTGTTTGCATAAATACCCTGTTAGAATTCTAAAAAAATACATGAATAACAAACATACAGTGACAACTACATACCATCTTAAGGCTCGGCATCATTCTCTATTAGAATTATTTAATTTTTAATATTTTTTAAAATGCCGATAAGGAAAATTATAAATATACTATTATAGTGTTATTTGTGCTTGCCTTGCGCTACAGTACATGCATTAAAATTTAAGTATTATCTTAGAATTAGGCCACCATCAGTACAGGAAGTTGTGAATATTAAGAAAATTGTTAGATTGCAACATAACCACAAGTTAAAAGTTTGATTACAAATAATGTACTACACATGATCACCAACTTGCCTGCCCACTGCATTCGTATATACGACACATTTCTTGGTGCTGTCATTACATACAGGGACAACACGATACCAAGAATCTGGCAATGCAATACAAGCCACATCATCCAACAACTGGGTGAAAGATAACTCTGTCCAACTCTCTCTCTGAGTTTCCATTTCACCACAAGTCGAAACACTATCAACTGGGTTTGTATGATCAACATAAGTTACAGTTTGAGTTGAGTGTTCTAGGACTTGGGGTAATTTAATTTTTTTGACATCTTGGGTTTGGGCTGATCTGTTGGGTAGTTTCCTCTTCACTGACTTTCTCACACTTAAGTAAGCTGGGCAGCCTGGAAACAATTGAGGGACAGCACCATCTTTAAGTTTTGGACGTGTATAAATTCCCTGAAAAACAAAATATTACATCAGCATCTTCTGTTAGGGCCTATATCAACTAAACAAGTTTTCAATATACAGTAGATGTAATAACAATTATAAATCATCTAGAAAGCACAAAACTTGTGAAGAGGCACAGAGAACCTCTTCGTTTAAACATCGTGCCTCGTGCCTACCCCCCCCCCCCCCCGCCTTGCTTACCCCTTTCCGCTCCTTCTTTTCCACTCCTGGGGCTGTGACACAGCACTTCTTTTCCCCTTCTCCCTGCGCTGCGATGGTGGCACCTCCCGTGGCAAGTTGATGTGCGACCGAGGCTCTTCGCCTCTGGGCCTTTTTCACCTCTAGCGCTGGTTGGGGTCGGTTGTGCGCTCGGTGGTGGTTGCCCACGCTTCCGTCTGGTCGGTAACGTGTTTGGATACTTTGAATGTCCGCGAGGTGACCGTGGAGCTAGCGTAAGGTAAATCGCGTGTTTCCATAAGCTAACTGTAACGTTCTTTTGGCAGTCACCTACTGAAATTGTCTTTCGCTCCTTTCATGGAAACACATGTCGCGTGCCGACCCCGGTGCTGCAGGATGGTTTTGCATTGCCATACTTTCTGCCTTTTTGAGTCCGGAAATTGTTTCGCCTGTGTTTTCCTTTCGCTTGTTGGCACGATGTTCTTTGTTCCTTTTGGCAAATTCTAGGTTGTTATCCGTGCCCTTTTTTTTGTGTGGTTTTCATAAGCCTCCCGGCTGGCCACCCCTTCCCCCATTTGATTGTCCCACATCGGGTTTCGGTATGGTTCTGTCGCATGTGTATGAGACATCTGTGTGCATGTCTTAAAGCCCAGGTTTTCTTGTTTTCGTATAGCGTGCTTAATTACTGGGTACATTTCCTTCTCTCGACGATCTTATGTATGTTTAGGCCATGCCATGCCGGTTCCAACACTCCAGATGAGGAATTGGCCCGTGCGTAGGTGCTTACTTTAACTTTGTTCATGTATGCTTGCGTTTAACTCGCTTAGTAGTAGCACTTGTGGCGCACGATGTACCTTCTTAATCAGTAACTTGTTTATTGTCCTTGTGCACTTTCACCTGTATCCACTATTCCAAAGAATATGTATATATATGTACTAGCTGCAGTACCCGGCGTTGCCCGGGCTGAAAACAGGGTGAAGGGGACCTTTTTCGAAATCAGATGTAGTTAGTAATTGTATTCTTAATTTGAATGGCGAGTGTGCAAAATAATTTATATCACTTTCAGATCCCGACAGACGTTGTTCTGCCAGTGTATAGTTATTTACCTGTATATATCGAAAAATTGGTGGTCTGTATGTAATCTAGACTTTATAAAGCACTATAGAAAAAAGCTGAAAAATAAGAGATTACTAATATTCAAATGATTCCATTATCTAGCTAATGCTCAGCATACATTGCAATGCCTCATTCAGTTTTGTTTTGTAATATGTTTAAAGTAGTTACATATATACAAATCATCCATCCATATCTCTAAATATATATTTATCTCTATTTACATCTATATAAATGTATCTCTCTATATCTATTATCTCTTTATATCTACATATATCCATATATACCTCCCACTATCTCTATCTCTTCTATATATAAATCTCTATATAGTGCTATACATCTATATATCTCTTTATCTAACCCATTTCATTCTCTATACCTTATCTCTATAACTTATCTCTCTGTCTTTCTCATTCACACTCTATATATATATCACTCTATCTCTGCCTCTCTTTTATATTTAAATAAATTGTCTCATGCGTGCGCACTTAGACAACAAAAACAGACGAAGTTCCGCTATATAATATGAAATAAACACATTTTTTTGAAACGATTCATGCTCCAACTATTGCAAAATAGTTAAACCGTCTCAGAAACCTTCACGGGCATCCGCATAACAAATCACCAAAATTTAATCGCAATCGGATAAATGGTATAGGAACGCATACGGCACTAACAAGCGAAAATTAAAGACATGACAAACGCATCGAATGAAGGCGCATTTAAAATTCAAGGCAACTCTATCTTTTGACGAAGTTAAGAACAAAACTGTTATTAGAACCTTTATTTTGCTAGCCGTTGCGAGCTCCACTAAGAGGACTGGTCTCACCAAGGAGAAAAATATGAATTTGCATGACCTTACTATGTGTACGATCGTGCGGTAGACATAGAGACATGACACTCACTCACTATTTCTATGTCTATGACCAATAATTTTTTTATTAAATGAAATTTTCACTTTTTCACTCCTTAAGGATGGAATTTCATATTAATATGTAGCCTATGTGTAATTCTGACGTATAAGCTATATTATAGTAAAGTTTCATTAAAATCCATTCAGTAGTTTTTACGTGAAAGAGTAACAAACATCCATACTTACAAACTTTCCAGTTTATAATATTAGTAGTATATAAGGATATTTAATAATATACTAGACTCATGTTCCTTATGATCCTGTATAATTTTATACTCTTTGATGTACACCTCTAAACTAGCTGCAACAGGTTCTACTAGAAGAACCTTCCTTTTTCTATATTGTTATTCTTGCTCCCCGATTGTCGGGTGCAGTGATTAGAAGGTTGGCACGCCCTGCAACTCTGCGCAACTCTGCTATTTGCAGCATTGTCTCGTGTGTCAACTGTTTATAGGATCATGTCGACTGAAACGGGGTGGATATACCGTCTTCGCAAGGCGGAGCTGCTGGCCCACTTCGAGAAGAAGGAGCTTCCGTTTTCTTCCGATGACACTGTCGTACAGCTGCGTGCACGTCTGGCGCAGTTCGTGCGGAGTGAGTGTGCTGTGTCCGCGGAGCAACAGCCGCGGCAGACCCTGGTCACAGTGAGTCAGCCGGAAGGCCCACAGTTCCTTCAAAAGTTATTCTTCTCCTCCTTCAGGTCACTCGCGCTCCTTACGGGAAATGAACCTAGAGCCATTTTGGAGTTCGTCATGGCTGCCGAGCGATTGTTTCGGCAGCGCCTCGTCGGTCTGGATGCCTTTATGCAGGCACTCCTTAGTAAGTGCGAAGGAGCACACGTCCGTACATTGACGGATGCCATCGAGCAGGGAACTGGATTTGAGTCGTTCAAGAAACTCCTTGTGCGCTCAGTTTGTCCGCCCCGCGTCTTGGAAGGCCTGAAATGGTATTTCGTTTTCAGAAGCCCAACGAGCCGGTGGTGGATTTTGTCAACTCTGTGGCTGCCTTCGCAGAGGTCCTAGGGGTGGGAATGCCCGAGTTGGACTTTGTGCAGTTGATCTTGGGAAATGTGAGTCCAGATGTTCTACAAAATTGCGCTATGATAACCCCTCCAACATCTTTGCCGGGGCTCCGTGAGTGGGGTTACGAGGTACAAGGCCGCCTGGTGGCCTAGAGAAATACCGAATTCCCGGCCCCAGCCTTGACTCACAGGCATGGGACCCCGGAAGGCGGACAACTGTGCGCGCCCACTGATGCACAGTGTTTTGTAAACACGGAAGTCTGTCCCGCGCCCTGTGCTGAACTTAACCTTGGGACTCAAGTGACCTTGGCCGTTAAGACTCCCCCTCCCCCGCCAAAAGTTCGGGCTGCGACTGTGGCCGGCCTCAAGGGGGGGGGGCGATGCTACCTGACACACGCGTGGACCGCAGCACGTGGCGCCCGCCGAGTCGAGTTCCGACTTGTGTGACAAGGTCACGGCCCCTCCCCTGGTGCCAGTGGAACGGAGCGTTGCGCGAATTGCGCCAGATTCGGACATATCACATCCGAGTGCATGAGTGCGCGCATGGTATTGACACAGCGCCGATGTTTCAGGTGTGGTCGGTCTGGGCATTACCGGAAACAATGTCCAGGAAACGGACGGTGACCGGTAGGAAAAGGGGTCGATTAGGTCGCCTTCTTAGAAAATTCTCTCCTCCCTCATCTTTGCACTTTTTGCCTGTCGCGATACGTGGCAAGTTTTACCCCGCCTTGGTGGACACGGGTGCCATGCGCTCAGCCATCGGCGAGTCATGCCTGAAGTCCCTGCGTCATCAACTCCCTGGACTTCACATGGTCGTGATCCCTGAACAGGACCTGAGATTGTCTGTGGCCAATGGCAATGTTTTACATGCCATACAGTCAGTCGGTAGTGATCCATATTAAAATCCATGGTTTCTCGTGGGACTGCAAGTTTAAGGTCGTGCCCGGATTGTCGCCTAACCTCATTTTAGGCCTTGATTTCCTAAGCAGGAAACGATGTGTCCTTGATGTTCATAGTCATGAGCTGTGTTTCGGCTTTGCGTCCTCTGTCAAGATACTGTTACGCCATGAGAGTGGGACGCCCATTGCGCTCCACATCGATGCGAGGGATTTTGATCTTGAGCGAGCCGTGGAACAGCTCATTAGCGATTTTCCGGATGTGATTACTCGTCGCATAGGCAAGTGCGATATCCTGCCATATAAATTTTATATGAAGGACGAAGTGCCGGTTCGCAGCATGTACCATAAGGTTTCCCCACCCAAGTTGCAGGCCCTGCGTACTATAATACAGCAGTTGTTGAACGCTGATGTCATCTCGCCGTCTAAATCAGACTTCAGCACTCCCACTTTTTTGGTCCCCAAGAAAGGGCACCAAGAGTGGCGACTTGTGCATGATTATACCTTGTTTAATCATAAGATTGTTGACGATTTGTGGCCACTGCCCACGGTCGAAAGTGCATTGCAGCATTTCGGCAAGGCCAGCGTATTTTCTGTCATAGATCTGAACCACATCTTCCATTAGTGCTTACTGGACGAGAGCTGTCGTAAGTTCACCGCCTTTTCCATGCCTTTCGGACAGTACGAATACAATTGTATTCCGATGGGTGTGAGCTTTGGAAGCCAAGCGCTTAGTGGTGTGCTGGATCACGTTCTCGCCGAGTTTAAGTTAGACTTTGTGTTTAATTCTATTGATGACGTACTTGTTTATAGTAACTCGTTAGAGGAACACATCGCACATCTTAGACAGGTGTTCACACGGTTTAGAGATGTGGGTTCGACCGTTAACCCTGGTAAGCTCTTCCTGGCGAAGGACCATGTCAAGTTCCTTGGCTACGTCATCTGTAAGGGACAGTTAATCATGGACCCGGAAAAGATCGCACCTATTGTGGGCTTTCCCCAGCCCCGAAATGTAAAGGGCGTGCAGCGCTTCTTAGGGATGCTGGGGTATTTCGCACGCTTTATCCCTGACTATGCCACCCTGTGCGCGCCTCTTAATGCCTTACGTAAAAGGAACGTCCCTTTTGTGTGGGGCGGCTGAAGGAACGCACTGCTTCCCCCCCGGTGCTAATTCTGCCTGACTTCGATAAACAGTTCGCCGTTTGGGTGGATGTGTCCTCCATTGCAGTGGGCGCGGTATTGGGGCACATGGAGGAGGGCAAGCTGCAACCCATAGCTTATGCCAGCAGGACTTTCCTCGAGTCAGAACGGCGCTTGGGGACGTATGAAAAAGAGGCCCTCGCGTGTTTATTTGGTGTAGAAAAATTTTCATCTTTCCTGGATTGCAGATGTTTTGATCTATACACAGACAATAGTGTGCTGTCCTGGCTGTTCAACCATCCTCACCAATTGGGCAAGATAGGTCGCTGGATTCTCCGACTGTCGCGATTCAAGTTTGTTATCCATCATGTGAAGGGCATGGACAACGTGGTGGCTGAAACGTTGTCATGCATGTTTGCTCCAGAGGAGTTCATGGTAGACACCAACGATCCCCCTGAACCCACTGACATTATATCCGTATGTAGACTGTTCCCCGAGTCGTACTTCAATCTTAAGAATTGGCAGAGGGACGATGACCTTTGCCGGGGGGTCCATGAGGACTTACAGTTTATAGTTCCGCCTATTTTCTGCAAGGAAACCAGTCGGAACGAGTTAACAAGGTTCTTAAGGGCATCTTAACCTCATTCTACGGAGCGGATCAGACGCTCTGGGACGCCGACCTGGAGTTCATTAACTTAGGGCTGAACACTGCGGTACACCCCACTTCCGGTCCCCCCCCCCTTCTGTTACTCCGCACTTTCACAATCTGATTTAGATTGTGCAAACACTTCACAGAATTTTCTTATACCTTAAATTCACTTCCATGGGATTTTGCTGTAGGCAGCATCTTCACATGTGAGAAACATGTATGTGCTACCCTTGCCCATGCTTGAGAACTGCTAACATAACTGAATTGAACTCTACTATTCGCAAGACCTGCTAAATGCCTAGCCTTCGCGCATGTGTTTAAATCAGGGTATTTGTAATTCTAGTGTTTCCTTGTAGTGTTAATTAGTCTATGGTTTGTCTTCTTCTGGTGTTTGTCATGTACCACATCACGAACTCCTAAGCATCATTAAGTATGTAACTGTGCTTTGCCATCCGTGGACATTAATGCCACATTGTCACCAGACATTTAAACCCATATATTAGTTGTAGTCGTAACAATCAATCTTTTGTTCCACCAGTACGCAGGGCCGTGCTCCGGCACCAAAACGCAATGGGCTGGGTACTGCAGTAGCACCATGTACGAGTGACTGTTATTTAATAAATCGACACCGTTTTACATTATATCCTGCTTTTACTTAATTACTGTCACTAGCCATGTGGCCAGGAACCCTCCATGAGATCTCGCAAGGCACAGGATTCACTTCTCCTTATCATGAGACAGCTCTGACTATGTCAGTACACATTCATAAATTATTTGCTGAACCAAGAAACACTGCATAAAATTTATTTTTACCTTAAAATATACACAAAAATATGATACGAGTTGGAAGCAATATAGCAGAAACTATAGACAAAAAAGATGTCTTTTTAAGCGATAAGAATTTTTTAACTACTAATAAAACACATGAATCCGTAATCGTTTTCGTAATTATTTGTGTTTTACTTTTGCCTACAATAAATAAAGTAGTCATTGGCATTACACAATAATATTTTTCCCTGCTTGAAACATTGCTTTTATTTAAATCATAGAATTTTCTATTTCTCGGGCATAACTTTACAACTCATTTTTTAATTATTACTTATATATTCATACATATTACTTCCACATCCATTAAAAAAAAACAGAAATTAATAACTGAAAAATTGTGTTGTAAACAGTAAAATAAATTACAGAGATGAATAGAACGGAAAAATAACATGCTTTCATGAGAACTGCTGTTTCCTCATCTTGATTGACCTTCTACCAGTGAAGTCAACATTAAAAGCAACATTGCCACACTTCCATAGAGACTCTTCGTTCACCTGACAATGTTGATTCCGATAGCCACTATATAATATTCCAGAAGATAAATCTAGCTGTCTGTCGGAATGAGACTTGCAGATCACCTGCAGTGTCACCCCACCCGAATGGTACGTTTGTGCCGCACCTATCATAACTGGTGCGATGTGTGACATTATCCATGGATTTGTGATGACATAAGCGAGTGTCGCCAATGATATGAGGTTTGTGCCTGTGACAGTCTGCACTGTGAGGTATGTGTTGACGCCAGCCGATAGTGCGCCTCTTAGTCGCACAGGCCGCGATGCCTCTCCGACGCCTCTCAAAGCCGTGTGCCACGAACACGCCCGCGCGTGCAACATGGTGCAACGAGTGTGAGTGCACCGAACGACCCGCAGCTAGCACCACTACCGGCCACCTCGGCGGAAGCACTCCGCCGGGTGTGGCAATGTGCTTCCGCCGGACTATAGCATCAAGGGCACATGTTTACTCTCACAGACATAAACTATGTAATGTATATTTCATCAAATGTTTTTATTTGTTAATTCCATTGTTCAACGTGCGAATAGGTCCTAAACTTGGCCGCGTCTGTTTCCCGCGCGCTGCGCTTCTGGCGCGCAATTGGCAGGCCTGCTGTAGCGCTGTGCTACACGAATGAGTCAGTACCCACCGGGAGCTCGAAGAGGCTGGTCGTCTTCGCGCAACGTTGAGAGGCCACCTTCGCGCCAATTCCGCAACCGCATCTAGATCGTGAGTTACAACACCACTGGCCGTGCATCACCGCGCATCACCGCGCAGGTCTTAGCAGCAACGTCCGCCACGTACTGTTCGCTCAAAACTCCCCCCTCTCCATTGTAAGCGGGGTCATCGCCGAACAGCCGTACACGCGCAGAGATCTCTAACCCCGAACAGTCGCGGCCAGGGGATGGATAGCCCCATGTAGAGGTTGATGTGTAATAAAAACCACACTTCACGTAGCGGAGTGCATCATTTGTAGTATAAGGCATCTTGGGTGGCCTAAACAGCCCAAGGATCACCTCTACGGACACGTCCCTGCCTCCCGCCACTTGGCCGAACCCAAACCCCGAGACCCATCCCGCAAAACTTGATAGCTTTGACGGGGAGGCAGCCGGAACGGTGTCAAAATGGCGCCTACCTAGTGTGGCAACATAACAACGCCGCAAACGCCATCCGAATCGCAGAAAATCTGGCAGAGTTACGCGTAGGGACAGCACAAAGGGGAGAGAAAGCGCACGCAGACGTGCAGGCGCCGCGGAACGGGACGCGCCGGGATAATCAGGCCACACCACCCCCTTCCAGCACTAAGATCGTTCGCTCACGCCCTCCCGCATTCCACGGTTCCACACCCCCCCCCATACTCGCGTACAGATCGTTCGCTCACCCCCTCCCGCCTAACCCCTCGAGCGAGAGTGGACTGCCCCGACCGATCGCGCGCCGAGGACAAACGAGCGCGCCCGAAGATCACCGAGACGCCAGAGTACGTCACCAGCCGCGGCCGCGTAAACAACCGCGTGGCGCGTGCGTGCGGGCAAGACCGCTCGGTCGTAAGCGCAAGGGGGCGCACCCCCGGATCTGCCCGCGCCCGCCACCGACGCTTCATCCCGACGCTCGGGTCAGACAGCCGCGGATCGCGCATGGACAAAAGGCCAGACATAGCCATCACCATGGAGAGCTATTGCGCCGGGTGCGGCAAGCCGCACACCACCAGCCACAGCACCGGTGAGTACCCCCACCTCTACTCCACATGCGAAACGGTACGCGTCAAGACGGAGGGGCAGCCCAGAACCCAAGCGGGTCCCCAGTGCGCCGCTGTCCACTGTCCCGGTTACCGAGGCGAGATAGCGAGATGCCAGCAGTGCGGAACAATTAAACAACGCGCATGCGCAGACGCGCTGGAATTCTTAAATTTCCGGGACGGACTTTTTCTGTGTGGGGGGTGCGAGCGACGCGCACGAGGGCACCCAGGGGGTCAGCTAGCTACCACGTCCCGCCCCCTCACCGGGCCTATTACCCTCCCGGAGTTCGCGGGCCTCAACCACGAGGATCCGTGCGTGTTTTTGCGAGCATGCGAGGCGAGGCTCGTGCGGCACCAGATACCGCGGGAAGAGTGGGCGGAACCCGTGAGTGCGCAGCTGCGCGGGGAGGCGCGCGAGTGGTGGGCCCAGGTGGGCAGCTACGACGCAGACTGGGAAGACTTCGCCCGCCAGCTGGAGGCGCGCTTCAATGACACCCGAGCCCTGAACACATGTCGGAGTGAGATGTTCAGCCGTTGCCAAGGGGACGGGGAGGCAATGGAGACGTTTGTTTATAACAAGCTCAGACTATACCGCCGCCTAACACCCGGGAGTCAAACTAGTGACATACTGCCCTTCAAAGTGGAGCTAGTGTCCCCCGAACTTCGCCCATTCTTTCGCGAAGCAGTGACTCGCGGGCTGGATGTTTTTCTCACACAAGCACGAGCCGTAGAGCATGACCTCCAATCAGCTCGCAGCACCAAGGGCGTCGCAACGCCCCGGTCAGTCCCGTCCACCAAGGGGGCGGCGCGCGCAGAGGTCGAACGTGCCGTAGTGCCGTACACGGGCCCGCCGCCTCCGAGGGGCAACTACCGGCCCACCGACCTGTCCCCGATGGGGGAGGGGATGCCCCTACCGGGCCCTCCTCACTGTGGCGCTGTACAGACGCGTCGCGACGACCACCGCGGGGGAACACAGGGCGCCCAGGACAGCTGGCAACCCCGCTGCCGCTACTGCGCGACAGAGCAGTACCACTGGCACACGGTGTGCCCAACCCGCGAGGCAGTCTGGTGAACGCGAGGGGGCGAGGTGAAGCTCCCGGGAAACTCCGTCTAGGGGGCGGTGACGCAGCTGGCCACCACCCCCCAATTAACAGCCCAGCTCCGCGGAGAGACGCACCCCGGCGCTGCGGAACCACCCAGCCGCCAACCCGCCCACCTATCACAGCTGGAGAGAGTCCGCCTCACCTGTTCGCGATGTTCGCGGCCCGCTCCAAGTCGCCGGCGAGCGACGCCGTCCACCTGGCGTCGGCACCGCACCCGCACGCCTCTGCGGGGGCCACTCAGCTGCCGTCCCATCCACCTGGCGCGGGTGGTGGCGGCCCGCCTCACCTGGTCGCGATGTTCGCGTCCCGCCCCAGGTAGCCGGCGAGCGATGCCGTCCACCTGGCGTCGGCGCCGCCCCCGCATGCTGCTGCGGGGGCCACTCAGCTGCCGTCCGTTTCACCTGGCGTGGGTGGGGGCGGCCCGCCTCACCGGGTCGCGATGTTCGCGTCCTGCCCCAGGTCGCCTGCGAGCGACGCCGTCCACCTGACGTCGGCGCCGCCCACGCACGCTGCTGCGGGGGCCACCCAGCTGCCGTCCCATCCACCTGACGCAGGTGGGGGCGGCCCGCCACACCCGTTCGCGGCCTGCCCCAGGTCGCCGGCGAGCGACGCCGTCCACCTGGCGTCGACGCCGCCCCCGCACGCTGCTGCGGGGGCCACCCAGCTGCCGTCCCATCCACCTAGCGCGGGTGGGGGCGGCCCGCCTCACATGTTCGCGGCCTGCCTTAGGACGCCGGCGAGCGACGCCGTCCACCTGGTGTTGGCGCCGCCCATGCACGCTGCTGTGGGGGCCACCCAGCTGCCATCCCATCCACCTGGTGCGGATGGGGGCGGCACGCCTCACCCGTTCGCGGCCTGCCCCAGGTCGCCGGCGAGCGACGCCGTCCACCTGGCATCGGCGCCGCCCCCGCACGCTGCTGCGGGGGCCACCCAGCTGCCGTCCCATCCACCTAGCGCGGGTGGGGCGGCCCGCCTCACATGTTATCGGCCTGCCCCAGGTTCCGGCGAGCGACGCCGTCCACCTGGCGTCGGAGCCGCCCCCGCACGCTGCTGCGGGGGCCACCCAGCTGCCGTCCCATCCACCTGGCGCGGGTTGGGTCGGCCCGCCTCACCCGTTCGCGGCCTGCCCCAGGTCGCTGGCGAGCGACGCCGTCCACCTGGCGTCGGCGCCGCCCCCGCACGCTGCTGCGGGGGCCACTCAGCTGCCGTCCCATCCACCTAGCGTGGGTGGGGGCGGCCCGCCTCACCTGGTCGCGATGTTCGCGTCCCACACCAGGTCGCCGGCGAGCTACACCAGCCACCGGGTGCCCCCGGCGACCCCGACAGCACCTGCGGTGCCTCCTAATGCACCGGCGTACCCCGTCAGGACGGACGGTGATGACCAGCGCCACCCATCAGCGGCCCGCACCAGTTCGCTGGCGAGCTACACCAGCCACCGGGTGCTCCCGGCGACCCCGACAGCACCTGCGGTGCCTCCTTATGCACCGGCGTACCCCGTCAGGACGGACGGGGATGACCAGCGCCACTCATCAGCGGCCCGCACCAGGTCGCCGGCGAGCTACACCAGCTACCGGGTGCCCCCGACGACCACGGCAGCACCTGCGGTGCCTCCTAATGCACCGGCGTACACCCCGTCACGATGGACGGGGATGACCAGCGCCACCCGTCAGCGGCACGCACCAGGTCGTCGGCGAGCTACACCAGCCACCACGTGCCTCTGACGACGTCGGCAGCGCCCTTGGAGCAGTCGGGTGAGTCACCCCACCTGGGACAGTTGGGACCTGAGGCTGGGTACCTACTTAGGATACCGGTGGCCATTAATGGGCAACCTGTGCATGCATTAGTGGACACGGCTGCCAGTCATTCCTACGTGTCAGCTCAACTCATACCCGAGGGGGACCTGATTCCGGAGCGTGAGAATGTACAATTAGCCACCGAGGGGGCGAAGGCACTTACGGTCGGCCGCACCCAAATCACCCTTGCCATTAGAGATCACACCAGTCAAACCACCGCCCTCGTGATGGATGGGCTCAGGGACCAGTTGATTTTAGGGTTGCCATGGTTAGCCCAGGAGGATGCTACAGTAGAAGTGCGGGCGGGGAGGGTGCACGTCGGCAAGCAGGAGAGGCGTACCGTATACGGCCTGGGTCGGCGGCTACCACCTCGGCGAGAGAACCCCATCACCCTAGATGAATTGCAAAATGGCGTACCACCCGAGCAGATAGACCTAATTAACCGGGTATTGGCACAACAACCGCAAGTGTTTGCTGCTACTGATATGCTACGACGCACCACGGTCGCTGAGCACGCCATTCCGACCAGGCCACATGAACCCCGGTTCGTCAAACCGTTCGGGTTCGGGCCCAAGGAGAACGAGGTCATCCAGACGCAGATCGCTGAGATGTTGCGCGATGGCGTCATTGAGCCAAGTGAGTCCCGTTACAATTGTTTGATTGTGATGGCTAGTAAGAAGGATGGCTCAATGCGCTTTTGTGTCAACTTCAAGCCAATTAACGCAGTCACCATACCTGCCCCCCCTCCCCTCATCAACATCACGGATGCCTTGGCGGGGCTGGGCGATGCATGCATCTTTACCTCGCTAGACCTAAAATCAGGATATTGGCAGGTGCCGGTACGCCCGGAGGACCGGCACAAAACAGCTTTCACCGCGCCTGATGGGAGGCGTTTCCAGTTCTGCGCCATAGCGTTCGGGCTGATGGACGCCCCTGCGACCTTCCAGGCCATGATGGTCCGTGTCTTGGATGGCTACGCCGGCGAGTTTGCTGCAGCGTACCTAGACGACGTGATCGTCTGGTCGCGGTCGTGGGAGGACCACGCACGCCACCTAGGTCTGGTCCTTGAGCGGCTGGCCAGACATGGACTCACATGTGCCCCCCACAAATGCCATGTGGGTGCGCGAGAGATTGAGTACCTGGGGCACCTCGTGGATGCCGAAGGCTGTCGACCGCTGCCCAAACACCTGAACCTCATTGAATCCAAACCTGCACCCAGCACCCGTAAGCAGCTACAAAAACTCCTAGGTCTCTTGAACTGGCTAAGATCCTTTGTACCCCACTTTGCCAGCATAGTTGCCCCTATGACCGACCTATTGTCACCGAAGACCCGGTTTCGGTGGACAGAGGAGGCAGATCATGCACTGGCCACCATCAAGCACGAGTTCCGGGAGTGCCACCGACTCGCCCTACTGCGGCCCGACTCCCCGCTATACTTGCAGACAGATGCAAGCCAAGAGGGGATGGGCGCCATACTATACCAGGTAGGGGAAAACGAGGAACGCCGGATAGTGGAGTACGCGAGCGCCAAGTTCGGCCAGCCCGAGCGGCGGTACCATGTGAACGAACAGGAGTGCATGGCCGTCGTTTGGGCGATGCGGCGGTACCGACACCACCTGGAGGGCCGGCGTTTCAGGTTGAGGTCAGACAGTCAGTGTCTAAGCTGGCTGGATTCCGCCCAAGGCCGCAAGTCGAAGTTCACGCGGTGGGCACTCATGCTCCAGAGCTTAGACTTCGCGGTCGAGCATGTGAAGGGGCAGGACAACCAGCTCGCTGACGAGCTGTCACATCACCCCGACCCTAGGTCCACTTTCCAGGACGACCACAGCTGGGAGGGGCTACTACCCCCACCAGGTACCCTACCTGTCGCCACCGGGGAGGAGGCACCAGCGGTGTTGTGCGCCGTGACCACGCCCCCGGACATTGCCCCAATCCAGGTGTTTGAGACCCTCACTGCCCCAGTGGCGGCCGTGCAGCATGCCCAGCAGACGGAGGAGGCCACTCAGACCGAAGTGCAGGCGGGTGAGGGAACAGTCCACCCCTACCAATGGGTAGTAGACGGAGTGCTACAGACACGGGTGCCTGGCGACATGGAGGCATGGCGTCTCTACGTACCCGGGTGCGCACGAGCTGGCGTGCTACATTTTCACCACGACCATGACTTGGCTGGCCACCCCGGGGCAGACCAGACGCAGACGGACATCCGCAAAACATTTCATTGGCCAGGCATCACCCGCGACGTTAGGGGTTATGTGCGACAGTGTCAGCGCTGCCAACAGCGGAAGGCGCGGCGGATGGACGGAGTGGAGCAACAGCGCCCCCGTCGACCCCGTGACCCGTTCCACACACTGGCACTCGACATCATGGGGCCATATCCCCGGACCACTCGGGGCAAAAGATTTTTAGTGGTCATCACGGACATCTTCACAAGGTGGGTTGAGGCCTTCCCAGTGTCCAATGTGCGAGCTGGGACCATAGCGGCTCTACTGGACCAGGAAAGTTTCCCGCGCTACGGCTTCGCGAGGGTACTACTGACAGACAATGGGTGTCAATTCACTGGGAAGCGCTGGCGAGCTGACTGTCGTCGGTGGGGCCTAGACCACCACACCACCCCTGTCTATCACCCCCAGGCCAATCCGACCGAGCGTCGGAACCAAGAAGTAAAAGCACAGTTAAGATTGCGCCTGGGGGACGACCATTCTAAGTGGGATGTACATATACCCAAGTTACTGTATTGTCTTAGGTGCCGTACGAATGCCGTCACAGGCCACAGCCCGGCCGAGCTGCTGTATGGACAGACCCTCGCCCTACCAGGGGAGTGCCGGGTGGCAGCGGCCATCACGGACACTCTAATCCGTCCGGAGATCGAGGAAGGGAGGGAACAGGCCAGGCAACAGCAAAACCAATTCCTATCGGAGCACACACCACAGACCAGTCACCCCCCAACACCCCTACAACCTGGACAGTGGGTGTACGTGAGGCAGCACCATCTGTCATCGGTCGCTCGCAATTTCTGTGCGGGGCTGGCCCCCAAGTGGTCGGAGCCAAGGGAAGTGCTCTGGAAATCCGGACCCACGTCATACGCGGTCCGTACCCCCCGGGGACAGCCTGCCAAGGTCCACAGAGATGACCTGCGGTTGGTAGCACCCGGGGTAATGGAAGGCGTGTCACCAGGGCCCAACTCGAGGGTGCCTCAATCAGAGGGCCAGCAGGTAACGAACCAGCAGGTTCTGCCAAAGGGCACCGCCCCACCATCTGATGATAACATGGGACTTAAGCCGATACATATTGCCCCCCCCCCCGAACTGGAAACTCCAACTGCCCGTACACTGAGCCCTCCGATCGACACCGCGGGTGGCTCCCATCAGGACTCCCCGATATGGCAACAGAATGACGAGGAGGAGACAGAGGAATGGAATGAGCCATCATGGATGCTGAACATGAGCTTGGTAGATGCCAACCCCCAGATGTCTGTCGACGAGTCAGGTGATGAGTCAGAAGGGGGGGAGGAAGGAACTGACATTGGGGGAAGGTACCCATCACGCACGCGGCGGGCTCCAGTCCGGACGTGCTGTCTAGACGAACATGAGTCCATGGATATCACGCCCCTGGACGAGCCCGGGATATACATAATTGAGGATGTCACCCCCCCGGACGAGCCTGAGAGAGACCAAGCTAGCAATGCCTACACCCTGGCCGAACATGGGACATACATAATTGAGGATGTCACCCCCCCGGACGACCCTGAGAGAGACCAAGTTAGCCATGCCTACACCCTGGCCGAACCTGGGACATACATAATTGAGGATGTCACCCCCCCGGACGAGCCTGAGAGAGACCAAGCTATCCAGGCCTACACCCTGGCCGAGCCCGGGAGATACATTATTGAGGATATCACTCCCCTGGACGAGACTGAGGACAATACCTCGGACAAGTTCTTGCCCCTGAAGGGGTGCCTCCCGCCGAACATCACACCAGAGCAAGCGGCAGCCCCCTCCCCACCACTGCGGCCACAGAGGACCCGCAGGGCTCCGGTTCACCTTGCTGAGTACGAATGGACCAATCATCAGGGCCAGGCCAGGGACCCTACAGTGCCACCACAGTGCAACTCAATGGAGCTTATCCACATCAAAACATCACTGCCCCTACTGAGGGGGAACGAGCATAGTGAGGGAGGCACACAGTCATTTTCTTGTTTGAAGAGGGATGCTCAGGGCCTAGAATCTCACCCCAGTCATAGTACACCACCCCAGTGCCGCGCTTCGAGTGCATCACTCCCGTGCGATCTTGTGAGGCGTCGGTGCACATAGCGGCCTCAGATAGAGGGGGGCATTTGACGCCAGCCGATAGTGCGCCTCTTAGTCGCACAGGCCGCGATGCCTCTCCGACGCCTCTCAAAGCCGTGTGCCACGAACACGCCCGCGCGTGCAACATGGTGCAACGAGTGTGAGTGCACCGAACGACCCGCAGCAAGCACCACTACCGGCCACCTCGGCGGAAGCACTCCGCCGGGTGTGGCAATGTGCTTCCGCCGGACTATAGCATCAAGGGCACATGTTTACTCTCACAGACATAAACTATGTAATGTATATTTCATCAAATGTTTTTATTTGTTAATTCCATTGTTCAACGTGCGAATAGGTCCTAAACTTGGCCGCGTCTGTTTCCCGCGCGCTGCGCTTCTGGCGCGCAATTGGCAGGCCTGCTGTAGCGCTGTGCTACACGAATGAGTCAGTACCCACCGGGAGCTCGAAGAGGCTGGTCGTCTTCGCGCAACGTTGAGAGGCCACCTTCGCGCCAATTCCGCAACCGCATCTAGATCGTGAGTTACAACACCACTGGCCGTGCATCACCGCGGATCACCGCGCAGGTCTTAGCAGCAACGTCCGCCACATACTGTTCGCTCAAAACTCCCCCTTATCCATTGTAAGCGGGGTCATCGCCGAACAGCCGTACACGCGCAGAGCTCTCTAACCCCGAACAGTCGCGGCCAGGGGATGGATAGCCCCATGTAGAGGTTGATGTGTAATAAAAACCACACTTCACGTAGCGGAGTGCATCATTTGTAGTATAAGGCGTCTTGGGTGGCCTAAACAGCCCAAGGATCACCTCTACGGACACGTCCCTGCCTCCCGCCACTTGGCCGAACCCAAACCCCGAGACCCATCCCACAAAACTTGATAGCTTTGACGGGGAGGCAGCCGGAACGGTGTCAGTGTGTGACATGTGAGTATGGTGTGTGCAGCTGGTGACATTGCCTACGAATCTGTGATGGCATAAGTGCACATTGCCAGTGACATAGAGTAAGTGACATGTCTGATGACAGTTGGGTCTCCTCGGCTGAGACCCCCAGATCTTCCCTATGAACCTTGAGGCTTGGTCACTCTGTGTGATGACCATGTTGGTGGCAGATCAGAGGCATCTCATCACCTCATTCTTCTCGGACCACTTCGGGGCTAAGCTAACACATTTTTTGCTAGCAGACAGATGGTGACTCCTAATGTACACATAATCCGCCGACTCCAATGGCTGGGGTGGCCGGGGTCTCTGTGGGGTGTGAGTGATGATGAAGTGAATTTGAATATGATGAGAGCTTGTTCCAACTGTGTGGTAAAGGGAGTTTGGAGCATGCACTAATATGTGTCCGCAACCCGTAGCTCTCCCAGAAGGGCTAGGTTCTGCCTTTGGAGTAGCTCCATGGGAGAGTGGCATGTGACGACACTCCAGCACTGGTAGAGGTAGTACAAGAGCTTTAGGAGGTGGATGATAAAGATAAAGGTACCTAATTTGCAGGGTAGCACTGGAAAGCTGACTTCCGGCACTGAGGTATGAAGCATTACACCAACCCCACCTACCACCCGAGGGCGAAACCGATGTTGTGCTGCAACCAGGACATCAGTTCAGCTGTGAATCTCTTCAGCTGGAGTGGGGTCTTCGGCGATGCTTGGTGGTCAGCATCGCCATCCAGTGACACAGAATATCTATACATCGGGGGATGTGTGCTGCCCTCACTGGTCTGTGGTGTGCGAGATGGTGAGTCTCCACTCCCCTCAGCTGGGGGTAGGGTCGCAGGCGATGTGGGGTGGTCGGAATCTCTCGCTGGCGATGCAGGGTGGATGGTGTCGCTCACCAGAGATTCAAGGCATCCATTAATCTGGTGTTGTGTGCTGCCCCCCAATGGAATGTGGTGGAAATGCAGTGCCTAGTCGGGCCCAGCAGCTGTGGGCAGTGGCGGAATCGATGCCTGGTGGGCTGTGTCGCTCGCCAGCGACCTGGGGCAAGCTGCAAAAGGGTGAGGCAGGCTGTTACCACTGTCACCTGATGGACGGGGCAGTCCTGGTTGGGCCTGGTAGCTGCCGGTATTGGTGGCATCGATTCCTGGTGGGCATCGCCAGAGCAGGCAGCAAATGGGTGAGGCAGGTGTTAATAATGGCTCCTGGTGGACAGGGCAGTGAATAGGGAGGGGTCATTCCATATGAAATCAACCAGAGGCCTTAACCTCTACACCTTAGATTTTCATGTTTTTTGTATATTAGTAATATCAACTAAATACATTATAGATCCATTTTTTTTAAATTTTTTTTCGAGTAGTTTTTTTTGTATAAATTTTTGAAACTTGCAAAAATAGCCAATTTTAGCAATGTTTTTGATCATTCAAATACTTGTAGTTGTCCAACCAATGGTGCTAGAAGACTGTTTGACAGCTAATTTTAAAGTTCATTGAATGGGCTTCAATTTGATATATAACATGACCAACTTCCGAAAAATATAATATTTTTAATTGTTTTCAAAATTTTTAATATTGAATTTCTAAAAAAAAAACACCATTTTCGATTTTTTTTTAAAAAAAAAGTATGTTATTCCTACATATATTGGTTAGATTTGTGCCAAATTTCAAGGTGGAGAATCGATGGCATCATGAGTAAATAAAATTTAGAAGAAATGTAGACTGTGCTAAGGGCGGAATTCATAGTGGTGATATAAGCAATACTTGAAAAAAGTACTGCTTATATTCATGCTTAAGTATGGTATTAAATTCATAGCGAACAAAAAGAGCACTTCTTATTAGGACTACTTCAAGTAATACTTCACAAAGCACTGCGTCAAATAAGTACTGCTCAATACGAATTCACAGTCATGAAATAAGTTTGCCTTGTTTCGCAAGTATTCATAATCAAATAAGCCATGCTTATTCATTGATATAAGTAATACTCCATGAAGTGGGCTATCTAGGTGACTCAAGTACTGGTACGGATTTGTTTGTTGTAAGGAATAGGTTATGTAAGGTATTAATTCCCGTTAATTTTTCCATATATTAAATTAAAATTGAGAGAGTAAACAAATTCAATTTGGGGAAAAGAAACGAAACAAATCGTTGCCGCTTAGTTTTGTAAACAATACAGGCTACGTACATAACCTCTTCTGCAGCTAGCGTGTTGTTTTGCTACCACGTGGTTAACTTCACCCGCTTATAGATCACAGACACAAGATGGCTAACATAATTTAACAACACAAACATTCAAAACATATTTATGTAGTTGTAATTCGTTTTTAATACATGTTCATATTTATGTTATTCAAGTTCACTATCAAATAAAGTTTAAATATCATCTTACATATTAATTTCATTATTTTAATCGCATATATGGTTTGAAACGTGGGCATTTTTATTTTCAAACAGGTAAACTATGTATTTACAGCGGTATATTTGCTTGCGTTACGTTGACACAAAATTCGTCCTTTACTTTTTGAGATACTTCATCAAGTACAGCATGGCCAATACAAGTAGTGCTTGTTCAAGTATTACTTCGTCAAGTATAGGTTTATGAATTCATTGCTGGAATAAGTACTACTTGAAGAATAAGCAATACTTTATAAAGTATTACTTATTCGCCAAACAAGCCTTCGACTATGAATCCCGCCCTAAGACTGCTAAATACTCAGTTAAGGCCAGTAACATTTTTTAAATACTAACAATGGAAATTTGTGTTTAAATTCGTGGCTGCACTGATTTCCATGCTGCTGCACAACAATGTTCTTTATCTACCTATGTGTTTTATATATAACTGGATATTTAATGAGGCTCTTTTTTTAATCATGACTTGTGTAGTCTAAATTTGTTTTTGACACCTTACTTTAGAGTAGGTAGGTATGCAATTTTGCAGTTTGAAAATACTGAGCCAATTAATTCCTGGCCTTGCAGAGTTATATAAAAGTTATTATTTATTCCAAAACTCCTCAAGAGTGGCTTAGTTTGTCCATTTCACTAAAAGTACTGTTTAGGTTATGTTAGGTTAGGTTTAGTGGTTGCAGTCTGTGTTGTGTTTTATTTTGCCATGACTAATCAAGATGAAAAGATAAATTGGGTAGTGTTTTCAGTGAAGAGTTGTAATCCTTTCAAACAAAAAGGACATAATCAGTCAGGTAAGCTAAGAAATGTAACTAATTGGATGTGTTCCTTGGGATTTGAAGATGTTGTGGAAGGAATGAAAATTTGTGATGGGTGTAGAATAAAACTGAAGAAGCAGTTTAAAAAATGTTTAGACTCAAACCATGAAAGCATTAATGATGAGGACGCTGTAATGTCAGATAGTAGTAGTAAACAAGACAGTAATTATATAGATACTGATTCATCATTAGAGTTTTTAAATAAATCATTGGAGCTGGTAGGAAAATCCCCGATCAAGAAACAGAAACTGAAAAGTCATTCTTACACTAAACAAAAACTTGTACAAGTTAAAGCAACATTTGAGAAGATATTAATTGGGCCTCAAACAGAATGTTATACTGAAAAATCACAAAATAAAAAGGATGAATCTGAGACTATTAGTCAGTTAAAACTATAGTTTTCTCAACTCACTAGTAGAAGTGAAAAAATGATGCTTCTATCAGTATTGCCTCAAAGCTGGACTCGAAAAATAATTGTAAATGAGTTTGGAGTTAGCGATTATGTGGCTAGAGCCGTGAAGAAACTAGTGAAAGAAAATGGTTGTCTCTCAAGCCCCAACCCTAAACCAGGGAAAACATTAAATCCAGAAACAGTTCAGCTTGTCACCAATTTTTATAATAGGGATGATATCAGCAGGATAATGCCTGGAAAGAAAGATGTTGTTGCAGTTCGGAAGGACGGAGAACAAAAAACTCACCTGCAAAAGCGGCTGATTTTGATAAATCTTAATGAAATGTATAATGTGTTTAAAGGGGAATACCCAACAAATTGTATTAGCTTTTCAAAATTTTGCGAGTTGAGGCCACAAAACTGCATTTTAGCCGGGAAGAGTGGAACCCATACAGTTTGTGTGTGCCTTATTCATCAAAATGTCAAGTTGATGATGACTGCATCCAAAATGAACAACTTTGTATTAGATGGAGATGAAGAAACATTGCAAAATTACCAGAAGTGCTTGTACAAAATCATGTGTAATCCTCCATCACCTGATTGTTATTTCAGTATTTGTAAAGAAGGCCCTGGGACAGAAAAACTGAAAAATTTTCTGATACTTAAGTTTGAAGATGAAATGGTTGATCATATAACATACAAACAATGGTTGTCTGTAGACAGAGCCACATTAGAGACACTCATCAAAGGTAAAGATGAATTTATAGAAGAGTTCATTGGAGCCTTGTTAAAATTGAAAACCTACTCATTCATTTCTCTTGTGCAGAAGCAGTTTTATAATGAAACCAAATCAAACTTGAAAGAAAGAGAAGTCATTGTTACGCGTGACTTCGCTGAAAATTATTCTTTTGTACTAAAGGATGAAGTGCAGTCTTACCATTGGACTAACAGCCAAGCAACACTTCATCCCTTTGTAGTTTACTACAAAGATTGTGGTACAGTAAAACACCTAAATTATGTCATCATTTCTGAATGTTTAATCCACAATACTGTAGCATTCAACCTCTTCCAAACAAATCTGATAGCTGTGTTAAAAGAAACTATTGTTGATTTGAAAAAAATTATTTACTTCTCGGATGGGTGCGCAGGTCAATACAAAATCCGAAATTTTTTTTTAAATCTCTGTCTACACAAAAATGATTTTGGAATCCAAGCTGAGTGGCATTTCTTTGCCACATCACACGGGAAAAGTGCTTGCGATGGTCTTGGAGGCACTGTGAAAAGACTTGCAACTAAAGCTATTTTACAGAGACCATATAATGAACAAATCATGACACCACTGCAGCTGTATGATTTTGCAAGAAGTAACATTTCAGGAATAAAATTTAAGTACTGCACCATTGATGACCATAATGAGAACCAAAAATGATTGTCAAAACGTTTTGAGGGCACAAAGACTGTCAAAGGAACACACAAAATCCATGCTACAATACCTATATCTGAATCACAAATGGAATCAAAGCTGTATTCTTTAAGCACAGAGAAAAAAATAGAAGCTCCTGTATCACCAGAAGGCATGTCGCCAATGTTCGAAGATGTAGAATCTGGGTTTGTTACTGTGAAATACGATAACTTTTGGTGGCTTGCATGTATATTGGCAAAAAATAATGAGAATAATGAAGTTAAAGTCAGTTTTTTACATCCTAAAGGACCTGCTGCTTCCATTTTTTTTTTCCAGCACCAAGAGCCGATATACTAGACATTAGAACTGAAGATCTTCTTAAAAAGGTTGAACCTTGTACAGCAACTGGGAGAACTTATATACTCACACTAAAGAAGAGATTGTAGAGATATCACGCCTGCTTGAACGAAGTATGCCACAACCTAAGTGAAAACTGTAAATAATTAAATATATACTAAACAGATTTTTTCATAAGCAATTAAATGTTTTGTCAGTTATAACTTAGGCTACATCCTTTCAGCAAGATAATGTGATTTGAATTTAGGCTACATCTGTTCAGCAAGATCAAGTACTTTGTAATATCATATTGATCAAATGTTTAATCAAAGAACACTGGATGAATGTAAGGTAAGATTTGTTATCCGTGTTTTATATTTTGTAAAGAAATTTTAGTCTATAACAATACAACTTGAATACTTTACTAAGTCAAAATTTGAAGTAAAATAATTATGGTACTCTTCCTTGCTGCAACTATTTCTTAAGGTGGCATGGTATCTAAACAAGAGCTAAATGCATTAATTAAAAACTGAAGGTTACTTGAAGCCAAAAATTCTGCCTCGGTAATTTCGAACATTTAATTGCTGCGGAAGAAACAACGCTCGAGAATTGTCATTTTGAGACGTCTGCTAATAAAGTTAACAAATAACATTATGTAGGATTGCAGTTTTGCAGTTTTTCAATGTTGTCTTCCAAAAACCTATAATGTCCAACTAACACTTAACACATTTATTTATCTACCATGCCCCCTTAAGCATCTACTAAACGTCTCATTTTTATTTACTCATGATCCCATCGATTCTCCACCTTGAAATTTGGCACAAATCTAACCGATATATGTAGGAAAAACATACTTTAAAAAAAAATTATCGAAAATGGTGTTTTTTAGAAATTAAATATTAAAAATTTTGAAAACAATAAAAAATATTTTTTTCTGACATTGGTCAAGTTACATATAAAATTGAAGCCCATTCAATTACATTTTAAATGAGCTGTCTAAGAGCCTTCTAGCACCATTCGTTGGAAATATACAGGTATTTGTTTGATCCAAAACATAGCCTAAATTGGCTAGATTGGCATTTTTCAAAAATGTCATACGAAAAAACTACTCAAGATATAAATAAAAAAATGGATTTAAATGTATTAAGTTCTTATTATCAAAATACAAAAAATCATATAAATCTGAAACATGCAGTTTCTAAATTAATTTTTCATTCGTTGATTTGATATGGAATGACTCGGAGGAGGAGCTGGGCGAGAGGTCGGGGGGCCGTGGCCAGCTGTATCGCCACTCCCTGCCGGACGTTTCCCGGCAGTGCGGCTATCTCACCTGACGACCCCGACAGTGCTGCTTGTGTCGTGTATACATTGTGCCAGTGCTGTTTCTCTGTCGAGCAGTAAAAACAGTGTGGTGTGTGCTCACTGTGTGCATCCTGCTGTTCCTCACAGCACTTCTCCCGATGAGGTTGGTGCCACGACTGGCCTAGCGGGCCCAACTGGAACATGACCCTTCCTTGTGGTGATCCTGCAGGCACTTGGTATACTTCTGTGGGTGTGGACTCATGTAAGGCACCCCCTCCGTGCATCCTGGGGTTGCATGGGTGTGGGGGGTGCTGCTGCATACTGTGCATGTGACACACGGCCTGAGGTCCGGTTCGATGTTCTGCTAGTGCAAGAAATTCATCTAAGCCTCACCAAGCCACTCCATGCATGAATTGATGCCGCTCTGGTGTCAAGACTTCAACGATGCTGGGTAAAATTTCACTCACCTCGCTGCCCATCAAGAGGCATCGGTCAAGTAGGAGCTTTTATTGGACTAAAGCTTATAAATCCTCGCCGCTTGCTTGTGTGCAGCAAAATAGCTCACTCTGACAAAGTGCGCATGTGAATCATTGAACCGCGACTCGAGGTGGTGTGCGAAGTTGTCCCAGTCCATGTCATACTCGCCTGTCTCGCCCTATCAGGTGCTGGCATGAACATGCAGCTGGCTTCTGACATGCTCCGTCTACTCATCGGGTGCGATACGGTAGTGTGTCAGTTTTTCCCTTCATACATTTGTGAACAAACACAGGTTTTCGTGCATCTGACTAGCGAACTCTAGGACAGCGATTGGTTCACTCATGATGCAGAAGGCAGGCACCACTTTTCGATGACACATCTTGCTTGTGTGGTATTCGCACATGCTGCATGTGAACAGTCTATCCCTAAAATTAAAAAAAAAATCCCATTCTTCCGTGAATGTGCGATGTTTTATCACACAGCACTGATGACAGCATGATGTTTCATCTGGATGTCTGTGTCATTTTTCTGCTGTGCACAAGGAGTTTGCTTCATTACCAGAACTATTCGCCTGGGGTTCGGCTGTGATGTGTATCTGGAATATGTATTATAGGTATGCATACTGGCTGGATGAACATACAGTCGTGCACAATTTTAAACAATCACTGCATTGTTCCTCCAATATAATAGACATCTGCCCACATGCACACACCTCGTAGATGTTAGCACGGGTGCGAGATGTGCCCGACTGAGCCGGCTCAGCTTTGTCCGACTCAGCTTGGTTACTTTCGGTCGTTGTTGAGCTGTGACTCGGCACATGTGTGAAGGGGAGGCCGTACAGTGCTCTAAGCTGTATACATAGTCAAAGTACACATAGTTAGTTAACATGGTGGCGAGTTTGAGCTTATTGAAGGGTGACACTGAGATGCAAGAAAGGAATTTAAAGGGTTTAGCACTATTGCGGTTACGTGCTCCAAACTAAAACTGAGAATCCTGTGATGCAGAATGCAGCTTACCCCCTTAGAGGTGCGAAGACGAACTGTAGAGAACTTGGCTACCATGTGCCACCCTGTACCCTGGGGCTAGTTCGTGCAGAAACGTACCATGTGCAGATTGATAGATCAAGCCATGCTTCCCTTCTGGTCATGCTTTTTCGCAAAGTTGTCTTTATGTAGAATATAGTTAATGCAATTACAAAAATGTATATATTTGGCTGGTATACATTTACGAACTAATTTACAAGTACGGTTAGCTCAGGTCCGTTGTGGCTCGGGTGACAATCGATTTTCCGATGGTATTTGGCATTTTGGTCTGTTACTGCCCTTGTGTAGTTAAAGAAACCTTTATATTAATTTTATTATAAAAGACCATGTAAGCTGCTTTAAGTGGGCGAAAGACACCCAACAGAATAATCAGAGGTACACAAGGGAGAAACATTAAAAAAGGACTTACTTCTCACAATAGGAAGTAGAAAATGGATCATATTTGAAGTAATAAATAAAAAGAAGTTTGCTTAAAGTTTGGACTTTTTATTGTTAGTTCTGGTTTTCATTATTTTCTTTTAATAGTTACAAAAATAGCAAAATAACACCGAATGCATTTACTTGAGGCTCCCGCTGTCAAAACTCATAGTTAACAAATATACAATACATGAAATATAATTGTAACATTTTCCTTTGATCAACGTGAGACAAATCATACTCAAATTTTCACAAAACTAAAATAAATAATTTGTTAGCCCAACCAGTGAGGGACTATAATTATAATAAACTGCAACAAAATGCACCATGTCCAAGTTGTAAAACCGAGAGTATGTTCAGTATTTTCACGCTGTGTTCTTGAATACCAGTCATGAAAAAATTACGAGATACAAGTTGTAATATTAGCTATCATGAAAATGCTTCCCTGTTGCTTATAATCTATGATTTTATTTCCATTATTGCAGTAAACATTGTCAAAATATTTGCATTAAGTCAACTGTAAACAAAGCATCATAAACAGTTTATACACTATTAATATTATTAAATATGAATCCTTTACAAGTGCAGGAAACCCAGCCTGGAAAAGGAAGAAAGAAAAGGGCATTGAAGGACAGTTGGAAAAGAAATGTTGCCAAGAGAATGAGGTATGCTACCCATTCATAATAAACATAGTTATGTTTAGGTTATGCATGAAAATAAATGTTTAATACTAACAAAGTCAAAGATTTTAGGTGTATATTTATGTTAAGTTAACCTAGTGTTGTTCTCATGATGTTTATCAGGGGTGCCCACAAGGGGGGGTAACGACGCAGACTGCATCATTAAAATTTTAGGGGGGGGGGGAGGGGGTGGTTAAAAGACGAGAAAAATGTATTTATTATTTACATAATTATAGCTTCTAATGTGAAAATACGTTTCTGGTGCTTTGATAATTGAAAGGGATCTTGTAAATCAAATTGGCAACCCCGCACTTTCCTCAACAAAAGCAGTTTGGCATCTGTCGTTCAGGATGAAATATTACCTAATATGACCAAAATTATTATTAGAAAATCAGTTTTAATTAATGCAAAATGTGATAAAATATAATAGTAAAAAAGTATATTATAAAATAATTGAGTAAATCATTGAGAAAATGTAATAAAAAAATTCGGGGGGGGGGGGGCGCATCATTAGGTTAGGGGGGGGGGGGGTGGTGAGTCATAGTGTTTAGGGGGGGTGGGCACCTCTGTGTTTAGGTACTCTGCACCATCATTTCCACGACCCCCATCATGTAACCACAAGGCAACAGACGTGTATAGTTGCAGTGAAGTGACATATCAAGATGTGAGGAGAATGCATCAACGTTTCTACAGTCACCACTGTAGAGAAGGACAGCAAAATTGTATATTACGTCATGTTGTAGTGTATACACAAAAACGAGGAAGGTCAAGAAATCGCAATAGCGATTTCCACCGAACAAAAATTAGCACAAAATATTTCATACCATGTTTGAACATTAGTCACAATGAAAATATACAAGTTGGCAAAAAAAAAACATTTATACAGACCTTAAGTGTATCAGGAGACCATGTTCAAAAATATGCAGATAGTTTCTGCAACTAGGCATGTGCCTGTGGATAAATGTGGAGGGGACAAAAATATCCATCCTGAGGCCTTACTTGAGGCGCTCGAATTTAGAGCCAAAGTATGCAGTCGCACAAAAAGTGTAAAAGCAGCAAACACTAAGCTCCCTAAGCAGGACAGGATAACGTAAGAAATAATATAATGCATCACTGCCTTGCTCATATTTAATCTTTCCGCGTTTGCACCATGGCATAGGCTTGGTACTGATACAACATACAAGTTTATACTAATTGAAGATCGCGACCTTACATTAAAGCAGAATACAACTATGATAATAATAATACTGATACAACTTATTCTTAAATTTGCAAGCATTTAACAAATATAAATTCCTCCTAAACGTTCTGAAACGTCATCGTAGATCACATATTATTTAGTTGTCTTTAATGTGTTCCACACGTCCCCTTTTATATATTTAAGCTCGTCAAATTGGTCCGAATTGGTGATGCAGTAGTCAGTGCAGAATACAAGAACCACACCACAAAAGAGTTTTAAATCTCACTTCGATTCAATCCAGTTAGTTCGTACAGCCACAAAGGTTGCACAAGGTTTTAGTTCGGAGAGTTAACGATATAACTTATGTCACTCAGTTAGTTTCACCAAAACTCAACCTGGTTCTCGGTTGATACAGAATGGTGCGTTGAGACTTACTTTTAGCATGCAGTTTCGTCAAGGGCCGCCCGGGCTGGCCTCTCCTCGTGGCGTTGGTGAATGCGGTGCCGTCTCTCCATAGCCGAGCTGCAGCCAAAACTCTTGCTTCCGCAAGTCGGTGTGCGCGCCGCCAGCCGCTCGCTCCGTAATGCCTCACCGGCCGCCGTCGCGGGCTCGAGCACACCTCTCATGACGTCAGGCCGACCAGCGCGCCGCGCGGTAACCACGCGTAGAAACACAAAACAGCTGAGCGCTAGTGTCCATTGCGTTGAAACACATTACAATGCGTGTTTAAGCAAGACTAAAAAAGGTTTCCATAATTAAGTATTTAAGCAAACAAAATAAACAAAACCAGTTAAAGGACATTAATATTACATATTAATTTAAGCAAAAGCCAACGGAGGCATTTCAAACGCCTCAATCCGTTATTCAGATAAGAGGCAATCAGTAAAGGAATTCATAACTTCAATTACTGTACTTGAATCACATTACTGTCGCAGTAAAAATATAACTAGGCAATATCTTCCTAGTGAACTAAGCATTAAATCCCTTTGGACAAAATATCAAGACACACATGAGAAAATGTTGCATGTCAAGTATGATTATTTTCGCAGCATATTTGATAGTGATTTTAATATAGTTTTCTGTTCTCCAGCTACTGACTGCTGTTCAGTATGCCTTTCACTTAAGGAACGAATAAAGAAAAGCAAAGATGTGCAACAGAGAAAGGAACTGCAAACAGAACTCATCATTCATGAAAAACAAGCAAAAGCATTTTATGATATCTTACGGCACGCCAATGATCAGGAAATCACATTATCTTTGATTGCCAGAAAAACCAGCCTGTTCCTAAATACCCGACCAGTTAGTATACTATCTAAGGCAGTTATATTTATATAACTTCACTATTTGTGCTGGAAATTCAAGCGAAAGCCAACGGAAGGAAAATATATTTTCTTATGTATGGCGTAAGATGAATATAGGATAGGATTAAACCAAATTGCTAGTGCCCTCCACCATCGATTATTGTCCGCAGACTTGACAAATTACAAATCAGTAAAGTTGGTAGCAGAAGGCTGTGGAGGCCAAAACAAGAACAAAATTCTTATAGGTATGCTCTGCAAATATTTGGCTGAAGACGCTCCTACATCAGTAAACCAAGTAACTTTGGTATTCCCAATACCTGGACACTCCTTCATCCCTCCTGACAGGATATTCGGATGGATTGAATCAGAGTTAAAGAAAAAGTCAACAATCCTAACTCGCCAAGATTATGAAAACATTATTGAATCCCATGCAACACTGAAACATTATTTAGGAGAAGATTGTCTTGTATTGCATTGGAAAGATGCAGTTTCCAAAGTTATTAAAGAGCCCAGTCAATGGCATTTCAAACTCCAACCTTGCAAGGGAGTAGTAATTATGCGACTTCACCTTATAAGTGTGTAATTAGGGGAGAAGTCAACTATAATACTGATATTGGAGAACCAAAAAGTGTGTTGAAACGTGGGAAAATGTTGTCAGCTATCAAACCAAAAGAAGAGAAAAAAGGTATACCACTTAAGAAAGAAAAAGTTAAAGATTTGAATACTTTGTTGAAAAAGCACTTTGGTAATTACTGGGCTGAAATGGATAACCTATTATTCTTCAAAACTTTGTTTCTACGACAAGAATCATTAGCTGAAGAAGTGGCAGAAAATGATTCTCATCTAGGGGAATTGTTACAAGAAAAGGAAGAGCTGATACTTTAACAAGTTAATGGAAAATAGCCTTTGTATTTAGGTCTACATTAATATTGTATCTGGTATTCATTTTATGCAGAATACCCATTGTGATGAAAGATGTATACAGAAAATATTGCATTCTATTTACCTTATTGAAATGTGATTGTATGTACATGAATGAAAATGTAAAGTATTTTGTATAGAGTATACCCATTTTGAATAAAGTTGTACACTGCAGCAAAATTGTGTTAACATTTATTTAGAATATTGTATTTATATCATTGTGTATCTGGTAAGATTTCTTCAGAGTATACCCATTTTATTTTAGTCGTATACTGCAGCTAAATTGTATTTATTCTTTTTCGATTCTGGTACACTTAGTATAAAGATTCCCCAGTGTTACATACTGCAGCAAAATGAATTAAGTCCTCCTAACTGCTGCAAAACTCGTTATGTCCAAACAGGTTTTGGAAATAACTTTGGCAATTAAAGTGAAAATTATCCACTCTCTGGTTGATAAATTGTGATATTTATTAGTACATAAACCAAATTTCTATCTGCAATATTCCATTAACCACAGTTTTTTGCCCTTCCTGAAAATTCTGTTTGTCTGGATATAATGAGTTTTGCAACTGGACGACTCACATGTCGCTGCTGTTTTTTTCCTTATGCAGTTGTACCTAGGCCTAATAGATTTTTCATTCCTTTTTAATATCGTAACACCAATAACCATCTAATTTGCGCTTCCCTTTGTATTTTTGATCTAGTTTACGTGCAGTTTTTGACTTTTTTTTATCTTCCATGAACTACTTTTCACTTGATAACGCATCATTCTCTGTTTAGAAAATGTAAGCTTGCCTTCATGAACAGCAACTTCTTCTTCCAATGATGGTGGCATGTAATCTGGGTCTACCATATTACTATTCTCAAGCCTGGAACAATGTGGTGATACACCTTCCAGAGTGTCATTAACTTCCTTCTGTGGCGATGCTTTGGCACTTTCAACATTATTTAATTCTTCATTACTTTCCACAATTACTTAGCTCTTCTGTAGTAACACCCAAATGTTTGATTAAATTTTCTGTAACAATTTCATTGTTGCACATTTCTGTGTCAGTCGATGAAAGAAAAACTTTATTAAAAATACTGTAGCCTCTCGTGTTAAACACTCGAGGGGAACAAGGAGTAGGAATGGAACAGAGTGTGGCGAAATCTCATCATCTAAAGCTATTACAACTGTAGGGTAACAACACATTTATTATTGATTATACATGAAATTATTCATTACAACATTAATGACACAAAAACGTAAACAGTTGATATTTGCGGCGTGGCTCTGATTCAAAAGTTTGCGAACAGAAACGTTTAAGAATTATTGCAACATGAGACACGTGAATGCAGCTTAACAAATCCACTTCACAATTGCCCGTGCTCTCATACTTGGCACGCCGCTTGGCGCTGGGTACACCGTCAAAAGAAAAGCTAAGTTACAAACAATTAACGTACATAAATTCCCAGACTGTAAATTAAAATAACTAACAAAACCCCTCGACTTATGGAATATTATTGACCTCTGTCAATAAACAAGTTAGCAAACATCATTAACTAAAATACTATTATTTATACACAAGATGACTAATACATAAAGCATGTTTTTACGAGGGTACGCAGACCTCCAATAATTAATATAACACCTCGTCGACTCTTGTCGACACGTATTTCTGCGGGCAAGTTCTTATTCGTCGATGCAGGGGTTACCATTGACTATCTCCCCAAACTATCATAGCGGGAGAAATGCTCGTCGGTGTGGGCACTGGCATTATTCTTCGGGTGTCACTGCCGGGTTTCGCACCTAAGTGTTGTATGTCCAGTCAGTTGTCAAGTCTTTCATCAGGACTCACAGGCTCACACCGCCGTCTCCAAGCCTTGCCTCCGTCACCACTGCCCCTCTTCTCACTCTAAGTTTTCTACCCACTCGGTCTATAAGTGTCTACGACGAAACAGTACTTTACCAAGTGGTAGCTTCTTCCAACGGGCAGCGTGACGGCAGGCCGGCGAGAAGTGTTGACGGTGTAGCTTCCTTCGGCAGGGAAGGCCAGCAGGGCCTCCGGCTGTTGTCGCTGGCGGTCGCGACGAGTCTCTTCCTTCAGCGCAAAATGGGCCCCCTTTTATACACTGCGAACTGCTAGTATCAAACATGGCAGATTGTTCTCGGTCGGGGCAACCGAACCGGCGCCTTCGGCGATGTCCGGTTGGCAGCCCGCCAAAACGAGCTTCCCCGAGGGCTCCCGAGCGGCTCGGAACGTCATGCGCCCAGCGCGCGTCCACTTGGCTTGTGCTGGTTGCATCGGCGCGCGGTTAGGCGCCGCGCGACATATCTTGATGTGCGTATGCGGAGCACACGCAACATATTACTTGTATCGATATTTGCAGATGTTAAAGAAATAAAACTTTCATCATGCATAGCTACATCACTTTCTAAGAGATATGAAGTCCTGTTATAATTCTTGTTTTCTAACCCTAAATCTGGTGTAATCGGCAATAGAAATTTAATATGAGTCGGAGTCCATCATTTGCTCTTGTGGCATAGTTTGACCAGAATTGCCAATTTTAGCAGCTAACTGTTTTTCATTTCTTGTGTCTGTTTCTTCGTTCATCAATGCATCAGAGATTAAATTTGCACTCATTGGCGACAAAGTTCCATCATGGTAAACTTTAAATACTCCACATCCTTGGAAATTACTCTCGTCTGGTGGCTGTAATGCCATAGCAACAATTTTTTGTGCTCTTGACATTCTGAAAGTAAGAAGAAAAGTTTTTTAGTATGTTGCGATTACCGAAATATCTTGCACTTTACGATTCTCCATGGAAATTAAAAACTAAAATTTGAATATAAATTTTGTTTCTGAAAATATTATCTGAAATATAAGTCATAGTAACACTGTAATAATTACTAATAATTATTATTAAAGTAATGCAGGGGTGAGGGAAAATAACACTGATAATACTTCAAGAAAAACCTCTTAACTCCATAATAAACCAACAGCACTGTTAGTAGCAAACCTCTTAACTTCACACAATTACAAAATAACTCAACGACCATATAATAATTGTTGTATAGTATAATCATAAGCAGTAAACAAATCATTAAAACTTACTTGCTTGAAAAGAGTTTGTGTTTAGTGTTGCATTATATAATTGCGACAAACAATAGCAAAGAATGCAATCATATCGTCACAACGATTCACTAACCATTATGTACTGAGGAGTGAGTAGGTTTGCCAACTCAAATATTTACATGTGGAGTTAAGAGAAATGCAAAAACATAATTTATTCATGGATGAATTTTAACTGGAGTTATGAGTTTTGCTGTGCATGTCGGTACCAAGGTTTGTCACTAGATGGCACCAAAATATAAAATTTGACCAAAAGTGGAGTTACGAGGTATGCTAATCGATATCTAGAAAAGTAATCTCGTTGTTCCATGAAGTAACATTGGAAGAAGTGCCATATTTACATAGAGTGTGCAAACAGATCATGTGTAAGGTTCTAAAGATTGATTGCAAATCAAACAGATAGTATATAGTCAGCGATCAATATGTTTGGGATATATATATAGTGGACGTTAGGGCCGTTCCCGTGGTTCGGAGTCGCTGCCCAGCTGCTCCAGTAGAGAGGGTACGTGCCACGTGGCAAGGGAACTACCCTAACTCGGGTGAAATAAAAAAGTTTATGACGTTAAGCTGGGTTTAATGCACACGTCACACACTGTACATGGGCTGTCACGGCTCCCCTCTGTGACAGTCCATCAGGGCGAGGCCCGGCTCCATGCACTTTGAGCGCGACACGACACTACCAGTGACCTGACTGGCGGTGACACAACAGTGACGCGACTGACAGTGGCGTGAATGATGGTGACGTGACTGGCAGTGACGCGAATGACGATGACACGAAAGACTGACATAACTGCCGACGCGAACGACGGTGACGTGACTGACGGTGATGTGACTGGCAACGCGAATGACGGTGACGTGACAACGGTGACACGACTGACAGTGTCCGTTCGACTCTCACTCACAACTTTGCGACCGCACTCTCTCATGCTACTCAGGCGACTAACTCGACCCACGCTCCGCGACGTCTCACCGGCCTCCCCCCTTGCCGTGCGCACATGAATCCCCCCTCTTCCCTTCGTGTGCGAGTGCATGGAGCCACATGGTCACAGGCGGGGAGCCACGACTCAGTCGCCCGGGAAACACATCTACAGGTACACAACAAGACAAATAAATATTTACACCCTCACATAATTACATAAACAAAACCTTTGTTACACTTTTGTGCACAGGCGCCGGCGCACACGCAAGCCTGAAGCAGCAACGGGCAATAATGGCCTCAGCGAGCCGGAGGAGCACTTGGGACGACGTCAACTGCCCTCCCCCCTCCCCGAGGTCATTTTGCCCGCTGATGCTACGATCACACGCAGTTCACCATTAACCCTCGGGCACTCGGGCGTTCATATTGGCATCCCATGGGCGGAAGTAGGAGTAACCTGCTGGGTGAGTACCCATGGCCAATAGTCTAGCAGGTAGGAGGGAGGCCTGCGGTGACGAGTGGAATGGCGGGCTATTTCCGGAACCTGGGAATTCGGTGTGGTGTCTGGGTGCATAGATGGGGAACTGTCCCCTTCCTTCACCTCATCAAGGATTTCAATGATGACCCCTTCCTCGGGACCACAGGGCCCTTCAGGTGGATAATCTATGTGGTGGTGGTACCCATCCCCATTTAACCCTTCCATTACTTCCTCAGGGAATACTATTTTAGGGATGGTGTCAATGGTTGGTAACTCAGAGTCCTCTTCATCAGGGATTGGGGTAAGGGATGTGTTAACGATGGAGTTTTGGGCATCCCTGGAGTCCAGCCTGTCAGCAAGCTCTTCCAGGTGGTCCATGGTGAAACCGTTGGGCTCATACCCATATTCTTGTTGGGTGGGCATAGCTTCTCGGGAAAATACTGGAGCTTTGGGATTTAAAGAAACCTCGCAACCCGCTGGGTTGGTATTGCCAGTGACCATTTCGTCACCGAAGTTCGTCGGCACCTGAGGTGAGTCCGATCTCCTTCCTTCCCTACTGCAGTGGTTTCTTCCAGGGTCGGTGTCTAGGGGCATCGGGTCAGAATTGGCACAACGGCCTCCTCGCAGTGTTTCTGGTTGGTCACTGGGGCTGTCCTGGTTTGTAAAACTATCCGCGGCTCCTGTGGTTGACGGCTGCTGCGGCATCGGGACCGTAGCTAGCCGCAAGGCATCACAGTGTATTTTGGCCATTCGGCCATTCGGCTGCCACACCAGGTAAGTGGTAATACCCAAGCGAGCCACCACCTCCCTGGGCTCGGACCACTTGGGCCCGAGGCCTGCGCAAAACACACGGCCCTTGGCTGACAGATGCTGGAGCCTTACATGCACAAACTGGCCTGGAATGATCTGCGGGGGTGGATTTAGGGACTGGGGTGTTCGATGATCCAAAAACTGGGCCTGATGCCTGCGTGCCCCAGCCCGTAGGTCCTCTACTGGGAAAGGTTCTTCTGTGTGAATGACGCCCAGTTCTGCTGGCAATGCCAAGTTGTGACCATGGAGCAGCTCAGCTGGAGAATATACAGTGACCTCGTTCGTGCGCCGGCGGAGGCAGTACAAGAGGGTGGGGAGGTGAATGTCCAACTTAGTGTGGTCCTCATCAAGGCGGATTCGGAGCTGGGTCTTAATGTCTTGGTTGCGGCATTCAGTGGGATTTGATCTGGGATGATAGGTAGGGGTGGTGTGATGATGGACCCCCCACCGCCCACATGCCTTCCGCCAGCTGTGACCCGTAAATTGGACTCCATTATCTGTGAGCAGCACTCTCGGATACCCATACCGTGGGAACACCTCTCGGTCCAGTAGGGCGATGATTGTTCCCGCCTTGACATTGGCGACAGCAAATGCCTCGGTTCATCGCGTGAACACATCAGTGACTACAATGATGAACAGCTTTCCCCGGGAGGTGCGTGGGTAGGGGCCCATAATGTCAAGGGCCACCTCGTGGAATGGGTGGTCAGGGCGTCGGGAAACCTGTTGCTCCACACCATCAGGTCGACATGCCTTACACTGTTGGCAGCATTGGCACTCACGCACGAACTGCTTAACGTCGGCCATGACCTCCGGCCAGTGGAACGTCCTGCGGATTTCTCGCAGGGTCTGTTCAGCCCCAGGGTGCCCCGCCAGCTCATGACTGTGGAAGAACAGTAGGATGGCTGGCTGTGCAGCTGGGGGTGCATGAATACTCCAGCAGCTTCCTCTGCGAGCACCACGGGTCTGAAGCATGCCATCGAGACTACGCTGATGGGAAAATGCTTGGTCACCACACTCGGCCAGTCGGGCTCGCGTTTGTGGGTCGTCCTGCTGGGCGTCACGCACATGAGCCACCAGCTCTGCCATAGTGGCGAATTGGGTGGCCAGCTCCGGTGTGCTGGGCCCAGGCAGCATGTACAGTAGGGCATCGTCGGGGGCCGGGTCCGAATAGTTGGTAATAGGAACCGGGGGTAGGAGGTTGTCCCACCCCTGGTCATCGTAGACTATGGTTCTGGGGTCCGGGTGCCGGGAAAGCTCGTCAGCGAGCACATTTTTCCGGCCGGGAATATGTTCCACCGTGAAGTGGAAGCTCTGGAGGATAAGGGCCCACCGGGTAAACTTGCACTTGCCCTCCTGCATGGAATCCAGCTATTTGAGGCACTGGCTGTCCGTGCGGAGAATGAAGGGGAGCCCCTCGAGGTAGTGTCGGTATCTTTTTAGTGCCCACACCACAGCGAGGCACTCTTGCTCATTGACATGGTATTGTCTTACCGCTGGGCCAAACTTGGCACTCGCGTACTCAACGATACGTCTCTGGCCTTGGCCGTCCAGCTGGTACAGCACCACCCCCATGCCTTCCTGGCTGGCATCGGTCTGCACGAACAGTGGTTCGTCCGGCACCAGCCGCGACAGAGTGTGGCAGTTGCGGAGCTGTTGTTTTTTCTCGCCCAGGGCCTGGTCGGCGGCCTGGGTCCACCGGAATTTGTGCTATGGTGAAAGCAGGTCGGTCATGGGCGCGGTAATCGAGGCGAAGTGGGGAACAAATAACCTCAACCAATTCAACAGCCCCATGAGTTTCTGGAGCTGCTTCTGTGTCTTGGGTGCCTGCTTGCCCTCAATAATGGACAGCTGTGTGGGTAGCGGGCGGCAACCCTCTGCGTCCACAATATGGCCCAGAAACTCGATCTCCTCCGCCCCAATGTGGCACTTCCTCGGGGCGCACGTCAGCCCGTGCCTGGCGAGCCGCTTAAACACCAAGGCCAGATGGTGTGCGTGTTCCTCCCACGAACATGACCAGATGATCACATCGTCCAGGTAGGCTTGGGCAAACTTGCCGATGTAGCCCTCCAGGACACGGACCATCATGGCCTGGAAGGTCGCAGGAGCATCCATCAGGCCGAATGGCATCTCACAGAACTGGAAGCGCCTGCCGTCTGGGGCGGTAAAGGCTGTTTTTGGGCGGTCGGCGGGGCATACTGGCACTTGCCAGTACCCCGACTTGAGGTCAAGCTTTGAAAATATGGTGGCTTTCCCCAAGCCAGCGAGGGCATCGGTGATGTTGATTAATGGTGGTGGTGCCGGAATGGTGAGGTGATTTATTGCTTTGAAATTTACGCAAAATCTCAGCGTCCCATCTTTCTTGGTGGCCATTACGATACGACTATTATAAAGTGAATTACTAGGTTCTATGATGCCACTCGCCAGCATCTCCTCGATTTGCGCCTGTATGGCATCCTGTTCACGGGGTCCGAACCCGAACAATTTCTGGAACGGAGGGGTATGGGGCACCAGGGGTATGTAATGCTCTGTAATTGTAGTCCTCCGTAACTGGTCCGCAGCTGCAAACACTTGCGAATGAGCCCTTATCATCTCGTCGATGTCGACGTGGTGCTCGGCTGGAACTCCGTGGGTCAGCTCATCCAAACCTACAACTGTGTTAGGTGGGGATGGAATAGGCCGGTGGATACCGTAGACAGTCCAGCGGCCGCGGGTACCAAGGTGCAAGTGCCCGACACGGACTTCGATTGTGGCATCGACCTGTGCCAGCCAGGGGGCTCCCAGGATAAGCTCCTCTCGTAGCTCATGCAGCACTATGGCGTCCGTTTGGCTAACGCGCAAGCTCCCCTGGTGGCCAGCAGGACTGTCCCAGCCTCAGCTGTCACGTCAGCACCGGCGACGAGGTGGGCGGCAATATAGCTGTGGCTGGCGGCGGTGTCCACCAGCGCCTCCAGTTCCCGGCCGTCCACCCGGACAGGTATGCGCAGTAGACTGCCTTCCTCAGGACCCATGCACCCGAGCCGGGACAGCCTATCCTCTAGCCCCGCATCTACTGTCGAGGCCCCCCGCGATGTAGGGTGAGCGGCAGAGCTCACCGAAGACTCGGGGCACGGCCCGTCGGGCCGGCGCGTACCGCCCACGCCGATGTCAGGTGGTCGGGGCGGTAGCTCACTGGCGCCCGCAGCTTCTGGCGGGGATGCCGACGACGTGGGGCGAGCGGCAGAGCTCGCCGAAGACTCGGGGAACAGCCCGCCCCCGTCGACGTCAGGTGGGCGGGGCGGTAGCTCACTGGAGCCCGCAGTTGCTGGCGGGGACGTCGACGACATGGGGCGAGCGGCAGAGCTCGCCGAAGACTCGGGGCACGGCCCATCGGGCCGCCGCTGAACGCCCCCGCCGACGTCAGGAGGGCAGGGCGGTAGATCACTGCCGCCCGCAGCTGCTGGCGGGGACGCCGATGATGTGGGGCGAGCGGGGGAGCTCGCCGAAGACTCGGTGCACGTCCCGTCGGGCCGGCGCTGACCGCCCCCGCCGACGTCAGGTAGGCGGGGGTGGTAGATCACTGGCGCCCGCAGCTGCTGGCGGGGATGCCGATGATGTGGGGCGAGCGGGGGAGCTCGCCGAAGACTCGAGGCACGGCCCGTCGGGCCGGCGCTGACCGCCCCTGCCGTCAGGTGGGTGTGGCGGTAGATAACTGGCGCCCGCAGCTGCTGGCGGGGACGCCGACGATGTGGGGCGAGCGGTAGAGCTCGCCGAAGATTCGGTGCACGGCCCGTCGGGCCAGTGCTGACCGCTCCCGCCGACGTTAGGTAGGTGGGGCGGCGTGGCTGGTTGGAGTTTCGGTGAGCGGGGCCCAGCTGTTTCATCGCCCTAACCTAGGCGTTTCCCGATGGTGTTGTGTCACCTCCGTTTTCCCCTTCTCCGGCAGCCTTGATGGGGCATTCACGGTGCCAGTGGTACATTTCTGTTGGAAAGTACCTGCAGCGGGGAGGCCGCTCTTCGCGGGCTGTCGGGCCTCCGCGTCGCTCCCCTCGGTCGGTTTGCCGCCAGGTCAGCCGCGACTGGCCCTGTGGCTCAAGGTTGCATTCCCGCGACCCCGGCGACTGGGCGGATCTGTCCGGCGGTGCTGGCGGGCCAGTGTACCGCACCACCACTCCAGCATCTTCTGGTGACAGCACCGCCAGGGTGGGGTTGGGCCTCCACTGCATCATGGTCTCTGTTGCACTCTGTATGGCCTGGATGTCTCTCTCTGTTTCTCTCGCCATGGCTAGGAAATCGTCCACGCTTCTTCCCACGGTGTTACGCATGAAAGGTCGTAATTCCGGTGACAGTAGGAGGCGTAGCATTTGATAAATAAAGCCTTCCACGCTTTCCCCGGCCCGCTGTGTTTGACAGTACAGCTGGTACCGACAGCTGGCATGGGAACACACGTCATCAAAATGGGATTCGAACCGGGTAACGAATTCGGTCCAAGACATTCGGTATTCGCCTGCCATTGCCCACCAGGCTTGGGCATTGTCCTGGAGCTGTCCACTAACTCTGTCCATGAACTCGTCCTCGGGCACCGCGTGTCTTGATAGTCTGTCCCAGCATGCTTGCAGAAATGTATGCGGATCTTCATGTGCTCGTCCCGTGAATACAGGTAGTGACACCGCCACGCTTGCATTTCGCGGTACCGGTTCCGGTTGTGCCTCCCCATGGCGCCGCACACCGTCGTTACAGGCTGTGCATAGAAATAGTCCGTCCCTGAATTAGCGAATTCGCGTGCAGTCGTGCAAATCCGGTGTCTGACAGTGCTGTACACATAGCACCGCGCCGTCTCGCCAGGTCGCCCGGGACAGCCTACCATCGCGCACGTCACGCGCTCCCTTATCACGGCCCGCTCTGTGTCATGGTTATATTATCCCTTTTTTACAGTCTTTTCCTTAGGGGTACACGAGCACCATAGTGTAGTGCCCTCCCCTCGCAAGCTGCCCTCTCCATGTGGCTTATGTCACACCTGGCAGACCCCGTCCATATTAACGCGCACAGGTGTGTAGCATTCCGCGTCCTGCGCGGCTGATCGGCCCAAGCAGCGGACTGAGACGTCAGGTGACGGGGAACAGACAGGCAGGGCCCGCCTCCCCCCCTCCACGGTCGAAGGTCCTGTTTCCGCACGCTCTTCGTCCCGCGGAAGTTGACCCGGTGGCGCGGTGATCTTGAATGGTCCGACTCGGCTGTACTCGTCGTCGCTCGGCTGGACTCGGCTCCCGCTCGACCCGAAGGGCGCAATTCGCCTGCGCTCATCCGGCGCGATCCCTTGAAGGGAAAAAGGGGGAAGAGCGAACTCACTCGCGCGGCCGAATGAAACCAGATACCTGTGTGACGCGCTCTTATCTCTTGATGGCGCAATCTCACACAATTTTGGGTCATCGGCTTCCGCTCCCGCGCCGCTCTTGTCCACGCTCGACTCCCTGCAGCATCCTCGCGGCTCCCGAAAGTTTTGAAAATCCGCACTTTTCATGTCCGTTTCTATGTAATAGCTCATGGTCAGCTACACTAAATGGGGGCCATTTTGTCGACGTTAGGGCCGTTCCCGTGGTTCGGAGTCGCTGCCCAGCTGCTCCGGTAGAGAGGGTACGTGCCACGTGGCAAGGCAAGGGAACTACCCTAACTCGGGTGAAATAAAAGAGTTTATGACGTTAAGCTGGGTTTAATGCACACGTCACACACTGTACATGGGCTGTCACGGTTCCCCTCTGTGACAGTCCATCAGGGCGAGGCCCGGCTCCACGCACTTTGAGCGCGACACGACACTACCAGTGACCTGACTGGTGGTGACACAACAGTGCCGCGACTGACAGTGGCGTGAATGACGGTGACGTAACTGGCAGTGACGCGAATGACGATGACACGAAAGACTGACGTAACTGCCGATGCGAACGACGGTGACATGACTGACGGTGACGTGACTGGCAACGCGAATGACGGTGACGTGACAACGGTGACACGACTGACAGTGACCGTTCGACTCTCACTCACAACTTCGCGACCGCACTCTCTCATGCTACTCAGGCGACTAACTCGACCCACGCTCCGCGATGTCTCAGCGGCCTTCCCCCTTGCCGCGTGCACATGAATCCCCCCTCTTCCCTTCGTGTGCGAGTGCGTGGAGCCACATGGTCACAGGCGGGGAGACGCGACTCAGTCGCCCGGATAACACATCTACAGGTACACAGCAAGACAAATTAATATTTACACCCTCACATAATTACATAAACAAAACCTTTGTTACACGTTTGCGCACGGGCGCCGGCACACACGCAAGCCTGAAGCAGCAACGGGCAATAATGGCCTCAGCGAGCCGGAGGAGCACTTGGGACGACGTCTATATATATATATAACATTTAATCAACCAGGGCAACGTTTCCTACCTGATACTCATATTTTTACTCTAGTTATCAGTTGTAACTTCAACTAAGACCTTGACATAATATAATCAATAGATTTCAAATCACCTTTATTTGTATAAATAACTTGCAGCATTGTGCTACTATTCGCAGTTCAGACTAATTCAAACGCTCACTACACCATCCATAGAAGTGAGAACAATAACGTCGAAGAAAATGCATACACTGCATTTCCTAGTCCATGCTGACATTTAGCTCAGTAGACTTCAAATATCTAGTCGACTATGCCTAAGGCAACAAAAAAAACTTATGTCTGTACTGTTACTCTGACTCAGTAAACCCTATAATAATTAATCTGTGAAAGAACGACATAGTTTTACTATGAGTCACACGAAAACTGTCTGCAAATGAAGTACTTATAACAACTAAATAAAATATTTTGTTTGTCTAGTCTTAAGTTGGTCATAGATGCTGTAGAGTATTCATAGTATTTCATAGAATAGCCTAACGATATGGCCGTAGTTGTGTGATGTTGTATCTGCCCACTATTTCTTCACTGTCTATTGTCTGAAAAACATAACAATTTTCGTTCACCTTCCCACATACTCTATAAGGACCCTCGTAAAGTAAGAACAACTTTTTAGTAAGTTTGTCCCAGAATTGACTAACAGGATTGGCCTTTTTCAGCACAAGATCATTAACATTTAAACTCACAATTTTCTTTCGCTTTTGATTGTGTATTGGTTTTTCGCAGCCGCATGTAATCGAGCCTTTACAAAGTTCTCTAACTGTAATCTGAGATCTTCAGACAATCCGGCCAAGTTAGAACTTTGACTTTTGTCTAAATCAGGTAAAAATACTTCCGGTAAAGCGTTAGATCTTTATGTCGTTAAAATCTCGTTAGGAGTCAGTCCTGTAGATGAATGTATATTATGGTTGAAAATACATTCTTTGAACGGAATGTAATCCCTCCAACTTTGTTGTGATTGGTGGCAATAAATTCTAAGGATGTTTCCCAAATTTCTCATTTGCCGCTTCCCTGGGTTTCTCTGAGGATGGCGAACTGATGATGTGGTTGGAATTACCCCTAAGTTTCGTAAACCTTGTTGCTACAGTTTACTAGAAAATTGCGATGCTTTATCTGTAATAATACAGTCTGGTTTACCCACTTGATCTACAAAGGATTTAGCTTTTGCAAACATTGTTTTGGCATTAGCGTTTACTATAGCATATAATTGGTATACTTGGAAAAAATATCCATGAAAACTAGTATATGTTGTACTCCGGCTTTAGAAGTTGGAAGGGGTCCAAACAGATCTAGGGATACTAATTGCAAAAGCTTGTCTGGTAAAATCGGCTGATAGATTCCCTCTAAATGTTCTTGAATAGGTTTTGCCTTTTGATACAAGTCACAACTCGTGACAATTTTTCGAATTGATCGTGACATGTTGTTCCAATAAACTTTGCGACGCAGTCTCGTAAATTTTTACTGAACCTATATGGCCAAGAGTTTCGTGTATTTCTTTAATAACCTTTGCTTGCATTTCTAATGGTATAATCGGCTTCCAGTGGTTATCTAATGGAGATTTTGATACATGATATATAAATAATATATCTTTATTTGAAATGCAATAGATTTGATGTACTTTGTGTTCCGGTGGCAGTTCTGCTAATTTCCTACGAACTTTGTTACAAAATTCGTCGTTTAGTTGAGTCGTTTGTAGGTTTGCGAATAACTCTCTTAACCTGACATTATTCTCTATGGTGATGGTGATAGTTTTCGCTATTAAGAACTCTCTGGAATTTTTGTTGTTTGTGAATGGTTCGTTAAGCCCGTATTCCACGATGGAAGGTTCCGTACATGCTCCTCTAAAAGCTTCCAACGAAACTGCTAGCCAAGCCCAGGGTTGTTAGACGTACCATTTTCATGGTACTTGTACCATAATTGAACCTAGTGTACCATGTACCATGGCAAGGTCGTCATGGTACGCAAATGTACCATAATCTGACTATCCATCAGGTTTCTGGCTATTTTCGTTGTATATTATATTCGCCATTTCGGCTTCCTTGTAGATAAAATGTGCCCAGTGTATATTCTAATTTCGTAGTGTCACCTGTTCACACGCCTGCTTACTTATCTGTAATATAATACTACAACTGGGCTTCCGGGACTGTCAGATCATATGATGGCAGTTCCCACGTTGCTCAAATTTAAAGGGAAGGGGGAAGGAAACGCGGGAAAGCTTATCACACAAACATGAAACGAATTACACTACATTGTTGATTGTTTTCAGTAGTTAGTTACCTCGCCTCGCCGGTGGAGTGATATGTGTTCCATAATAATATTTTATAAAGTCGGAATTATCGGAATTACACATCAAAAGTTTATATTGATAGCAGGGCCAGTGCAAGGTAAATTGGCGCCCTAGGCGAAAAACCTTAATGCACTCCCCCCCCCCCCCCCCCCCCCTCTGCCGGACACCCCAAAAAAAATTTGCCATGCCTAATATTTTGTCAACAATCAAATGTAAGCAGGCTTGTGTTTTTTTTTTACTTTTTTACTTATTACAAATCATAAACAGGTCACCGTGGACTTTAAATAATTACTTATATCAATATAAACATTCCAAACAGTTACAAAAATCCATTTTCATCTAGTTTCAATAATCGTTAAACATATTATATCAGCTGTTATGTGTCGTGCTGCGCCGCCCCCAGCTACTTGGCGCCCTAGGCGGTTGCCTAGTTCGCCTATATGGACGCGCCAGCTCTGATTGCTAGCTGCCTTTTTAGTGTTGTTTTTAGAGATGAGGTAGTGTGTGCTAATATAATGAGTTCATGCGGAGAAGATAGTGATTATCTTGTAGTACATTCTTCTATTAAGAAAAAATGTGCTCTCAAAAGTAATAAAAAAAAGTGTTCAGAAATATCGTCGGGAATGGGAAAAATTGGATGACATGAAACTGTGGGTGAGTCCAGTCCTGGGAGACTGTTTCAAACCAAAATGTAAAATTTGTAATGTTGAAATGAAAGCTGACATATCTGTTTTAAAACTGCATGGAAACTCGGGCAAACGTTCAAAATCTATGAAGGATGCGAACATGAAATCAGTAAACTATATGAGTTTTTTCTTAGACCAGAGTAAATCTGTTGCACCTCATCAAAACCAGGTAAAAGAAGCAGAAATAAGGATTGCAGCATATTTTGCTGCTCACAATATTCCTTTCTCTGCGATGGATCATTTAGTAGAAGTTATGAAACTGAATTTCCCTGACTCTAAAATAGCCCAAGGCATGGTCATGAAAAGAAATAAGGCTACTGCTGTTGTGAAAAATGTTATTGGTGCGACACATAAACACGAACTTTAAGAAAAGTTGAAGCTGGTAAAGTGTTCTATTTTGACAGACGAATCAACTGATATAGGTGCTACAAAAACTTCATGTGTTGTGGTGCGTTTTTATGATTCGTTTATTGGGCGAGTGGTAAGCCAGTTTTGGGATCTCGCAGAAGTGTTTCCATCTTGTGATGCAGCCTCTGCTGAGCAAGGAGCAACAGGAGCACATATGTATGAGATCATAATGAAATCGTTTTCTGATTATTGCATTCCAAATGAAAATATAATCGGTTTTGGATCAGATTCTGCTTCAACAATGGTTGGCGAACATAATTCGGTGGCAAGTTGTTTGAAAAAAATCTTGTCCAGGGATCATTGTAATGAAATGTGTTTGCCGCTCTCTTCATTGGTGTGCAAGTGAAGCATGTGAATGTCTGTCACGTAGATGTGAAGATCTCGCAAGGAATATATACAACTACATGAAATGCAGTGCAAAACGGCAATCTCAACTTTCAGAGTTCCAAAAATTTATAGAAATCAAGGTGCACAAGTTATTACACCCTGCACAAACTAGATGGCTATCTTTGTTTGCTGTAGTGGAGAGGGTAATAGAACAATGGGAGGCATTGCTTTTATTCTTCTCAGATAAGTGGCAAGAAGACCGTACCATTGCTGCCGAAGAAATATTCAATGCTCTTCGGGACCCATTCATGAAATTATTTTATCTTTTCCTGAAGTGGGTACTTACAAAGTTCGTTTCAGTGAATAAGTACTTCCAGTCTGAAAAAGTACTAAGGTAGGTTGCCCTAAGTTCGCCAGTGTGCCAAAATTCGCCACCTGCCCTAAAAAAAAAAAGTACTGATGTGGGCCAACAAGTGGCAGCAAGCATATATATTTACACCTCTAAAGCTTTAACCTTTACAACATCTATGGCAGTTCCGTTGCCAGTGTCGCGATAGTCGCCATATTGTAGAAAATGCTCATCACGATATAAAAATTGTTCTGTAAGTATCCATTTGTGATATATTAATCGTTTTAATTAATTTAAAGTTCCATATATATTTTAAAAGAGTTTTCTGTGTACTTTATGATGAAATAAATAGTTGTGTGGATTTATGAAAAAATGTTTAATGGTTCATTATTTTAGAAAATCGTGTATGTGTTCTTAATTTCGCCACCATAGCATGTTATGTGGCGAACTTAGGAACAGTATGACAAACTTACCTCTGTCAGTTACTCAATACCTAAAAAAGTGTCAAGAGGTTTGAAAATCATTTTGCATTGGTAAATATAATTACATGATATTAATTTATGTATTTTAAAATTATTAAAAAATAAATAACTCATAATTTTGGATAAATATTTGGAGTGTGTAGTTATTTAATAAAACATTCATGAACTTATATTTTACTTGTTTCTTTTTATAATTATAAACTCCATTATTCACTGCTGGTATTTAAAACATTGTTTCAGGCCATGGATAAAAGTACTCTGCGTGGAAAATATTGCAAATGGTCCAAGGAGGATTTGGACAAGGCTTTGGCCATGATCAGAAGCAAGAAGATCAGTATATTGGGAGCAAGTAAGCGATATAACATACCGCGCCGAACATTAGGAGGTTATGTCAAATCTCAAGTTTGGAACAAAAAGAAAAATGGACGCCCTACAGTCCTGACAGGTGAGCAAGAAGTACAGTTGGTTGCTAGAATAACGCGATTAGCAGATGTAGGCTTTCCCTTGACTGTTAAAGTCTTAAGGAAATGTGTTTACACCTTTTGCGAAAAAAATAGGATAAAGCAGCAATTCAGTGTTATGAAAGGGTATGCTGGCAGGAAATGGCTTAAAGGTTTTCTCCAGAGACATCCTGAAATCGCTAGAAGGAAGGCACAACATCTTAATGAGGCTCGGGCACAAAAATTAAATAAGTTTATAGTGAATGATTACTTCCGAACACTGAAGGATGTAATGACAAAGCTTGATATTGCACACATGCCTGAACGAATTTACAATGTAGATGAGAAAGGTTGTCGTCTCAGTTTACATCGACAGCCTTTCGTACTTGCCAAGACAGGCTCTCGGAGAGTACATTTCCGTGGTAAAGAACATGGTGAAAATGTAACTATTGTGTCATGTGGCAATGCACTGGGCAATGTTATACCGCCTATGATCCTTTTCAAGGGACAACGCTTGAAGCCAGAGTGGGCTGACAACTTGCCAGCTGGAAGTGTAGTAGAGATGACAGCGAAGGGTTCAATGACATCTGAAACATTTGTGAAGTGGCTGCATCACTTCAGCCGTTACAAGTCTGCAGGACCATGCCTTCTAATCATGGATGGAGCCAAGTGTCACTTAGATTATTCCATAGTCGAGGCAGCTGACAATGTGGGTGTTTCACTGTTATGTTTACCCAGTAACACCACCCACGAGCTCCAGCCGATGGACAAATCAGTTTTTGGCCCATTTGAAGCTTACTGGGATGAGGAACTTATGAAATTCTGGACAACATATGAGGATCGAGTATTCAACAAGCAGCGCTTTGGTTATGTGTTTTCACCCGTATGGGAGAAGTCTACAATTCCAAAAAATATTAAAGCTGGATTTGAAGCTTGTGGAATTTTCCCATTTAATCCAAACAGAATTCCGGAACAAGCTTTCGCGCCAAGTGAAACCACCACAGTACCAAGAGTAACCTTGCCACCTTTTCCTGAGCCAGCTCAACATCAAGAAGCCATACGGAACCACCACGAGGATGAACCACACAATGACTCTGAAGAAACAGATAATAGCAGTGCATGGGACAGTGATAACTCGCATGGAGACAATGGTACTCGGAACCAGCAATCGAATGTCTTATTCTCAGAAATCCTTAGTACACCTGCCAGAAATGCCCAACCAGCCAAAAGAAACCATCCAGCAATTAACAGTCGAGCAGTAGAAGTGCAAAAATCGTTGTTTGTGAACTCAAACAATCAATCCATTCCCTGCAGCTCCAAAAATGTCCATCTCTCCGCATCACCATCAGCACACAACCAGAAGAATCCTCCCAAGAAGTCCAAAGCTGTTGGTTCCAAAGAAAATCCAACAAAACTTTACACTTCACCTCGAAGATCTTCTGTAACTAAGAAATCACTGCATCAAGAGAGTTGGTACTGCTTTTTGTGCAAAGAAGATAGAGTGATAGACATGAGGGGTTGCAGTTTGTGTAAACGGTTTGTGCATGAAGAGTGTGTTGGACTTACCAAACATGACAAACAAGTATTTGTGTGTCCTACATGTGAAGTATAGTGGGATGTTTAAGTAACCGCATGTAGAATGTTTACATAGGTACTGGAAGTAGTTGTTCAGTTTGTATGTTTTATATTTGATTATCATGTGGCGAACTTATGGTACATATGTACCCTAAGTTCGCCATTTGTAGACACACAATTTTTTATGTGTATACAAGTGCGCATACAGTATTCTTTGGCTTCACATCCATTTTATGGTGCCTTGATATATTTCTTTTACAATAAAATACCTACATAGTTTGACAAAAAAATATTTCCACATTTTAAAATTAAAAGTTTCTTAAGGTGGCGAACTTAGGGTAACCTACCTTACTTACTGTTCTAAAAGAGAAGATTGCAAGTTCCTACCGGGAATTACTTTGTGCATATATGGAACAAGACTATGTGGCACACACACCTCTGTGGTCTTATTTGTCCGGAGTCTGAACAGCATTTTTTGCAACTTCAAAACATCTATCTTGGTGTAGGTGTGATGACAGAAATAAATAAGCAAAGTGTTCAAGATAGGCCCGATCTGATTGAAAACTTACGGACGAAATGTCGAGACTTCCTCATAAAAGGGTGTCAAGGAATAAAACGACGATTTTATTTTGCAGATCCCATGTATGATTCCATTTCCGTATTGCATCCAAAGAAAGCTTTGTCGCAGAAGGAACGCATTACAACTCCATCTCATCTGGATCTTGCAAACCAAGTAAAGAGAGCAAAGCCTGTGGAGATGTGCGGAATGCAAATAATTGATGATGAATGGAGGCGCCTACCATTCGAAACTTTAGCAGATGATATCGCTAAAGAGGAAGAACCTGACGATTTCTGGGATAAATGGCTGAAATTCAAGAATGAAGATGAGAATGTTTTGTATACAGCATTGCCTAATTTTGCTCTCACAGTATTATCTCTTCCCCACTCGAATACTGATGGTGAGCACATATTTAGTAAGATAAATCTCATCAAGACCAAGACCAGGAATCGACTTGTAACAGAGACTGTTAATGGAATTGTGCTAGCATCACAGTGTGTGAAAGAAAAAAACTGGTGCTTGCTGCAGTAATTTCCAGCCATCTGACGAGATGTTGAAGAGGATGACAGCAACACACCTGTATCCCGAATCTGATTCCAAGGAACATCCTACATACGATAACATACCAACTATCACAGACAAATGTTCTTTTAGTTCTGATATTGAATAATCATTGTGCCAGTTGACGCCACTCCCGCTGCCTGTCTAAGTTTTTTAAGTACTTATTAATTTGAAAAGTGATCTCAGGGATATTAACGGGGGTTCGGCCTCGTGGCTGCAGGCAGAAGCGCGTCGCGGTTCGAAATCTACCCAGGCTGTTCAGGCCACCCAGGACGCCTTATAAATAAATGGTAAACTGATTGACACGACACTGCACTTTATTAAGAACTGTTACACACACTGGTCCAAGTACTGGCCGCGTCTGTTGTCTGACCGCCGCGGCACGCGAGTCTCTGTGCGTAGACGATGCGCGCGACCAGGATAGGTTTCAAAGTGGTATGGGCGGACTTATATAGTGGCCGATTATTAACGTGAAGGATGTGGCGGATAGTCACGGAGCTACTCTGCTGCACTAGCTTATGCAGACATGGACGTTAACGTGTAAAACAGCACATACAACTGAATGTTGAAAAGTTATTTGCAATCTAACCTGTGGCAAAATATTAAAGTCTCGAAAAGTACGTAGGCCCGGTGAGATGAAAACATACAAGTTACAGTCACTTATTAAGCAGTTATTACTTGGTTAGATTGCACGTTACAAGTTACACATTTAAATACGATGAAAGTTAGATACGTAAATTAACGAGTAAGAACTCGACACACGTGGCTGGCTAGGAGCCTTCGACGATAACGATTACTTGGCTTTGAAGCCGGAAAACTGCGTAACTCAATTACGCTGTCCTTAAACTCTGGACAGGAAAATTACGTAATAAATGCAAAACTCCCTGTTGGGATAAAATAATTAGGTAACGAGTTGCACGAAAAGGACGTGCGACTGAGTGGGGTCGGCGCAGAGCTGCTAAAAGGATTTGAAGAACTTACACTATTGCTGAGACTTGGATGTGGCGCGAAATTTGAAAGCTCTGCGTTCGCGGAGCGACCGACCCCTGCGAGCTCCCGACGGCAACTGGCGCGAGACCGCCCTGCGACCTCACGCCGAGACACGTGAAGCGCGGGAAAACAGCTCCGACCAGTTTTGGACTTAAATGACATATTTAACAATATATGATTATTGAACAGTTGGACATAATTTCCCTTGAATTAATTATCTTTTAATTGTTATTAATTTGGTTGTTTTTGATTTAAAAGAATAATTACTGATTTAGTTTCGCGCATTATCACACTCGGCCGGGCGCTGTAATCGACTTGGTGTTCGTCGCGGTGCACTTTCACCCACTCGGCGGACATCACGCTCGGGCGTGTTCGATGCACTTAAGAGTAAGTGTTGGTGTGACATGACGGCCTGTGCGAACCAGAGGGAGCACCGGCGGTTGGCGTCACAGTGTTTCAGTGCCAAACGTTCGTAATTTTGGGTGATTTTAAAAGCATGAGCTAATTTATATATATATTTATACCATTTATAGGTTTTTTATATCATTAGTGAAAAATTCAATCATGTGTTGAGCAATGAAAACTCAAAATTTTGATTTTAGAGATTTTTATGTACCATATTTTTTACCAATGTACCATAATTTTGAATGCGCAGTACCATTACAGAAGCACTGTCTATCTAACATTACTGGCCAAGCCTCCAGGGCAGCAGGTATGGATGTTTCCGTGGAAGAAACTATTACACGTAGAATCAAGGACGACTGGCCTAGCTTGGTAGCTTGTGTGGCATGAGATTGTAAACAAATGGAAATATGTGTGATCCTCGAAAGAAATTACTTTTAAGTGCGGCAGCAGTAATTATTGCAAAAGAGGTAAACCAGCAGGAAGAAAGGCTTCGAAAACGTCGTACAGTATGGACGAGAGAGTGGATAAAAAGAAGCAATGAAGGTCGCGGTGCATTGACATTGCTGCAATTGGAGTTAAGGTTAGATTGGTTTTTTTTGGTAAATTCTGAAATAGAGGAATTGTTCCACGAAAAAATTTCAAAATGTTCCTAGTTCATTACTTAAAAAGTGACTTTTTTTTTTGTGAAAGCATCTAGCAATTTATTAAGTGGTTAAATTATAATAATATAATTATAGGTTATGTTAAAGTAATTGTATATGAAAAATTGTTATTTCCAGTTAATAGTGAGTTTAGTTATAAAATATTGTAAAATATTTATGTCGGTTAGTTAGATTATTAACATCAAATTGTAAACAATTAAGCTGACCTGACTAAAGAAATATTTTAGGTACCTATACCATTTGACATTATTTTAAATATCCCTTACCTAATCTACTGTTCACCTAGTGTAAATTTGTTAAATGTAACTACTGCAACATGAACATGCTTAAAATTATTCGTTATTACAGGAAAACTACTGGTTAAAATTCAATAAGCTAGGCCTATATAAAATGATTTAAAAAACATGTCAGGATGTTAATAAATTCCCTTTGGCTTTTATTGAAAAAAATATTTTTTTTTGTGAGCAATATTGTTTAAATCATTAGTTTTGTTTTTGCCATAATGCTACTTTTAATTATAAATGTTTATTTTTATTAGGAGTGAAGACGAAAGGTCATACAGCAATTTTTTGAGAATTGATGCAGATATGTTTGAAGATATTGTCCAGAAGGTTTCGCCAATGATTAAGCGCGAAGACAGTGTAATGAGGCAATGCATCTCCCCGAGAGACAGGTATGGTCTTTTATGGAAGCAGTAACAAGTTATATACAAAATTTATTTTTATATCAGTGTGTAAAAAGCAACTTTAAATTAATGAAAATGTCTCTTATGTTCAGAGTGGCAGTGACATTAAGATATCTGGATTCGGGGAATTCATTCATGGATTTACAATATGCTACGAGAATACCTCAGTGCACATTGTCAAAAATAGTTCCTGAGACATTGAAAGCTATTTGCACTGTGCTGAAAGATGAGATAAAGGTAAGTTAATGTACTCCTACTTAATAATTGTTATTACTTACTGTTTTATATTATTTTGCAATCTGGCATAATTTTAGACTCTAAATTATACTTCCACCATTATGTTGATTATTTAATTTCCAGTTCCAGAAGAACCCTTGCTCTAATTAATGACATCACCTTTAATGCTTCTATTTCAGATTTAATCATCTCACTTTACTTTTTTCTAATGAGAACTAAATTAGAATATTGCACTCTAATTTGGAATAAATAGTATTAGCACATCAGATAGTAATAAAATGGAGAAATTTTGAAATAAAATTATTAAATTTATCAATTTAAAAAATATTTTCCCTACATGTTTTCACTCCTCTTTCAGAATGTAGTGTATTAAATGCACTTTTTGTTTACTACTGTTATAATAATAAAATCAAATGCAAATTTATAGATAACACTGGCACCAGAGTACCCCAATTCAACAGCCGCTTATTATCTGTCTTCCAGACAGTCTAAAATAATAACTATATAATCTATAGATTAACCTCAAACTCTAACAATTTTTTTTTTAAATTTAAAAACCCTCATATCGTAGTTAATTTTATTTTGATGTTAATGGTTGGTTATTGTTTTACCTTAAGTGATTCTTTTTTCTTTGTTGTGTGTGTTTTTGTTTTGATTGTCCATTGTTATTATTCATAGTTTTCTATTTGTTATATTGTTAATAGACAATTATCTTTATTAGAGTTAAAGTATTATATTTACTTGCTAAAGTCTCCTATACATCCTTATTAGATTTTAAATTCCAAACACTTGTGGAAGTTGGGACTGAGCACTCGAGCAGTGAAGCTGGGGTAAGGAGTGGGTGGCCTCTCGATAAAGGGAGTAAAGAGGGGCCGCTCTGACGTCCAAACCCAGACAAACCCGTAGGGAATGTAGCGGGGGTCTTTTCTGCAGTGAGGGTTTTTCCTTTTAGTGTTTTGATATTATTATTATTATTATTAATGATCATTCATGTTAAAATTTTTGTGTCCCTAACTTTTATGTCCTTATATTCTATTATGTGTGTGTCTTATTTTTATTTTTGTCTTTTGTGACTGGTATGCTTGTCTTCGTTAGCCAATTGTGGATGCGCCTAGCTGCAGTGGGAGAGCTTGCCTACTTTGGTGCGGACGAGGGAGTGTGTCCAGGCACATACTTGCTATGACCATATCCTTTTCTGTTCTTGTTGTTTTTGTTTTATTTTGGTTTTGTCTTTTATTTTGTTTGTACCTGTACCTGTATGTATGTGTCGTGCCCACCACTAAAGCCCTTGGCTATTGTTGGGCATGTTACAAACCCAAAAACAAAAAAATTAACATATTGAAAATTTTTTCAGGTTCCATCAACACCATCGGAATGGGAAGCTGTTTCAGAGCAGTTTCATTTACAATGGAATTTTCCCTACTGTATGGGTGCTCTCGATGGCAAGCACATAAACTTCAGGCCATCCAGATCGAGTGGTTCCTATTACCACAACTACAAAGGGAACAACAGCATCATTCTCCTGGCTCTTGTAGATGCCAACTATAAATTCCTGTGGGTAAACATAGGTGTCAATGGCCGTGTTAATGATGCAGGAGTATTCAGGGACAGCAACCTAAAAAAAGCACTGGAAAGAAATGAACTTGGCCTTCCATTGGCCAAACCCCTACCTAGTGGAAGAATATCTGTTCCACATGTAATTGTGGCAGATGATGCTTTCGCACTTTCACCAAATGTAATGAAGCCTTTTCCACAAAGAGGCCTCTCATATGAACAGAGGGTGTACAATTATAGACTTAGCAGAGCTCGGAGGTGTGTAGAGAATGCTTTTGGGATTTTAGCAAACCGATTCCTTGTTCTCATGACCACAATAAGACTTTGTCCACAAAAAGTTGACCTTATTGTGAATGCTTGTGTGCTGTTGCACAATTACATTCTTGAAAGGAAGCCCATCTCTGCTGTGGAAGAAGAATTGGATGCAAACATGCAGGGGGCATCAATGAGAGGGTTACACTGCCAGCAGGGAGGGAACCGTGCACCAGAAATGGCTTATGCAATAAGAAATGAGTTTTTATCATATTTTAATGGAGTTGGCCAGGTGCCCTGGCAAGCAGAGGCAGTCCATAGAGGAAACATGTAAATAATTGCAGTTCTAAAAGTTCTTTCTGTATGTTTATGTAACTGTTCTGTTTAATGAGTAGTGTTTCAAGGTTTATTTTTGTTTTATTTATTTTCATGAAGGGTCTAATTAAGTTCTCCATGTTAAATTGATTTAATTTAGATAATTTGACTTTATTATTTACAGTGTAAATATACCATTTTGGTTAGATGGACATTAGATTGTAATATTTGTATCTACACAGTGACTTGCAGCACGTTTGATTCATTAAATTTATAAGTAGTTAGGAATTATCTTAGTTAAAGATTCTGCACGATTGAAACCTTGTACTTGATTAAATTTTTAAATTGTACTTAACATCATGTTGTGAATGTTTTTCTTTCTGGAGAGCCATAGCTATATAGTCAAGAAAATTATTTAGTTTTGTTTGTTAAGGTAGAATTTGTAGCCTATTTTATTTTGAAGGCTGGTTGTTAACCTCACAAGCTGGAATGGAGTTGTTAAATTCTTTCCTCTTTCCCACCGTTACAAAAGCTTGTATTTTAATTTTTTCAAATTTGTGTTTATTATATATTACTTATTTGTTAGGGCTTGTTTCGCAGGACTTATTGCTGCCTTTATTCTGTGTGGAAACAAGAGTTCCGACAGAGTAAATACTATTATTATTGTTTTATTTATGTAATCTTCGTTCAGAAAGTGTATAATGTTTATTTTCTGTATTTAATATGTCCAGCAACAGACTAGAAATCCAGACTATTTACAAACACACATTTTTCCCAATGCAACAATATAAAGAACAAACAGTTAAGATATTTGTTTTGAACACTAACCTGGAATATTGTATGGTAATTTTATTGTTTTCAGCACAAACTTATATTTTTTGTAATATTTCTTTGGTTAACTTATATTTTTAAATTTCATTGTTTTTATTTTGATTTAATTATTTCTTACCTGGTTCTCTGCCGCGGGTTGTTGTCTGGAGGTCGAAGGGCTTAAGGGCTCCGCCTACCCGGACACACATACGGTGTGCAGAGCTTCAGGAAAAACAACGCGATTTGAAAACTACTCAAGATATTCGAGTGGGGTCTGCTTACGAAAAGCATTTTAGAGTTCGCTGAGGGCCGAAAAATACTTTTGATTTCGGATTACGTTTTTAAACTGTAGTTTTAGAAGAGTTAAAATGGCTAAAACACATTTTTTCAGAGTGATTTTTAGGTGTAAAACAACCAGTACAGATTCTTGAAAGCACTTAAGGGACTTGCATTACGCCTTTATCATCATTTCTCAGCCATATAATGTTACGGTCACCGCTCAAATTTCACAGTTATCCTGTGACGACGAGACAACTGTGCGCCATTTCAGAGCCTTGCGCTTAGAGGCGACACCGCGCTAGAAGCACCAACGATCGTCACGCTTATCATCCCGCCTCACCAACACACTTACACCCCTGACGAGGCGGGCCCCTTAACATCTCTTCAGCCAATCAGCAGCCGGTTCAGGTCAGGAGATTAATTAAATTTTAATTGTTAAGGAAGAGGAAGTAATAAGGCGTCACCTTCGTATGGCCTAACCATTACGCCTCTAAGTATTTAGTGCTAGTAAAATGTAAATTTATTAGAATCAGTGTTTTTCTTATATCACAGCATATTCACTGAACTTCAAGCAATGTTTGTGAGTATATGATATGGTTGTAATCAACAGATCAGATACGTATTTTACTGATACGTTTTGCATTGCAAAGGACGCAGCTTTAAACATTGTTAACGACATTATGCTATGTTGATATCTGTTGAAATCCTACTCATTTAAATCAAGGCTATAAGTCTTTATTATTAAAAATAACTAAAGTAACTGTGATTGTTAACGAAATTGTTGCAAAACATTTCATCTGGAAATAGGATTCGTAAACCAGAGGTCTAAGATATGTTTTTCAAATCAGACCCTGAGTGAAAGCCGTTGCATAATCACAATTATTGAACCCTAACACGAACCATTGACTTTTATAACGGTTTGCTACATCAACCATAGTTGGATAAAGATTATTTAATATAATTTTGGATGACAGACTTTTGTATTTTTATCTCTGTGCCTTCCTAATATCATGTTATAGTTCCAGCTTGGTATTCAGACGCATGTCACTAATTTCGTAATGGTAAGATTAATAATTCACTTAAATACCTATCGAGATTAATTTCCTTGATTTAAAATATTTTATATTTTAAAGGTTCATTCGTAACTTAATTGTGCATTATTACTGAATTGTGTTTGATGTGTTTTATGTTAAGAAATTGATATGGGTCAATCTAAATTAAATCGAAATTATTTATTTTTCTCTTGTTCCAACTCAATGTGTTTAATTTGTAGTTACATCTGTTGTTTGTGTCCCTTATTCAACAAAATATTTATTATTATTTTGGAATGAGCATAGGGTATAGTGAATCAGCAAATATTATTTTATTTTGTTTGATATTTAGCTTAAATAATAAATTCATACATACCCAACCAAATCAGACTAGTTCTGTATATAGAGTATTGGTAAATACTATTGATAATAGTTTACTACGACTACCAGTAACTCTCCAATATCTTAAGTTACAGTTGTAATATAATCTTGAATGTCTAGAAAAAAAATCCCTTAAAAATGGCATGAAATCTATTGCTCAATATTTATTATAACTTGTAAAATGTATAACTTCAATGAACTGCAGAGTTAATATGTTTTGTTTTATCTGGTACATTCATTAAATTGTGAATTATATGCATTTTTTTTAACGTATATGCCATTTCATAGAAGCCTTTATTTCCATGTACCGTAGTAATCTCCAGATATTCATTATTTTCACCATATGTTTCTAGTTAAAATAAAAAAAATTTTAATGTGTTCGTTTGTTTGATATTGTTAAATATTCATTGGATTAGTTGGTGTCCACTGGATATAGCATTATAGACAAAATTGCTATAGCTGTTAAGTGTTATACATGAAAAACATAAAGAGGTTTTTCAATATTTTCTTCAGTATTCATTTATGTTACTATGTGTCCTTGCATACTTGCATGTGTTGTATAATTTAAAACTGATGCTAAAAACTTAAGTTGCAGGTAGGCCTACGAAGAATTTTTTTTTATATCAATTAAAAAAAAAAACACTGCTTTTTATATGTTGCGTGGTGCTTTCCAGAAATTTTCTCATTTTACCAAATTCCTTCAATTTTTCTTGAATCTTCTCTGGTAACATAGTCCCCAGAATTGATGTAGCAGTGGCTATCACCCCTACATGGATAAACCTTGAAGTTCGTCATGTTTAAACAACAGGAGTAATTTTTTTAATTGTAATCTTATCATGGGCTTAAAGCCTCTGAAATTATGAAATTTATTCCTCTTTTTATTACCTGTGTATTCTACCATTAATTAATAACAGAAATCCTACCATAGATATTAGACAAACACAGCTGGAGACATGAACTACATATTGCTGGCAATAACATTTACAGACATTAAGGGATTTCAGAATGAGATTTGCATAAAACCACTTACAGTATGTATCGTAAAGTGGTGTTTTTGAGCAAATTATGCCAAGTAATCCTACATAGTACAGTATGTGACAGTTTTTTATAATTATGTAGCTCTGAGTCAGTGGTTCTGTTTGTATGGTAACATATCAAACTAGTTTAGGATATTTTAAATCAGTTTATTATTTATTTTATTTTTAAAAATCCACCTCTAGATCCCCTTACAAGCATTACGCTTGAGGATATGGGCTTAGTCTAGTTGACAATGATACATACAGTAAACATACAATCATATTGAAATACTACATAATTATAATTTACAGTCATAAATTAAAATTACACAAAAAAGTTTCCTAAATTTTAAATTTCTAGTATATCTGTTTAACAAAACAAAATACACATGAATACGATAATATCAGAAGGCCTGTTTTAATAATTATAAAATTTCTTTCTCAGTTCTTTCTTAAATTTATAATGATTATTTAAAAGTAGTATGGGTTTAGGTTACTTATTAAAGAGTGTAATTCCCTTTGCATATACTGTAGTTTTACGGCACTTAGGTTTAAGTTTATATTGATTCCTTGGTTTCATAATGATCGATAACATGAGTTTCTCTAAAGTGTTCCACATTTTCTTTACCGAATAACAATAAACGATAAACATATTCAGAGTAATAAGATAAAATTTTTAGTTCACGAAAACATTGTTAACAGGTGGAATTTATTACAAATAATTTGAATAGCCTTTTTTTGCAATCTGAAGATTTTCACACTGAAACTACTATTTCCCCACACTTCAATCCCATGTCATATTAGAGTGAAATAAAGCAAAATACACAGTATGTAAGGATTCCTTATCTAATGTACTGCTTAAAATTCTAAGTGCATAACATGATTTACTTAGTTTCATTACTGTTTGTTCAATGTGCTCTTTCCATGTGAGACTTTTGTCAACTATTAGACCTAGAAATTTAGTTGTATCAGTCAGATTTGTTTGTTGACTTAAAATTTGCCCTAAAACATTGTTTTTATTATCATTATTAATTATATTTATTAATATGACAAGCCTTATTGTGAGGTGCTAATGTTACACGAAAGTCAGTGCATTTATTAGATGAAACTGACACCTACATGCAAGCTAATATTACCAGCTTATTTGTGACATTAAGAATCTAAACTATTGTAATTTTCATAAGTCTGCATTAAATGTTTCTTTGAAAAAATAAATACAAAGGGAGACAATTGTATGTAAACATTTACTATATGGCAAAACAGTAACTGAAGTACTTAATAAATATCAACAATTAATTTTGTTATGACTCACTCAAGCCTAGAGGTCTAGAGTTGTAACTGTCTTGTTTGTTAACCACCACTAAAAAGCTAGATGGCAAAAAAGAAACCCACTTTGAACTTTCTTGATAATAAACATATTAGTGGTATTTTATTCACACGTAAATATTTTAGGACTATTGTTTATGTGCCCACCCTATATTTTTATTACCCAGATAGCAGCAAACATTAAAACACCTATTATTGAATATATAAATTGTCAAATTGTTTTAAGGACTGGACACATTTATTAATATAAAAACTTGAACTGGCAGCTATAACATAATTACTGATCTTGTTTTTAAAGCATACATGCATTAAGAGCTTTCTAAATTGTATAGATTCTTGTAAATTTTATTTATTATACATAAATATGTGTTTCATTGCTTCATTGCTCATGCTTTTCTTGTTTATTTCAGTAGCAGGTGTTCCATTTACCCTTCATATAGACTTCACAGTTGTACGTTGGAAATAACAAGTACCACTAAAATGCATTCTGAACTGACTGCAAGCACATTAAAAGTAAAGAGCAGCAGTTAAACTACGAAACACTAAAGTAATGCCTAGTACAACCACAGGCAAGGCTCAGAAAATCAGGCAATCCAGGAACTCAAGAAAAGACAGTCTACTTTGTACAGTGCATTATAAATTAAAAATAGTTTGTATGAGTGTCCCAGCAGGAATAATTTAAAATGAGCTTGTTGCTGTCAAATGTTATGAAATATACAAATGTCATGATTAAAGGAAGTTGCAAACATGTGCTTAGAAACAATAGTTACAATGATCTTAATAATATAGATGAACTAGAACTTTTAATGATTTTACAACTGTTTGTTCTGGAATGTCAATACAAAATGAAAATTATCATTTTTGTGTGTGTGTGTGTGTCTGAGGAACACCAAGTCTTCAATTTATAAAATTGAGCCAGGTAATGTTTCATGAATCAAATTTTGTTTAAAGTCTGTATAGAACAAATTCTAACATATGTTAGTAAAAAATAAATAGGATAGGTAAATGATTATTCAAAAAACATATATGTACGTATACAGTATTAATTTTCTTTGGGTGCTAAAACTTGATAGGGATGACAAGCAATTAAAACTTTAAAGCACACAAGTTCCATATACTTAATATGTACAAATTCAGTTTAAAAAATAAATACAAAAGTCACAATAAAATTATCCTTGAAACTACAAACAAAATAAAAACTCACATACTATTGATATCTTGCATTTGTGCATCCGTTAAAATTTCCATAATTTTTTTCGTTGTTTGGATACGGATAACTTTGTCCTTCAGTCCATCCAAAACTCCACACACATACGTGGCAAACCCTTGAGTTGCGTAGGTTGGTGTTTTCAGAGCTTTAACAATGCTCTGGAGTGCTTGGTCGGATTGAGACAAAGAACCAACTTTTTTTACATTTCCCTTGAATTTCTTTGCTGCAGGTCGAGTGTCTTTTACACTGGTGCCACTCACATCCTGGGTTGTTGGTTGAGTATGTATAACACTCGGTTGCGTGTCATCTATGCTAAGGGTGTAGTCCCTGTGGTCCACAATCTCCTCGTAGCATGGCTCTGTTAAGACTGGATCATCACCATACGAGGAACATCTGGCAGGCGATGTCCCTCCAGAATAATTTGTGATGGATGTGGGATGCTGGTTTTCTACACTGCATGATGGCTGTAAAAAAGAGTGTAATAAATCTAAACAATGAAATTCACAAGAAAGCACAATGTGATTGAATGCCTTAAGTTTTTTTATTGTTTAATAAATATATGTTTTTAAGTCTAAGAGACTGTTTTGTTTTATTGGGATCATAAATTACACCATAACAATTATAACATATCTCAAGAATAACTACAACTAATTACAGTTTAACACTATCAATATTTTGTGAAGTATAATAAAGTCATTACATTATTACATGAAATTATAAGGAGCAATCTAAAAACGTGGTGCAGAACTGAATGAATCAGGGCTTAACATCTTATCGACATTAAGTACAATATGACATGGATAAGAGGTAGACTAATAAGAATGGTGCACTAAAAAAGCATTGATGTTCCCAGAGATAAACCATGGGCTGGCCCACAGCAAATTCTGTGACATTTACCACTTCTAAAAAAAATCCAACTGCACACCCACAGGGAATCAAACCCGCATTGGAGGCTACTAATCTGACCATTCAATGACCATGGCCACTTTACATTAAACAAGTTGCTTATGTTGAATAGTGTTGTACACCATACACCAAATTGTGAGAAATCTGCACTTTATTTATTTTATTATTATTATTTCTGCAATTGGGCACAGAAGTACCCGGTGTACTTGTAATGAAAGCTCTGATAAATCTTGTATAACCTTTCAATGCACAAGAAAAAAAAACTATATCAACTAAGGTTCACCAAACACTCATGTAAACAAAACAAACAAATGTGATCTTAAGATATTATTACCTTAACAGTAAGAATTTATCAAAAATGTATAAATAATTTTTAAAAATGTAGCTTCAGTCTTTTATTAACAAGAATACCTAATCTAAAGTGCTATCATTAATCTTCTCAACTTGTTTTTGTAATAATTTGAAAAGGGTATTGTAATACTTAAAATATTTTACCATTTAAATTAGTAAGATTATATTAGGTACCTACCTTAAAAATACTGATATATATGTAGGATCTGTAAACAGTTGATTAGGTTAAATTATAAATTCCTAGAATAGTAATGTTGGATTGGTAAGCTAAGTTAGTTACATTATCAATTGGTAATTCATAACCAAGTATTATTATAATTTTATAGTATATTTAATATAGCTTACCTAACGAACTGATCATCCACACAATTTAGATTATTTTTTTACATAACTAACCTAACGAACTGTCAACACTGTTTAAAGTATTTTAAATATATAGATAAACTAATCAAACTGACTATAACAACATAATCTAAAATCATCACAAAAAAAATACTGGTAAACTATAGAATGATTCAAAAACATGTCAGGAAGTGTAAAACATTTTAATTCCTCTCATTCACAAAATACACTAGCTTTAATTTTTACCTGGTAAATTACTTGAAACATTGCAATGCTGTTTCACTGAAACGTCAAGTAATATGAAACTCAATAAAAAACATTGGCATAAAGTTACCATTTCTTTTACATATCAGACCCACTTGTTATAAATTTGTGTAAGCATAAAAATTAAAATTATTAGAACAGGTACTACAATGTATATGTAATTTACCAGTACATGAAATCTGACCTTCAGAGCAGTAGACTATGTAAATTTAGTATAAAGAAGGTATAAAACTGATAAAAAAATAGAAAAGACATACCAAAGAGATTGGAGTTTCTTTACTTCTTCTGGCCACCACATGTTCAGACAAAAATCGTAAATGCTTGAAGTACCACAGACTCGGAACGTACACCTATTACAAAAAACAATAACGTTAAAGATCCAACACACAATTGTATAATGTTAATCAGCACCAATCTTCGCTAATATACTACCTATGTTACTTCAGAAAATTATTACAAATACTTGCCTCTTCTGAAGCACAACCACTTTTTTTAGAAGCGTTTATTTTGTTGTTTTCCGCAACAAATTGCGTCCGCAACGAAACAAGTTTTACTTTACAATCGCCAACTGTAGTTCCAGGACGAACTTCACTCACGGCTTCTGCAATATCGTTCAGTGCACGAAGCCGAATATTTTTGTTGTGATAGTTCATACTTTTCGTATTGTATAAGCATGGATATTTTTCATAATTCTCACATAATGCTGTAACTGCTTCAACAGACCACATGTTTACCGCGTTGCATGTTTCAAATCAGTAACAAAACTAATCCCTCCAAAATAAATTAAAATGTTTAACGCTAGGGGCACACTACTTCATTCTGATTGGCTAAAATTTTCACATTTTATGAAACCTTCCATGGAAATTCAAACGCGACCGATTACAAAAACTTCCATGGAAACGGCCAGCGCTCCGATATTTCTTCCACAGAACCTTCCATGCCAGCTGCCATGGAAGACCTTCCAAGGAAACTTCCATCGTGGAATACAGGCTTTAGACACATCGGGTGCTCGGCTTAAGTAATCCGCAGCGAGATTATCCTGTCCCTTCACATGATGTATAGTGAGGTCATACTCCTGTATCAGTATACACCATCTAGTGAGGTGACTTCCAAAAGTTTTACCAGCCTTTAAACATGGTAATGCCTGGTGATCTGTCATTAATTTTATATTTTCTCCTAACAATAAATCCCGGCATTTCTGTAGAGACCAGACAATTGCTAATAGTCCAGTCAATCTAAAAAAAAAATAAGGTCCACCTAGAACTAATTGTAATAGAATTTCTGTTAATGGTTTCTTACTGAAAAAGGCACGATAAAAACGATGGAGAAGAGTCTACCGCTCTACGGGCGCGCAATAATCCAATATGGCCGCCATTACAATATCGCTGCCATCAGTAATACACTCGTTGACAGTTTTGCTTCTACACAATTTGTTATTTCGTATATCCTAATATAAATTATACTCAATCTTTTCTAACACAATATAAAACTTCACTGTACGATGATTCAGTAACAACCTGTACACAAATACATTTGAAAGTTAAAAAAAAAAATACTCTCTTCAACACTGTTTTCATTTTCAATGCCAGTATTGTTATTGTTGAGAGAAGAGTCTTTAATTTCAAATAAATTTATAGAACACAAAATAAATGTGAAGAAACTTATTAGGGCACCAAAATGTTTTCAGTCATCTTCCATGTCAATGTCAACAGAATTACAACAACTAACACCACGGCAGTCTGTCAATGCATTTGTGCGCAACATCCCCTGTTTTTTACATGAGCATTGCAATGTTGCACATTGACTTTTACTGCAACTACATTTAACGTATTTCAGCAAATGTTAGGGTGCAGGAGCTTGAGACATTTTCACTGGTTGCAGCCCTCCATGAAGTAATTTACACCCCCAATTAAGTGGGTTAATGTTGTTTCCCATCCACTGCTGTACTTGATGATACACCCGTAGGCTGTGAAACTGGCAGGCATCTTCTGTGGGTGGTAACACTTCTGGTTTTACTTGAAGCATTGACTTTGAAGCTTTTTCAGTGAATTTTCTAAGCCGAATTTGATTAAGTGATTCACCTGTACTACCTCCATACAGTTGTGCTACACTATCTTGCCCAGCATCTTCAATAGCAGAGCGAAGTCTCCCTGGAGCTTTGAAGATGGAAGCTTGGGCACGGAAGGACTCACTTTTCTTCAGCATTTTGATGGCTCCACTTTTTCCTATTGAGAATATTTTAGAGGTAGTATCACAGCCAAGTAATGCATGGGCAAAAAGTATATTTGAACAAACATCAAACCCTAACTTTTGTCTCAAATATTTTATGTTGTAGACAGTTACACGTTAGATCTTTTTTTTTGGTTCAGGACACAAGAAAATGTCACAACATTCCATGTTCAAGTGATGAAGCAAGAGTATAAGGAGATCTGTGTCCTCCCAACAATGGCTGTAGCACAATTTTCAGCTGAAATGATGTCTTCTTGGACAATAAGTACATCTGCATCGCCTATTGCGTGTTTTGTGATACAGCCTGCTGCCTGCAGCTTTTAAGAGAGTTCATTTATAAAAATTTGTTTGTTCTCAGTGTTAGCCAGAAAAAGATCCCTTTTCATAGAAGCAGTGGTTGAAAACAAAAAATTCACTTTTGGTCCTTTCACACCTTTCGTCCGCCTTTTGTGAGCTTCAGCTTCAGTACATAATTCTTCACCATAACCATCGAACACAATAGTTGCCTTACCATATTTATTCTGAACATATTTTACATAGGCTGTAAAAATATCTTCAAAGGTTTCTTTCTGACTCCATTATAAAGGCAATATTTACACTTTATAGAAAGTAAATATTTAATTTCCTTTAATATTTATTTTGTTTAATTACATTTTATTCCGTATGTTGATATTTGTACTCTATGATTAATTCAGACTGTAAATTTCTTTGGTTATCGTTTTGTCTATGTATTACTCTATGTTAATTTTTATTTTAAAATATTGTCAAGGCTAGCATAGCAGTATTTTTTGAAACCACTATTAATTTAAAGATGAACACGTCAGTAATGGTTAGTAATTTTACTAGTTTTTGTTTTAACAACAAACTAAAGAAAATAGTTTACTAGATACGGGGAAAATATTCTTTTATAACGAATTGAGACTTGATTAAGACAACAGCTAGAACGCAACGATTTTGACATTGATTTATAATTGAATATTTATAGAAGATTGAAAATTGTTATTAATGCCAATATTAACTGAGATTTTGAAGAAAATAATAATTTTAATCGGCGAAGATAAGACTCAGACATCAAGATTTTAAATAATTACTTAAGAAGAGAAGTCGACAAATATCCATGTTCAAGAGATCGTCAAATGACTTTAATTTGCTTTGAAACTACGAAGATTAAATGCTGTTTACAATTCCGAAGAAAGAAGAATCCTGTCGAAGATTGAAAAGTCGCAGTTCGATCCCGGGAAGGATGACCGTCGCGCGGTCCAGCCCAGTCGCAGCCCAAAGTCTGACGAATGGAGTCGTGACAGCACGTATTCCTGCCGCACGCTAGAGGACGGAGGAGCAACACCAACATCGCAATCCTGAATGAGTCGAACCAAGGAGTTTCCTAGAACCTACGCGTCTCGTGGGTATCCTGCAGCAAGGTTTGGTCCTTTACCCCATCACCCGAAGACTCGCTGAATATAGAAGTACCCTAACGAATTACCATTTAAACAAGACGAACATTTTTCGCAGAACTAGAATCTGCTACAATATATTGAATATTCTTTGTAAAGGAAACCGAATAACTTGTTCATCTTTAGATTTACAAATCAAATTCCGGAATCGCGAGCCCGATATAGATAGTATTAACGAGTATAGATGGAATTTGATATTGGAATAACGTATTGTTATTTTGGTTGACTGGTACTGCAAGTTACGTACCCAGTAGTCCAAGCTCTACCGGACTGAAGTTAGTTAAAATAAATAACATCCAAATAATTAACATTTGACTGTAAAGATAATTCACACAAGTGAAAGAATTGTTAGATGCTTTGAAGTTGAGAGTAATAACAAATTCCATCTGTAGTTTAAAACAAATTATTTTAAGTTAAGATTATTTATATAAAGTGCGATTTTGTGCATGTCAAAGTGTATTGTCACCATCGTCACAAACATTACACACAAATATAAACCGTACAGTTGAATTTGATTACACTTTATTCCACGGTCTATTCACGATAATAGTATTTAAATACTTTTGACACACTTTACCTTGACTTTCAGACACAAGCTTCTAGATACAATTCTTAAAACTGAGAGAGGTAGGCTAGAGAAACCGAAATTATTAAATACATTAAATAATTTCAATATTTACACTAGCTACCTCCACAGTTTTTGGCGCCCAAAGTTGAAGCTCGAGTAACGGTAAACTTGCAGTTAACACTATGTCAGCAGAATAAAATAGGACAACGTACTTCCTCAGAGGAAACAAGGATAATATCGGTAGCAGTTCTAGTTCAGACGTAGCTGACGAAGTAAGGTTAGTGACCGAAGAAATGGAAGCGAGCACTAGTTCAGGAATTCCTAGCGAGGTGAACACATCGAATGATCATCAGCCGCGACCGGAGGAAAAAATAGCATCCGAGGTAAAAGAATCTCAAACCACTACCATAGAGCAATTGTTCAAATTCTTGCAGCAAGAGAAAAATAAGGAGAAACAAGAACGCGAACGTGAGAAACAGGAACGCGAGCGTAAAGAACAAGAACGCGAACGTAAGGAGAAACAAGAAAGAGAACGTGAGAAACAGGAACGCGAGCGTAAAGAACAAGAACGCGAACGTAAAGAACAGGAACGCGAGCGTAAGGTAAAACAAGAACGCGAACGTGAGAAGCAGGAATGCGAGCGTAAAAAAAGAACACGGTAATAGGTTAGATAATATAGCCAAAATTTTAAATACTGGTTTGAATAAGATTGCAGCAGAAACCGATAAAATTCGAGCAGAAGTAACACAAACACAACAACAAAAGGAAAAAAAACTTTTCTGTAGTGGAAACACGATTAGAAACAGTAGAAAATGCCATACCTCGCATACAAGCTAACATTAATGAAACTTTACATGAACATCAAAATAAATGTAAGGAAAATACAGTTGTAATAATTCAAAAGGAACTAGATCAGTTACAAAAGAATCTGGAAGGTAAAGTAAATAGGGTAGAACTTAGGATAAGTGACGTAGAAAAGGAAATGGGACAACACACTAATGAACTACGTATTAGCAACTAGGAAACCGTTAGTGTAGCTAGTTCTACAGATATTAATACTGAACAAAACACCTTCAATATAAATATTTTACCAATGACCACTGACCCTATTTTAACATTACACCACCCTGCCAGAAAATGGTTAGATAATGTGCCAACTTATACTGGAAAGAGTACAGAAAATCCAAAAAGATTTTTGAAACAATTTGAGAATATTGTATGGTATTTAATCTTTCAGATGGAGAGAAGTTGAAATGCGTTAGTCATTGTTTAAAAAACACTGCATATTTTTGGTGGGAATTACTCAGAGACACCGTCACCAATTTTAGTAATTTCGAGAACTTATTCTTGCAGCAATTTTGGAATACAAGTATTCAAAGTAATCTCCGGATTCAACTACACTCAGAGAAATTCTAGAACAAGAAATTTCAAAATTTAGAATCCCATATCAGTGATATGTATGAACGAACCAGATATTTAGATTGTAATATGGAAGATGAGGAATTCATTGCCATGATATTATCTCAATTACCGGTAAAATATCAGTTGCAATTGACAGGACGTCAGTATAACGGGATAGTTGACTTTAAAGAACAACTGTTAACCTACGATAGACTGGAAAAATTAGATCGCTCTCACAATCAAAAAGAATTTAGCGAACGTAAGAACGCAAGTCAGTCGACACCGTTATATCAGAATTAGAGAAATAGGAAAGACGACCAGAACCACGGACCTAAACCACCGCAAGTAAATTCGTTACACGTTAAATACTCTAATGATAACTGGAACAATAATAGTTATCAGGGTCGACGTCGTTATAACAATTACTGGAACCGACGAAGATACGAAAATCAAAACGGAAAGAGACAAGATAGCCGAGAACCGGAACGACAAGATAGTCCACGTCAGGAAGGGGCAGTTTGGTTTAAATCCAAACGATTACATTCAGAACACACAGATAACAAATTTATAAGTTCTGCAGAAACAGCACCTAATTCATATAGAGTCGATGCTAGAACTTTTATACCATCGCAGAGGGATAATAATTTTGCGAGTGTAAACTATAAAATTAAACAAGGAGGAAATACACATTATTCTATTCCATCGAGGGAAGAGAGTAATAACACAAAATGGACGCCAAGAATAGCAAATGGAGGAACCGAAGTAGTACAAGGAGAAACGCAGGCGTTTTCGTCACCTCAGAATAACGAAACTTTAGCGACAACATGGTTACCAAAACAAAGAAAAGGTTTTGTCGGTAATGTGGCAAACTGAGTAGGAATGACGAAAAACGGCTCCGTACGTCATTCCATAATAAAGAAATGAAAGGTAGTAGTATACAATAGGGGCTCCTGATACAGGATTCAGGATGTGGAGCCGGAGCCGGTCCTCATCTCTGATTCTGACGCCACGGCGGCCATATTGGATGAGCGTAACGGGACACATCGTAATGGGACACCTCGTAACGGGACACCGCGCAACGGGACAAGTAGATCACGGTGGCTATCTTGGATCCGCCATTTTGGATGACGTCATTGTGTTTTCTCGAACTTTCCGGCGTTGTGTTTTCCGCCATATTGGATGATGACGTCACCATTGCAATTTCCGTTACGGTCGCCATCTTTAACTTTTTATTTATTATCCGATTTTAATGAAAATTTTTTTAAAATTTATAAAAAAATTCAATTAATAAATTTTTAATTAAAATTTTTTAAAAAAATCTACTTTTATGACACGGAATTTGGAGTCCTCGGTTCGAACCCAATGAGTGCAAAAAAAATAAAAATGGCGACCGAACCTTCCCTCACAGTGGATGCAGGCGATTGACCCCCACCACTTATGTCAACGTATATATATCGTCACCTAGTATGGCGTCATGTCCGCCATCTTGTCTTCGTTTGAAGGAAGCCATCATTTTGTTATCGTCGGCTAGAGTGCGCTGACACCATGTTATTTTAATTCTTACCCGCTAGAGTGAAGTAATCATTTATTATTACTGTGACACCTGCCATCTTGAAATGTGGGCGCCATCTTGAAAATCCGTAATTATTATGCTAGAAATTCGGGAAAAATTTCGAAATTCATTAAATAAATTGCCAATAAATATTCGGATTGATTCGATCGATTCCCGTCCTTGGTTCGATCCATGGATGATGCAAAACATTTAATTTAATGTAAAAAATAATAATTTCAATAAACCATGTTCAACATTCGTAAAGAGACTTTAAATCATCTACTACCATCATCCTATCAGACATAAAAACCACCATATTGAAAATGGTGTATTTATTGACCTAGAAATTCGGGAAAAATCTCAAAAAATCATTCAAATAAATAACTCGTTAATTTACTAATTGATTCAATCGATTCCTGGCCGATATAAACAACTTTAATTTTTAAAAAATCCACAAAAGCGACACGTTTGAGAAAATAAAAACACAGCAAGTTCTTTAAAAAAAAAATTATTACATAAATTCGACACTACTACAAGTACAAAAAAAATACACAGACAAATGACTAAAGTCTTGGTTAAGATCTATTTCCGCATTTAATCTTGTGCTGTTCAAGACACTGTATAGCTGTAAGTCCAGATTTTCGAGGCCGATTAGCGAAATACTTAAAGCACATCTTACAAACATAAATCTTATGTTGATGTTTTGTAACCTGGGGTCTCACAAGTCGGGAGAAGTTTTTGATGTAGCAGTAGTGTGCAGCACCGCTTTCATTTGTCACAAGCAACAAATCGAAATGATTTTTTCTTTCTTGTTTGGTTACCCGAATCGGGCACACCTTATTATCCTCATTTAGCGCATACACATTAACTGAGACTTCAGGGTTATTTTTCTCAAAAGCTTTTATCTGATTTAATGGTGGTGGATAGCACAGTCCATCAAAGTTGTACTTATTCTCCAAAGCAAAATACCTCTTATCCACACGGTTTTGATGACTTCCCTCGACAAATCTTGCCAAAATACTCCATTTAAAACAAAACTGGTCCTTCAAGTTTTGACAATTGACTAATGCTCTTTTGTTGACTATCGCCTCAGGTAAAGCAATATATGAGGATGTCTGATGGTATGGAAGCATACTAGCACTTTATTCTTTTCCTATGCACATGATATTGTGACTATCCAGACTGTTACAATGCGAAAAAACCTTATCGCATTTGTCGCACTTATATGTCTCTCGAGAGATTGTCAGAGACCTACTGCAGGTTACTGATGCACCACAGTATTTGCACCGATGCGATGTACACTCTTCATTAATTGAAGTCTCCTCTGCAGTCGGTATCGGGATTTCCGCAGCTGTCAACACCGCGACCATTGAGCCCCCCGCTGTCGTGGTCTCCTCTGCAACCGGTATCGGAATCTCCGACTCCATCATCGTTGCTGTCATCGAAGTCCCCGCTGCTGATGGTAAATAGTCTATCCCGATCGTCATTGGAACAGTAACGAAATCTCATGAAATGTACTGAAGAGAACCGGTCCGTACTGCACCGCGGCCAGAGGTGAACTGAGGGTCCAGTCGTCTGAACCTCGCTTATAAACCCGTGGTCTACTAAAATACTACATGAGTCAAAATAGTGTCTGTATTTAAAATTATTTTAAATAGGTAGGTACCTAAAAAGTATAGAAAAAAAAAACACACAAGTTCAAGTTTAACACACATTTTTTTTTATAAAAATTACACAAATACATATTAAAGAATTAAGCATTTTCGCAAGCAAAGTCTTTAATGCCGCACGAACTGCCTCGTCGACTCCGGTTCCAACTGGTTCATTGACTCCGGTTCAACTGGTTCGCAGGCCGCTGGATCAGGAACACAGGTTTCCGGCTGGTCATCTTCTGCAACGTCGACAACTCCGGCAAGGCATGGTCGATGACGTCTGTGGCCATGTCTGCACCTGGGCTTTGGCTCAGTGCTAGTTGGGACAGATTCACTGCCTGAACTTCGACGACGAGACGCATGCCGTTTGGATGTCTGCGTAGAAGCATCACAGGTCGCAACTGGTTGCAACGCGCTCATGTTTGGCGATGCACGTGCAGACGAGGCGACTACCTCAGCGATGCTAGCAGGAAGGGTTGTGTGTGGTCTCATGTGATAGACGGCACAGTTTCCAGGTTCGCAACAATCTAACAGCTGCTGAGTCGGTTCGTAGGACACAGGAAAGTGAGCAAACTGCCAATGCTGAGCGCCTCCATCACAGGTTTCCGTATATGTACGTAGATACCTGGAATCCCAGTAGCTGTACTCGACACTGCTGAAGCTAGGTCTTACGCTCACGTACACGTTAGCAGGATGAAACATTAACATCGTCTTGCAGGTCGAGCGTCAACTGAAGGCACGTATTGATGTACGCCATTTATATATTCAGGCTCCTACTAACACTGTGTGTGCCATTTCTGCATTAACTGCGAGTTTGTACAGGCACAGACACGTTCAAACTTGTCGTTTGGCTGCACGTCGTATATTGTACTAAGCTTGCGTAGGGACGGACAGCCGTAGTCGGTATGTAGGTCTACAATTTAAACTGACGCATCACACAAATTGCTCATCCATTTCTTCTGTTCATGTCCGGCAACGGAAATTATTTCGTTTTGAACCAGTAAATCTTCGATAGTGTTTTTGACATGGTGGTACGGAAATTTTCCTTCGTCCCACTCTAGTCCGTGATAATATTTACATAGCCATTCGTTTGACCGTTTACTTTTTTCGTCTAGTAGTTTCCAAGGATACAGAGGTCGGAACGTGCGAGTTCGAGTCTTGTCTCCGGAGGTTATGCTAATTTCCTTGAGCACGAATCCATGTTGGCTCTGGAAACCTTGCATGTTGCAGTACATCTTGTCGCTAGCAATGCTCGGTCTTAACTAAATTAATATCGCAAACGAAACGGTATTTATGACAGAATTTTCACCAGTTTGTCTCGGCAATTGTACGATGCAAGCCGATCGTGAAGTATCAGACAAAAGCATAGGTGTTTGGCGGAATATTTCCGCTAGTCGTTATCTCGATCCTGCAGTCAATGATGTTTGAATTTATTCGAACATCCTGTTTGGAAACGTCAAACACCATTAACGGAGCCTTGTTCTTGAAACTGTCGGGACTCAGTATCGGTGACTGTCTCCGCCCATAGTAAGCTTGCTGAAACTTGGCATACATTTGATATGCGAGAAGAAATCTTCCACTTTCAAAGTCCATGTTCATGTCAACGTACGGATAACTTTCGCTGTTTATAAATATTTTTACATTACGTATTTGGCAGTTATCGAATACGGAGCGACTCACTCCTGCATTGAGCTGTCTTCCGGTCTGAAGACCGACGATGATGTATCTTGGTTTTTCCGTAGCAAAGCTGGACTTTACTATCCAATTGATACGCTGACTATGAGGCAAGCCAGGATAAGTTTCCAGGCTCCAGGATCGGAATGGCACATCGAAGGTCTTGCCATTTTCTATGTTCTTCAACATCTTGACTCGTTCAACGGTGCTCACTTGGATGTGGGGCAGCATCCACTAGATAGACTGCAGTGTTAGCGAGACATCTTGAGGGTTTTCTGCAGCGGCGACAATTGCATTAATGTGCGTGTTGGCTAGAAGCAGTACGAGCTCTTGTAGTCCTCAGCGAATCCAAGAAGCATGGACAGAGGAACACAAACTCCGAACTTCCCTTCGGCATAAACCGGAAGCTTATATTCATCCTTAAGAGCCCAACAGGCCATCTTTGCAGCAGACAGTTCATTTTGCGTGAGCGAAAGGTAATTTTTCATAGCAGACGTTATGCCTACATCTCTCTTCTGGTCTACCTCGACGCCATTGAGTACATATGTAATGGCGCTCGATTAGGTGAAGAATACCATTACAGGATATTGACGTTGTTGTCGGGTGCGTACCATCCGCTTTTGTCAGTATACCTCTTATACGGAGAAATGACTGCGAAGGTAAAGTACAAATATCTTGGTGCTGTACAGCAATGCGTACTTCCGATGGTAGTGCGTACGGTCCGAGCAGGAAAGGCTGGTACTCGTGCAATTCCATTTTCGTAATGCTGTCATCAAATATGACCGGATCTTCCACGTTGAGGATTTCGTCTTCCATATTTATTCGGCACTTGTCCAATACTAACAAGATACTTTATGTTGTCAGGTGTTAACGCACCGATGTCTGGTAGAGAACTGTTCTTATTCACGGCAATACGATTTCTTTTATAACTGTTCGGTGTTACGAACTTTATGCCCATCGCTTCAAGTGCAGACGTAATGTAATTTCTTCGTCTTGAAAATTCACCAATCATCCTCGCTGGTCAACGATTCTGACGACGACTTCGTGTGCGCACTTCACGACGACTGGAATGTAAATGATACTTTGTGGTACTTCGACCAGTTTATATCCTGGCGGGACCATCGGCGAAAACTCGTGCAGCATGTTGCTTAGTCTTCCGTTAAGGTACGTTCCACTTGCCAAATTACAGTTTATGCGTATTACATTCACAGGCAAAATGTTTACTGCGCGCGTAGATTCGTACGTTCTTCCTGTTTCATACACCTTTGATTCGAATCCGAGCATCGTACCTATGGTCCCATGTTTCATAAAGTCGACATTTTCACTGCATGTTAGAATGCTTTTTTGAGTGTTTGGATTTCCATGCAGTTGAAAGTCTACATCCTGTGGTAACATATCCCTGATGTAATTTGCAATGTCGTCAATTTCGTAAGAGCCAACAGGTAACTGTATTTCATGAGCGGTCCCATCGCTTTTCAGGAAGCAGATCTTGCAATTTTCTTCGTCGATATTAGGTATGGCATTATACGTTTGAAAATCTACGAGTCCGATACACCATTCTCCGTCTAAATCCAGAGACGGGAAATGAACCGCCCACAGCTCAGATGCGTGACCTGTGGTCAATGTAAGTGTTATCGACATGACTAATAAATTATCATCACTGCACAACCTTTAAGTAGCAATTTTTATTTGTCAGCTAATTTTTGTTTGTTAAAAAGCGAAGACACAAGTGTCCGCAGTTTGTTTGATTAGGCCTCTGTTCCGTTTCGTAATTGTAAAACAACGTAGTGGACCGGCCCAGGTACTGTCGCAGTTCTGGCGGAGGCCGTAAATTTCCAAAACTATCGTAGTACTTGGCAATTTTTTCAGACTTTATGTACGCCACCCAGTGCGTGCCGCGACCTGCCGACGTGTCTAAATTAATTATGGCGCACTCATGTGTGTTTGGCTTGCTGAGCAAAGTGTCTCGCATAAACACGCCGCGGAAATTTGGTATTTTCAGTTTGCGTGCGTACTTGATCAAATCTATATTGGTGAGCGGGCATTTCGGCAGCGAACTTAGGATTTTTTCATTCGTTTCTTTCTCATGCCTCGACCTGATTTGTGAGGTTGCAAGTACAGTCCTGCACCATTTTTTTTACCGATGGCAATGGCTTCCATGCTGGCATTGTGTCGCTGTGCTTCTTTTAACTGCTTGCGTTCATTCTTCGAAGTGTTGACTGCCCGCACTATACTGCTAGTTGCACCGATGAGACCGCCGAGAGCACCCAATGCAGGCAAAAGCAAAGGAAGAAATCCTCCTATAATCTTCTTGTCGAGAGTCTGTAATTTTTGCTTGGCTTTTTGCACGCCTGCACCAGTCTTGCGTTTGGTCTTGTGTAAGTTAGGCTTTGACTTGATGGAGCTGGCTCGACGAGCACCCAGTCCTAATTTGGTCTTTGCCTTCATGATTTTAGATACGCTCCACGTTTGATTTTCTCTCCTAGTCCCGCGTTCGACGATTTACTTATATCTTCGGCTTCCTGTGCCAATATCTCGTCGGCCCGGTGCCTGGATTCCAGGTGCTTGCTGAGCGAGTAGGCGATATCGTGCTGTTTGCACTTTTCATCTAGAGAATTAATGCCCACGTCACCACGAGCTAACCGTTTCGTTAGTGTCGTGCCGGGGCCACAGAATCTGTAGCCGGAAAAGTGTGGCTCGAAAGGTAGATTGTTTATCAGCGAGTTCACGATTCCTGCACCGATGTGTTTTTTGTTCTTACCTCTTCGAGTCATTGCGCGCAACTGACCAGAAAGTATAAGTACGCTTCTTTTATACAATTTTTTGTCAGTACAATGCAAGTCGTCAAGCAAGAAGTGTGTTTGCTCGTGCACATTACGCAGGACGATGAAACTAGTGCACGTGAATCACGACATGGATTACTGTTGCCTTTTGCCGTACGATGCATAATGGCTGGTCCGTCTAACTGTGGCAAGACGTGCGTTCTGCTGAGTTTACTGGAGGAGCCAAACGGACTTAGGTTCGAAAACGTGTACCTCTATTCCAAATCGTTGCAACAGCCAAAGTACCAGCGCCTAGCTATGGTTCTACGCTCGGTGGATGGTCTGGAGTATTTTCCATTTAGCGATAATGTGGATGTGGTACCTCCTAGCGAAACAAAAGCTAATTCCATGTTTATTTTCGACGATTAATGTGCGAGAAGCAAGGCATAATACAAGAGTACTTTTCCATGGGCAGACACGCCAAGGTGGACTGCGTTTACCTGTGTCAGACGTACAGTAGAATTTCAAAACATCTCCTACGAGACAACGCGAATGTCATAGTGCTTTTTCGCATGGACGAACTTAATTTAAGTCATGCTTATGACGATCACGTAAACACCGACATGACAATCCAGGAATTCAAAGACATGTGCTCCTTGTGTTGGAAAGACGAACACAGATTCCTAGTTATTATCAAAGACTGGCCTCTATATAAAGGCAGGTACAGACGAGGTTTTGATCAGTTTATCGTCAAACATGAGTCATATCATTTCGAAATTCGGTCGGAGCACTCACGACTTACGTACTGCTCTCAAGTCTCATGACAACGTTATCCGCAAATACATTTCGCTACTGGCTCAAAAAGTAGACAGTGTGAAAAACGAATTACTAGAGTATCTCGTTGCCATCGACCAGCGCGTGGAAGCCTCGGATTCTCGCATTCGCGACATGATCGAAGTATCGAATGCACAAAGACGTGACGATTTGAGGACTTTTCAAAGTAGTCTGGAAGCATCGCTAACTCACTTGGCAACAAATTCAGATTTGGTCATACACAAGAAAGAAGTTTCTGTGAACGAATAAAAAAGTATAAAAGGAGGTCTTGCAATATATTTTCAGCCAGTACAATGTCGGACCTGGCCAGTGACCTTCATCGAGCTATACAGTCTGTTCAGGAAAAATATCTACTTGCTAGACGAACCAGACTTGCACGTGAGATGGAAAATGAGGAGATATTTAAACCAATCACAAGTCGGCGCGACGAACTTAAAAATAAGGAAGAACCAGCCAACATTGTGAAGACAGAAGTTGAAGATGAAATGCCAACTGTAAAGAAGAGAAAGTATGAACCAGATCGAGAAGAAGAGGACTTAACGAGTACCGAGTCCATGCACAAGAGAAAAATACCTAAAAAGGGACACCAAGTTAATGCAATGGTTCGACCATACCTTATATTGTTTACGAGTCGGAATAATGACACGACCTACGGAGTGTACAGAAAACATAATAAGTTCAAAACGCGCGGGACTCCGGGTCTGTACGAATTGCTGTTTCGCAGGGAACCTAAAGGATATTCTCACAAAGACTTACAAGAGTACAAAAAACTGCTAGAGCTAACAAATGCACATTTTCGCGATAACGATCCAGAGAGTGGTGTATATAAAGACGAAGATCATGAAAAAATTGACATTCTCGCTAATCTCTTCAGTGAACTAACAATACATGGAGAAGGTTTAAAAAAGCTAAAAAGTGGTCAGATATTTGACTATGTATATTGGGACGACCCCAATGAATTAGTTGATCGTCTTAGAATTCTACATGCTTCGCTTAGTGTAGGAAACTATTCGCACATCAACGAAATAGTCTCCATACTTGAAGAACTGAGGGAAGCCGGCTACATACAATGAGTCGAACCGGAATCGCTCGCGAACTTCATGCTCCTACTAGACGGAAATACCTTCGTCGCAAAGTCATAGTTCGCGGAATTGATGATTTATTCCAGGCGGACCTTGTTGAGATGATACCGTATTCCCGATTAAATAAAGGTTTCAAGTACATGTTGACAGTCATCGATGTTTATAGCAAGTTCGCTTGGGCTAGACCTGTCAAATCAAAGACTGCAACTAAAGTAGCCAAGGCCATGAACAATATTTTGCGGGATGGACGTGTACCATCACACCTGCAAACGGACGTCGGGAAAGAATTCTACAATGCAACCTTCAAGGCTTTGATGAAGAAGTATGGCATCAAACACTACTCTACATTTAGTAACGTCAAAGCCTCCGTTGTCGAAAGGTTTAACAGAACTTTGCATTCCAAGATGTGGCGACAGTTCACGGCTAACGGAAATTACAAGTGGCTTGACATCTTGCCGAAACTAATAATCGAGTATAATTCCACGGTGCATTCTACAACGAAAATGAAGCCAAAGAACGTAAAGGACAATCGCCTACTTCAAACAGTGTTTTCCAACACGAAGAAGAAAGATCCACGAAAGCGTAAGGCTAACGTCGGTGACATTGTGCGAATCTCCAAGCAGAAAGGTGTCTTCGAGAAAGAATTCACTGCGAACTGGAGTCCTGAACTTTTCTGTGTGACACATGTACGTGAATCAGAGCCTAGGACCTACTACCTCGAAGATTTGGACCACAAACCTATCCATGGTGGCTTCTATGCCGAAGAGATTCAGCCTACGTTATATCCCGATACATACTTGGCGGAGAAGATTATAAAACGAAGAAAAGGACAGTCCTACGTCAAGTGGTGGGGCTTTCCACCTTGCTTTAATTCGTGGGTTGCAGATGCAGAAATCGAGAAATCCGCAAGACTTTAGTCATTTGTCTGTGTATTTTTTTGTACTTATAGTAGTGTCGAATTTATGTAATAATATTTTTTTAAAAGAACTTGCTGTGTTTTAATTTTCTCAAACCTGTCGCTTTTGTGGTATTTTTTTAAAATTAAAGTTGTTTTTATCGGCCAGGAATCGATTGAATCAATTAGTAAATTAACGAGTTATTTATTTGAATGATTTTTTGAGATTTTTCCCGAATTTCTAGGTCAATAAATACACCATTTTCAATATGGTGGTTTTTATGTCTGATAGGATGATGGTAGTAGATGATTTAAAGTCTCTTTACGAATGTTGAACATGGTTTATTGAAATTATTATTTTTTACATTAAATTAAATGTTTTGCATCATCCATGGATCGAACCAAGGACGGGAATCGATCGAATCAATCCGAATATTTATTGGCAATTTATTTAATGAATTTCGAAATTTTTCCCGAATTTCTAGCATAATAATTACGGATTTTCAAGATGGCGCCCACATTTCAAGATGGCAGGTGTCACAGTAATAATAAATGATTACTTCACTCTAGCAGGTAAGAATTAAACTAACATGATGTCAGTGCACTCTAGCTGACGATAACAAAATTATGGCTTCCTGCAAACGAAGACAAGATGGCGGACATGACGTCATACAAGGTGACGATATATATACTTTGACATAAGTGGTGGGGGTCAGTCTGCCTGCATCCACTGTGAGGGAAGGTTCGGTCGCCATTTTTATTTTTTTTTTGCACTCATTGGGTTCGAACCGAGGACTCCGAATTTCGTGTCATAAAAGTAGATTTTTTTAAAAATTCTTAATTAAAAATTTATTAATTGAATTTTTTTATAAATTTTAAAAATGTTTCCATTAAAATCGGATAATAAATAAAAAAGTTAAAGATGGCGACCGTAACGGAAATTGCAACGGTGACGTCATCATCCAATATGGCGGAAAACACAACGCCGGAAAGTTCGAGAAAACACAATGACGTCATCCAAAATGGCGGATCCAAGATGGCCACCGTGATCTACTTGTCCCGTTACGCGGTGTCCCGTTACGCTGTGTCCCATTACGCTCATCCAAGATGGCCGCCGTGGCGTCAGAATCAGAGATGAGGACCGGCTCCGGCTCCACATCCTGAATCCTGTCCCAGGAGCCCCTATTGTATACTACTAAAGGGGCTAACACTACGTCTAATATTTATGCTATGAGTATAACTACGAAGAGAATTAATACCATATTATTCAAAGAAAATTAAAGAGAGTTTTTGCTTAGCGAACCAAGTGAAAGCACCGAACATTGCAAAGCAGCTTTATGTCCGGAAATCACACTTTCAGTGAATGGAGTTAAAACTCTCATATTATTAGACAGTGGCGCGGAAATATCGTGTATCAGTGAAGATTGCGTCAATATGATAGAATCTACTGGAGTCAAATTACCACTAATGCCTGTACCCAGTTTAAAAATTTTAGGAGTAACTTCTAGGGCTAGTCCCATTATAAACAAACAGACCTTATTAGAGATAGAAGGATTGGGAAATAAAAAAACATGTACCTGTATTAATTGTCAAAGGGTTAGCCAAACCTATTATTTTAGGAGTAGATTTCCTTACCACAATTAAAATAATACTGGATTTCAGCGGGTGGATGGTTACGGCCATGGATGAAATAGAAAAACCAACGACTACTGAAAATTGGCAAATTACAGACAAATGCGTAGCACTTATTCGTAGGGAAGACCCGTATGCATTTATATGCACAAGTAATCTGGATAATTTAAATGCTACAGAAGAGGATTTGAATGATGCCGTTAAAGGAATCACGATAATTAACGAACATGATAAAGAATCCCTTTTCGGAGTGTTGAACACTTATAGAGACATTTTTTTTCCGATAAGCCAGGCTTAAATAAAATATATCGAGCTAGCATAGATGTAAAACGAGGCAAACCTTTTCATAAAAAAACGTATCCAATACCGGCCCGATATTTAAACGAAGCACAAGAATATTTTAAACTTATGCTAGACTGGAATGTGATAAAGAGAGCGCCTAGTCCATATAACAACGCAATTCTATGTGTTAGAAAAAAATATGGGTCGGTACGTTTGTGCCTGGACGCGAGAGAGATTAACAAGATCACCGTTCGAGATAGGGAGAGTCCACGGTCGACCGACGATATCTTGCGTTTATACCACGGAGTGAAATTTCTTACCACCTTAGATCTGTCGGCTGGATACTGGCAAATTCCGTTGAGAGAGGATTCGCAGAAATATACATCATTCCTTTTCAATAACCATCAATACATTTTCAAGGTCATGCCTTTCGGTTTATGTAATGCGGTGGCCGAGTTTACCAAATGTTTGGACAAAACTTTAGGACCGGAATGTAAAGACTTTGCCAGAGCGTATGTCGATGACATATTAATTACATCGTCTACTTTCGAAGAGCACGTCGAACATATCAGTATAGTGTTAACCAAGTTGCGTGATGCCGGCATGACGGTAAAATTGAAGAAATCTTTATTCTGCAGGCAAGAAGTCCCTTTTCTAGGACACATACTGTCTCCCACTGGTATCAAGACGGCTCCTGATAAATTACAGAATATTACCAAATTTCCATCGCCAAAGAATGTGAAGCAATTGAGAACTTTTCTCGGGGTCATCAGTTTTTATCGTAACTATAGTGACCAGGTAGCCAAGATAGCAGTACCTCTATTTGATTTGCAAAAGAAAAATAAAATATGGAAATGGGGTGATGAAGAGGAGGAAGCTTTCGAGAATCTGAAGCGAATATTTATGAAGGAGCAGGTTATACACCACCCTATGTTAGGTCTAGAATATTTATTAAATACGGATGCTTCTGCGTATGCATTAGGTTCTAAATTATCTCAGGTTGATAACGAAGGTATAGAACGAACGGTTGCAATGGCAAGCAGAACCCTGAATACGGCAGAAAGAAACTATACTGTCACGGAAAGAGAAACATTGGCAATCATCTGGTCATTACAGAAATTTCGAGATCTACTATTAGGAGAGCACATTAAACTACTAACGGACCATCAGGCATTAATGTGTTTAAAAACTGGCAAAATATTCGGAAGCAGGCTAACTCGATGGTGTTTACTTATGAAGGAGTATGATATAGAAATCTGTCATATTAAAGGCAAGGAAAACGTTGTGGCGGATTTCCTGAGTAGAATACCTAAAGGATTATCTAACGAATTCTCCGCAAAAAGTAATCCTAAAGAATTTTTAGTGGCGAATATGATGGCACAACAGATTAAAGAGAATGTGATTATCAAAAACATTTTTAGAGATTTGCCAGTATTACAAAGTGAAGATAACTTTTGTCGAAAGATAACGGAAAAATTAAGATGTCTAGAAGATACACACCAAATACACAGGAAATATTGTTTATCTAGTGATGTAACGTTGTTTTACCAAAACGGATCAAATTCAAAGTTTGAAAGTATTTGGAAACCCGTGATACCAGACGCAGTAATAAATACTATGATTTGGGAAATTCACTCAAACTGCGCACACATTGGATCAAAGAAACTACTGGCGGCATTAAGCAGGCAGATTTATTGTCCCAATTTAGCTAAAAGGATAGCTGCAATTACCCACTCCTGTGATCTGTGCCAAAAGGCCAAACATTTGCATAAAAACTTAATTGGCGAAACACAACGCATAATTCCAGACAAGCCCTTACAACTGGTATCTGTGGATGTGTTGGGACCACTACCCAGATCCACAGCTGGAGTTAAATTCATTTTTGTAATGTTAGATATATTTTCAAAATTTACCAAACTTTACCCTATCGTCAATGCTACAAGTAACATAGTTTACAATAAAGTTAAACTGCTCGAAGCAGAAATAGGGCATATCGAAACCATTATATCGGACCATGCTACCCAGTTTGTCAGCCGAATATGGCAGGAAGTATTAAGAGGGTTGAATATTACCCCAACCATGTCTTCAATCCGGCATCCGCAAAGTAACCCAGTAGAAAGACATGTGCGAACTTTAGGCAATATGTTACGTACATTTTGTCATGATGCCCAGCAGAGTTGGAGAAATAAGTTACCATTCATTGAATGTGTCCTTAATCATACTGTGCATAGTTCAACTACGATTACTCCATTTGAAACTCTGACTGGAAACAAATCAATAATCATTCCCGAATTCATATTACCTAAGTTGAATAGAGAAATTTCCAACGAAGAGCAGATAGAATTAGATGAAATAAGAAAGGAGACGGAAGAAATGGTCAAAGCCAAACTAACATCGGCGGCCAGGATTCGTAAGAATCAACAGAAAACCTCGAGAAACATGAATTTTAAATGTGTAGATCTCGTTCTCGAAAGAACAAACCCTAGTAGTCAGTTTTGGAGATTTGTCACAAAGAAATTATTTCTACTTTTCGAAGGACCTTATATTGTCACGAAAATAATTAGAAACAATTGTTATGAAATCTCGGATAGAGTTACTAATCAAGTCATAGGTTGCTACAATATCACACAGCTCAGGGAATATTACACACCTGTTGTACCGTAAATTCCTGTAAATATGTTAATACATCACAGACGTTTACAATACACTCTTTGTTGATAATTATATTTTTGTTGTAAATATTAACGTATAAATTTATCATTTGTTATGTTCAGATTATTGTTTATTGTGTGTACATGAACGAACTAATTGGTGATAAGGTTTCGATAGTATCGAACATTTGATAGCCGAAAGTGAAAGGACACTTCAAGTAAAGTTGTGAGAAATGTGATCATGTCGTTACGAATAAATGCCGTTATGAACATTTCTGAAAGGGGCGATTCTATAAAGGCAATATTTACACTTTATAGAAAGTAAATATTTAATTTCCTTTAATATTTATTTTGTTTAATTACATTTTATTCCGTATGTTGATATTTGTACTCTATGATTAATTCAGACTGTAAATTTCTTTGGTTATCGTTTTGTCTATGTATTACTCTATGTTAATTTTTATTTTAAAATATTGTCAAGGCTAGCATAGCAGTATTTTTTGAAACCACTATTAATTTAAAGATGAACACGTCAGTAATGGTTAGTAATTTTACTAGTTTTTGTTTTAACAACAAACTAAAGAAAATCGTTTACTAGATACGGGGAAAATATTCTTTTATAACGAATTGAGACTTGATTAAGACAACAGCTAGAACGCAACGATTTTGACATTGATTTATAATTGAATATTTATAGAAGATTGAAAATTGTTATTAATGCCAATATTAACTGAGATTTTGAAGAAAATAATAATTTTAATCGGCGAAGATAAGACTCAGACATCAAGATTTTAAATAATTACTTAAGAAGAGAAGTCGACAAATATCCATGTTCAAGAGATCGTCAAATGACTTTAATTTGCTTTGAAACTACGAAGATTAAATGCCGTTTACAATTCCGAAGAAAGAAGAATCCTGTCGAAGATTGAAAAGTCGCAGTTCGAGCCCGGGAAGGATGACTGTCGCGCGGTCCAGCCCAGTCGCAGCCCATAGTCTGAAGGATGGAGTCGTGACAGCGCGTATTCCTGCCGCACGCTAGACGGAGGAGCAACACCAACATCGCAAACCTGAATGAGTCGAACCAAGGAGTTTCCGAGAACCTACACGTCTCGTGGCTATCCTGCAGCAAGGTTTGGTCCCTTACCCCATCACCCGAAGACTCGCTGAATATAGAAGTACCCTAACGAATTACAATTTAAACAAGACGAACATTTTTCGCAGAACTAGAATCTGTTATAATATATTGAATATTCTTTGTAAAGGAAACCGAATAACTTGTTCGTCTTTAGATTTACAAATCAAATTCCGGAATCGCGAGCCCGATCTAGATAGTATTAACGAGTATAGATGGAATTTGATATTGGAATAACGTATTGCTATTTTGGTTGACTGGTACTGCAAGTTACGTACCCAGTAGTCCAAGCTCTACCGGACTGAAGTTAGTTAAAATAAATAACATCCAAATAATTAACATTTGATTGTAAAGATAATTCACACAAGTGAAAGAATTGTTAGATGCTTTGAAGTTGAGAGTAATAACAAATTCCATCTGTAGTTTAAAATAAATTATTTTAAGTTAAGATTATTTATATAAAGTGCGATTTTGTGCATGTCAAAGTGTATTGTCACCGTCGTCACAAACATTACACACAAATATAAACCGTACAGTTGAATTTGTTTACACTTTATTCCAAGGTCTATTCACGATATTAGTATTTAAATACTTTTGACACACTTTACCTTGACTTTCAGACACAAGCTTCTAGATACGAATGTATGAAGTCAACTGAGACTTACTTGATTCTCTCATTAGTCCTTGTTTATCAAACAATGAAGCTGGATATGTGCACAGTTCATATGAGAACAGTTTATGAAGGTTGAGAGCATTTGTCTGAGCACAAAGCAACAGGCGCGGAAACAATAGTTCTGGTTCCATAACAAATGTGTTATTTTTTCCTTGAACAACATGAACAGTTTTCATGGGTTTCACTTGTTTGCTTCTTTTGAATGTAAATGCAGTAACCATTTTATCAGTCATTTCATCCAGGATATTTTGCCCAATTTCTTCAGCTATGTCAGGATTAATTTCGTTTCCATGTGTAACACCACTAACTACACTTCGAAGACTGTTGTCTATTTGGAAAATATTTAGTTGCTCCGTAAATTCTAAAACTTTGTTTGTATCTGCATTATCCCTTGTAATTCTTGAAGTTGTCATGGTAATATGTTGCTAACTTCCTATGTGATTCACTCCAGAAAATTCTTGCATCCTGTTATTCATTTGAGCACATAAAGGATTTGACATGGTCCACAGAAGCTGCTGATTTTCAGTCATGCCACGGCCACGTGTCAGACCACCAGGTCCTTTGATGTTATTCATTAGAACCTGCTCTATAATAAGATCTGTTGACAGGCATCCCCAATATCTGTCACTTCTTCTAACCACATGTAATCCATTGCTGAATGCGCTGTATATTTCAGGAGCTGTACTTTCAAGTTCTGTCATCACTTGGAGGTACAAGCACGCTGATGAGACATACAGATTATGACCACTGGCAGCAAAAAATGGGAGCATATCTTTCACACATACGAGATGAAGCTGCCAGTTTCCAATTAGTTCGGCCTTAATGAAGTTTCTCAAGATGTAAACCATGTGCATGTACTGTAACCATAAGCATGGAGTTCTATACGAATGTAGGATTTTTTTGAACTCACCAGCTTGGAAACAATTGGCTTCATGACAGCAGAAGGAAGCCCGTCCAGAGTTGTTTCTCCATTCAACAGTTTATCTAACAAATAACTAGCTGCTGTTAGATCATAACTATCAGCCTCTTCTCCTGCACATAGTGCATCTTATGCTAGAATTGTGCTGAGTGCAAAATAGAGAATTAGATGACCACGAATCGCTCTTGCATTAGCTTTACCTGAAAGCATGTGTTTTACAGCATTCCCTGCATATATTATTTATAGAATACCATGCAGTCCACTTCCAGTCATAAGGAAGCCAATGCAATCTAGAAAGCTCACGATGGTGTGCAAGCCTCCAAGTCTAAGCACAATTTCCTTAAGAGGACTGTTTGCTGGTTCATTGGCAATCATTCCAAGTGCTTTTGAAAAAAGGGGCTGGTCGAATGTAAGTACTGGTGTGTGGCTGTACCTCTTTGCATGATCAGTAACAAAAAAAAGGTTAATAAAATGCATGTTTAGTTTGTGGGATCCATATTGATCATTGGAAGGAAGAGTACAGTAGCGATTCCAGAGTGCTACCCTTTGTAAATTTGTTGACACAAGCCTTGCCAGCCGGGAACTGATGGCCTCAGAAGATGCGAAATATTCCATAAGATATCCAGGCTGGCACAGGGGTCATTATATTGGATTTCTTTGATGGACGAATATTTCAGGAGCCGCAACCCAATAGCTTGTGAAGGGTGCACTTTCAGGGGGATTTTTCCAAGTTCCTTTAGTTCTTCAAATGAGACTTTCTTTTTTATTATGACACTATCTGTATTTACTGCAGGGGTGACTGTGGCAATTATACCCATGCCGTGAAATGTTCCATGACCATAAATGGTGTTGATATTGTGGTCTATGTTATCAGCTACATACTGCACAAACCTTCCAGGGAAATATTCTGGTATGCTAGTACCGGTTGATGCAGCGGCTGAACATTGAAAACGTTGTACTTCTGGATAATAACAAGAGAATCCCATATGATTCGCTGAATCAACAAGAAAACGGGAATTTGTGTTATTGTGCAATTGGACTCCTAGTCCTAACTGCAGTGGTGCCACCAAGACCCGAGGTCACACAGCTTGCATAGTTGCCTGCCCTATTGCTGCCACTTTTCTCTCATTATTTTTCCCAGTGACAAGGGAAGTCATTCGAAGTTTCAAACTTTCTGGTAGGTAGTTCACATTTCTCTCTACATTACCTATATCTTCAATAGTAGTGTACATATCTGGTTCAATTGTAACATCCTTGATTTCATTACGTATTATTTGAGCAGCTGCTAAAATAAGACTTCTCTTGTCTTCGTCAACATTTTCATAACTATTACTGTGATAATCTTTCAATATGCTAGCAGCTGTAGTTTTGAATGTTACAACGTCAGCTGTGCCACCTATTGTACCAACGATAACGGCTTCTGCAAAATATAATGTTATCTTTTTCTTCATGAACTTAGCGCTGTAAGGTTCACAACCGCTGTCTTGTGGCATATATTCCCTCATTTTATTAACTAGGTCAACTATAGTTGTTTGTTCTTCATCATTCTCTTCGATGTATTTTGCCACGTGCAGAAATGCAGCCTGGCGTACTTTGTCCTCTGGGCGACCTGATGTGCCAGGTGTTATGCTACTGAATTCGCTAGGAGTTTCTTTGCCATTCCGGAAGTTTACCATGCACTGTTTGTGGTAACATGCATCTACAGCATGCAGATCAGAAATACCCATAATGCGTCGTTTTACCCTTTCTGCCCATTCATCATCCCGCTCATCGCATTTGGATAAAATTGATGACTGAAGGTTTGCTGTGCAGACTTGATAACAGGCATCTACTTTTCTCTGTCTATAGTACGGAGTAATTTCAACACCACAGAAAAAACAGTCCTTCCTATATTCAAACGGTGACTCAGACGATCTCAATACTCGACTATCACCACATGGTAAGTCAGTTTTATGGAATGACGATTTCAGGTTCAAAAATCTTGCCCTACATTTCTTATGCACACGCTGCCCGACACTGACTTGAAATTCTGATATTTTACATTCTTTACATGTTCTTTGCACTCCAATCAAATTTTTTTTTTGTCGGTGTAGAGACATCGTCACATTCATGAATAACTGTGTCACAAATAAAGCATTTGACTTCATCCAACTCAATTCAGCCAATCAGAAACTCTTCATAATCCCTGAAACACACGTATGAATCACTAATTAGTGCACATAGTAAACCAAAAGAGCCAAATTCACAATATAAAAACAGTTTGAAGTAAGTCAGTCAGTTATTCTTCCTGCAAACATAAAAAAATTAAGATACACAATGACGAAGGACCGATGGGTAATATTTAACTATAAATAAAAATTGTTTTATACTTTGAAATTTAGCATTAAATTGGTTTTGTTATTTAAAATCAACGATATTAAATAACAAAATTACTTTTAACAAATGCAACTTCTCTCAGCAATAATAATACTGGCATTGAAAGTGAAAACAGTGCTAAAGAGAGCATTTTTTTAAAAACTTTCAAATGTATTTGTGTACAGATTGGAACTGAATCATCATATAGTGAAGTTTTATATGGCGTTGGAAAGGTAATTCAATTTAGGAAAGATTAAATATAACTTACATTGGGATATAAAAAATAACTAATTGTGTAGAAGCAAAACTGTCAACGAGTGTATTACAGATGACAGCGATATTGTAACGGCGGCCATATTGGATTATTGCGCGCCCGTAGAGTGGTAGACTCTTCTCCATCGTTTTTATAAAGTATTTTTCAGTGAGAACCCGTTGACAGAAATTCTATTACAATTAGTTCTAGGTTAAATGCTATTTTGCCTGGACTATAAAGCCTCTTTTTCAGTAACGGTGTAGTTTATTTCCACGGCATTCATTGTTCTGCTGGCCATGGCTACTGTTTTCTCGGTACCTCTGTAATCACATTGCGCTAACTTGACGCCTAATGCGTAAACCGATGCGTCAGTGTACAACATAAATGTTCGTCCTTGCACTGGATGATGTATCATGTGTTCCTCTAAAAATATTGATTTCAATGCTTCAAATGCTCTTTGTTCAATTTCTGACCAGTACCAAAATTTTCCTTTTTTTAGTAACTGGAATAAGGGTAATGCCATGCGAGCTCTCTGATCAGAATAATTTCTGTAGAACCCAATTACTCCCAGAAAAGATCGAAGTTGTTTAACATTTCGTGGAGTAGGAAAAAGGGTTATAGCATTCAACTTGTCTGGAGCTGTTCTTATGCCTGACGGGGTAAGAATGTGGCCTAGAAATGGTAGTTCATCTCTACAAAACTTTGACTTCTTCAGTTTCACTGTCATTCCTGCTAGGCCTAATTTTGAAATAACTAAGTCTAGATGTCGTATATATTCCTCAAATGTGTTGGACATAACAAGGATGTCCTCAACATATGCTCGAACAAAATGGCTATAATCGGGTCCTAATGTTGCATCTAGGCAGCGCGTAAATTCAGCGCCTGCGTTGCAAAGTCCAAAAGGCATCATCTGGAAAACATATTGCTGGTTATTAAATAAAAATGCTGTATACTGTTGTGAATCTTTTCTTAAAGGTAACTACCAATATCCATCTGATAAGTCCATGGTAGTTAAATACTTAAATACTTTGGTATAACCTTAGAATGTCACTAGTATTTCTAGGGCTTTCACAATCTCTAGCAGTAATTTTATTTATTTCATGTGCATCCAGACACAAACGTACACTACCGTTTTTTTCTGACACACCATTGGATTAGCATAAGGACTCGACTCTCGTTTAACTACGTGCCACTCCAACATTAATTTCAAGTATTCTTCCGCTTCAGCTAATTACTTGGCTGGAATAGGGTATGACTTTCTATGAAACGGCTCGCCAGGTGTAATAATAATTTTAGCTTCATATAGAGTGTTACGACCTGGTTTGTCGGAAAATACTACTCGATGATTCATAAATAATTGAAGCAATTCATGTCATTGTTTGTCTTAAATAGTATTAATTACTGTAACAGTAGACTCAAGATCTTCAACAGTTTCAATCAGCGAATCTTGACTTGAAAAACTAAAAACATGACTCTTTTGCAAGCTCTGTTGTAGCAAATTAATAAATTGTCTGATATTTGCCATTTCACAGCGGTATTAGGTGTAATACTATCGTTGGCCGTGACTAGCCAACCTCCATAGTCTAAAATTATGCTATAAGTACCTAGTGAGAAACTCTGTTCCTAGTATAACAGGTTTTGAAAGTCCTTTAACTACAAGTACTGACGACAGTCGTCGTGCCCTCCTAGATGTAGAGACCATACCTGTCCACCGACGTGGGCCTAAGGGAGGTATGTTCCCCTAGTGCACCGTCAGTGAAGTGTTTACGATCAGGGACGCACCCGCGTGCGCCCTATCACGTCCGTAGACATTAATGTGTTTGTAAATATTTATACTTTTTACCTGGGAATTGTAGTGTCATGCACATTTTAATTAATCACGAGCATCCCCATTGTATATAATTTGTAACTTAACAGAACTCTCAAGTCCTAAATTGTATCTAAGATTGTACAAATACTTAACTTGACATTTAATTCTTAACTAATTAATTAATTTATGTTTACATTTTGTTATTTACCGTTCAATTACTTGTAGTGTCATTTCTTAAATAATTATGTTATTTCTTTCGAGTGCTATGCTTAGTAATGTAAACCGCAACCTGGCCTACCGCGAGTCGAGTCTCTCCCACGCCGGCCTATTTCCCCTTCCCCTCCTCCGCGGCCCGCGAGCTCCGGCGCGCGGACGGGAAGAGGAGGTAGTGGCTAGCAAGACTCGGAGCCGAGCAGACATGCGCTCGCTCCGCTCCGCTCGAGACGCGTGTAGCACGGCATCGTTGTTCGCTATCAGTAGAATTCGTTACGGCTGCCTCCGCAGTTGTGTCGAGCCGTGTCAGAAATACTTCGCACTGCTGAACTTTTTTAGCCAGTATGTTCCGTCACAGAAATATCTCCGCAGACGTATCAGGCCGCATGTGCACTACTTTGCACATTTGAACTTTCGTAACCAGTACGTTTCGTCACGGGACTGCCTTCGCAGTCACATCGAGTCGCGTTTGGTTATCAAGAGTGTATTTCCGGGAGTCCGGGTCGCAGCGAGGGAGAACACTCGTCCTGCAACGTACCGGCCAGGCTGCGACAGGGCTTTTAACGGAATAAAGGAGCTCGTGAAAACGGACAGCAACACCTTGCTACCATCTACGTTTCCTTCTACCTACGTAAATTTCCCTCCTGGTACCATGTTCCACGGTCCCGGCCACGTTGGCCTGAACTCCACCCTCTCTCCAACTGGAGCTACGCGGGCAAATCAGGGCGAGTCTCAGGACAATTCGCAGCAGGGACTTAGGGACCTCAGGCCGAGGGACGTCAGTACATGTGCATATTTAGTTTTTCCGAGGCCGTCAATAGTTATTAATACTTGTTTGTTTCCGACTGAACTCAATAGTGACATAGCTCCAAGTATTTTTACCATCGGTACAGGCATCATAGGTAACTTATATCCGGACTGCAGCAAGTCGTTGTATAGGTTCTCGCTGATACAGCTAATCTCCGCCCTGCTATCTAATAATAAATGTGTTAGTATTCCGCATATGCGTAAATGAAACTCGGGACAATATGCTTCTTGGCTTTCATTAATTGTCTCTTTAACTTCGGTCAAAAATTCGCGTTCATTGTCTGATATTTGTATGTTATACACTTTGACACCGCCGTCGGTGCTCCCTCTGAGAGCACAGGCCGTTATGTGTCCTCAACACCTGAATTAGAGCATGTATAACGGACACACTCACGCATGCCGAGCAGCTTAGGAAGTGCAGTGCATCGAACGGCGTGACGCTAGTCACGGCCGGCTGTGTTATGCAAAGCGCCCGGCCGGGTGTGGCAATGCGCAACTGAGATATAGTGCACATGCATTTATAATTAAAACAAGTAACTAAAACCTTTTATGTATTGAATAGTCTTAAATAATTATTTAATGTTAATGTAAATGTTTTGATATCACAAAACTGGCCGTCAACATCTTCCGCACTCCGTAGCTTCCCACGGAATTTCTTCCCCTCCCTGGCCGGGTTGCCAGGGAGAATCGTCAGTAGCCTTCCAGCACTCATCAGGGCCGGCAATTCCGAGCACGTGGAGCCCTCACCTCTCGCGCCAAAACCAGCATGTAGCTTCAATAGGTAATATTTACAAATCCATGTTCTTCCGCTCCACCGCCAAACCTAAATCGACCGTATGATGTGTCGTACGGTTTTTTACTAAATGTGTGTGACTCGCCCAAGAGTCGTTTAGTGTAATATGTATTTCTATTGTTTTGGGCAGCCTGCCGAGGCGCCAGCACTTCACGCCTTAATAACTCCGACAGGAGAATTGAACATTGCCCACGCGGGGCGGCATTGTGCCTAAAGCGAACATTGACTCTCTAACGCATCAGTCCCTGGGACGTGCCACTGCCGCGAGTGAGTTCCACGTCAGGTATCACCGCGTCCGCACCCAGCTTAACGTGGCCCCACGCCACCACGAGGACGAACCCTCGATGTTAGTATTAGTTTCCGCCATCAACCTGGCGTAGTGTATAATTTCAGTGTTTTGTCTAAGCCATTTATTAAGTGACTAGTAAGCTATCCTAATATCTCACCGTCCGGACTACCACTCTCCTTAACAGCTAAATTCGCCACGTGCCTTCATCGTCACCACTATTAATCTCAGGTTAGCCCGCGACCCTCGGTGGGGTAGTCCTCAGGAATTCCACTAGACGTGAATCAGTACCGCCAATCGAGGGCCATGTGTGCGGAGATGAGAAGGTAGACGGTGATGCTGCCAGTTACGTGAAGATGTACTGTACCAGGTGAAGTACAGTATCGTGTGATGTAGCAATAAAACCAGTTATGTTTACGTGTGTTTTTTAATAATTACAGCGTCCTGGGTGGCCTAAACCACCCGGTTGTGTCCTTGGTAGACACGTCCCTGCCTGCAGCCACGAGGCGAAGAACCCCACCCTCGAGTCAAAAGCCTTGTTCACATAATTTAAATATAGTAATTTTAAGACAGGCAGTGGGGACGGCATCAACATGTTTCAGTGTGGAATTTATGTTCGCCCCTTTTTCATTACTAGTGATCGGTAATGTCCCGGAAATTAGGCATTTCGTCACCTTTTTTAATTTTTCTATAATTTTAAAATTTTTTGGGATTTCTTATTTTTTTAATTTATCTAGTTGTTAATGGGGGTGATTTACTTTTTGTTAGGCCGGTGTACGCCACGTATTTAAACTTTGTGCCAGTGGACCGAAGCCCCTTCCCAGGGGGCCAATCTGATATTTTGCTGTCTAATGTGGACACGGTCAGCCCGGTTGAAATTTCCCTCGCCTGCAGTCACGTCCCGAGTTTGTAATTTTAATTCCCTGCATGACCAAAATCGCATAGAGCAGCTTCTGGCCTCCGAGCTGCTTCTTCTTAGAGGGCTGTTGAGAATAGCAAGTCTCGTCACGAAGCAGTCTTCAGTGGACCGACGTTCTCAAGCTAGTGGCATTTCCTGTCCCCCCCCCTTCCTCTCTCTCCGCCCCACTTTAGTTCTGAGAAATCAAGCTAGGAGCAGTGACCTGACGGGATGATGGCCTAATTAAAGGACCTTCTCCCTGGTCCGACAGAGATGTCCCCGACATCTAGCGGAGGAAAAAGTAACCGCGGGCCTGGTCGCCAGCGTTTAGAGCTCACCTTCATGACACCTGGTGGCAAGTCAGCTCACCGCCTCAGTTAGTTCCCCTTTACGCCGCTAGAGAGCAGCGCCGCAGCGCCTTTAAGCCCTATGCTTCCTTCTCGCGGCCTGTAGAAGTCGATTCTTTGTAGCTTCCTGTTGCCACCGGTAGAGAGCGCGCATGTCGTGTTGTTGTCACGCCCGCCTCGGGCACCTCCGCATGTTTTCGGCCCTGAGCCGAACCTGCCCCCCCCTTTTTCCCTTAGGGCTGAGCGCCCGATTTAATTAGAAGCTTTGACCGCCATCGCGGCACATAGTTATCCGACCTCGGCTACTGACCACGTCTTCTCGGCGTCCTCTGTGCTAAGAGGCTTTTCGCGGCAACGGCGAATTCGTGCGCACAAGAATGTAGTCAGCTTGCTTTAGGGATGTGATCCCAGTGGTACAGTAGCCAGTGAGATGTAGTATTTAGAAGTCATGTTTAGTTAAATTTTAATATTTTTTTACCTTCCTAAAAATTTTGGTTTCTTCCGTGTCATCCGCGAATTCTCGGTACTCACCATGCTGATGTCGGCGCGAGACACCTCGCGAGCCCTGATTTCACACCCTGTTTGGTGAGTAATCCTTTTTCCCCCCCCCCCCCCCCAAATTCCCAGTGTTGGCCTTTCGCGCCAACTGTGTATGACTGTCTGGACGCAGGTCTAATTCGTTTTGAATTTGACGTGTGTTTCAGACAGGGTCAAAGTTTCCGGGGAGAGAAATTGCTCCCCGCATGATCTTCGGGACCTGCTGCTGATTTCCCCCTTTAGAAGAGTTTTCCTCTCGGTCCAACGTCACCCTGGGAAGACCCGGGTGATATAAGCTATATATATATATTCCACTTGAATCGAATCAACTAAATTCACTAACAAGATACCAGCGAGCAGGGCTTTAAGAAAGTAATCTTCAGGGACATGTAAAGTCAAGGAAACTCATGTATATGTAATCGTTGGGAGAATCAAATTTGGTGCAATTTTTAAAATTTTTGTTTATGTAATCATTTATTTGTTAAGGTGTAATATGTATTGTTTTAAATAATTCCGGGGCGCCCCCTTAAATTTGTTACTTACTAAGATCTTTATTGTCATGTTGAAATAATGCGAAAACAAAATCTCTTAATAATAAACCAGGAAAACCTATAGACCAAGCTACCGATGTAGTGTATTTATTTATCAAATACCTTTTTCATTTTATCGAGCCACGAACTCCCCAAGTTACTAGTGTGCAGGGAGTGTAAATTTTGTCTTGTGCACCACCTCGTGCCCCCTCTGGTAACTAACTTTAATTTTCTTTGTATTTTGCCCAGCAGTTTCCAAGGACTTTTTATTAAAACAAAATAATTCTATTTTGAGGCACGAGTGGCGTTACAGTAAGCAGGGACTGTCACTACCGATCTCAGCTAGTTTAACATATTCGTGCGTACTACATCTTCAAGGTGTAGCCCACGTTGAGTATTATTCCTGGGTGATAATGCTGTTGCCCGAGAATTTTAGTAATATGTGTTAGCAGAAATCGGTTCTCGTCGTGGAAAATATGTAGTGGATTGCGGCGCTGTTAATATTTATTTATCACCTGCGCTGGTACATGTTATTGGTATAATGTTACCCCCAGATGTATACACTTGAGTATTAACTTTAGGTACTTGCCTACATTGATATATATGAATTGCATTCATATCTGAACTGTTGTCAGAATGTTTTGGCTATCGATTTTCATTTCACACCTCATAGAATCTTTGTGATGGTTTTTCGTTTGCAAATGATTGCTGAATTTCCCTGTGTGGTGACGAAATATTTTCGTTCTGCTGCGATTCCGCTTATGGGTAGTGTTGGTAATATTCATCATGATTTCTCGACCGCATGAATTGATTACTCTTATGTTCGTCACAGCATCTGTTATCAGTGTTACGATGTTTCCATGAATAACCTGCATTTCCTCCTTCTAAGTAATTTGAATGCCATTCTCTTTGTTGTGAATTTCGGTTGTTATTATCGTACCAGTGATTTTTGTACTTCTTTGTTTTATTACCTCGCCATATAAAATCATTGACACGGGGTGTATTCCGTGTGTGAATTTCGTGGTTATTGCCATTTTTATGTTGATTCCACGGCTGGTATAATGGTGTAGTCTTAGGGTTGTTTGACCTATCCTGGTCCTCACGAACATTCGTATTAAATCTACTTCGCCGAGCCAATCGATCATATGTGATTAGTTGCTCATGGAAATCAGAGATATTTTCAAAGTTATATCCTGACATATTCAATTGGTATCGCAACGGTAATTGCCCAAGTATCATAGCAATAAATTCACTGTCACACATTTCGACATCTAAATATCTAGATCGTTCAAACATTTCACTCAAATGTGACTCCAGTGATCTATTTTTTCTAGGGTCACATTTCTCTCCATGCAGTGTGGCACACAAATTTCCCTGAATTTTAGAATTCCATTACTGCTGCAAGAATAGTTGTTTAAACTGTTCGTATGAATTGATGGTGTGTTGATGCATCTCACACCAATAGTATGCGGTGCTTTATAACTACTGCTCACACATTTCAAATTTTCGCTATCAGTTAAATTGAATCGCGAAACATACTCTTCGAATGATTTTAAGAACTTTCGTGGATTTTCACTTATCTTGGCTGCGAATACAGGTTTTTCCTCAGCCCAGTGTCGTGCAGGATGATTTAATGCTGTAGTAGAATCAATTATAATAATCTGTTGTCCCTCTGTAGTATATAGTGTTCTACATCGTGCATCGTTGCTCGAATTCTCCGTCTGTATTGGGATTGTTGTGTTATTAATACACGACTCTACCCGAATCGATGTATTAGAGTTAGTAATGGGTACATTTGTTGTTTGTGTCGTAATATTATGTACTCGATTTTCTAAACCGTCTATTTTCTGGTTCACCGTACTAAATTCGTCAGACGTAATTACTTTGTGTAGGTGTGATTCAGTAGCCATTTTCATGATTCTCGTTTCAATCTCTCTTGTATGTTGTGTGATTGTTTCTTGTGTAGTGTTCTTAGCAACATCATGACAACTAGTTTAAGTAACTGCAAGTTTTTGTTGAATATCTGCTATTTGTTCATCTACACTCTTGAATTTTACTCTAACCAATTCACTGACATTTCGTATTTCTGTGTCTGTTTCATGCATCTAAGTATTGAACTGATGTATTACATCTGTAAGCCTGTAGTTTACCTGATCAATACATTCTGATAATCTTTCTGCTAACTGTTCAGCGTGTTCCCTGTTTTCACACAAGGTTAATAGAGAGAGGTTGCCTCGATCGCTTGCGCATCGTTCTGCGCATCGCGTCACTTGCAGCCCCGGCTCGGCTTGCCAGCCCGTCCGCTCCTATCAGTTACTTAGTTTACAAGCACATCTGCTCGTAATAACGAGTCAAACTACAGCGTAATGCAGGGAGAGATATTGTTGTGAGGAGATTAATTGAGAGTGCGTGTGTTATAAAATGTTAGTGTTGCTTATAACATAAGTGCATAGGTGCTTCGTTAATTATAACTAGCAGGCAAAATGTTAAGAACACGAATTTAAAGTGAATTTGTTTTGGTAGGCTAAACGCTGTTAAAAAGTTGTATTTAAACATTACAATGCCAGGTACGCGGTGTACAGTGGCTGTGTGTACAAATAGTTTGGTAAAAACAAAATCTTTACCTCAAACAAATCATATAAAATATCATCGATTCCCACGTGATGATCATCTGTTGAAAGTGTGGGTTCAGAAATGCTGACGTGATGGTGAGTGGAATCCAAAAACAACTTACATATGTTCAGAGCACTTTACAGATGATGATTACAAGCGCGACTTGAAAGCTGAGATGTTAAATACATACGCTAAAAGAAGTCTTAAACCAAATGCTGTACCTTCATTAAAACTTCGAATTACACCACCTGTAGAAACATTGGAAAGTCGTGTGCGCCGAGAAGACCGAGTTAAATGCAGGGAAAACAAAAAAAAAAATGTTATGTAAATTAATCGTAGATTCAAATGAAAATGTGAGGAAGAAACATGTTCTTGTAGTCAGTTAAAGCATTCAAAGTCTTGTTCTAACAATGACTCGGTTGAAATGCTTTGGAAGGAATTCCAAATTATTAAAGAAAATTTGTTTCTTGCCGAAAGAAAGTCAGTTTTCAATTTGGAAGTCATGAAAAAACTCAAAAAAGAAAACGTAAATCTTAAAAACAAACAAAAAACCGTTCTTCGTTAGAGTTCCGCATGCGGAATATTCTTTCAAGTGTTTTTTTTTCTTCAAAAAATCAAATTAACTTATTACTTTCGTTGAAAAAAAGAGTAAACTGGACCAATGAGGAAAAATATCTCGCTTTCACTTTGCGTTATTTCAGTAAGCGATGTTATTTATTTTTAAAACAGAAACTTAACTTCCCATTGCCTAGACTTTCAACTTATCAACGATGGGCATCTTCATTTGACACGAGAAAAGGTATCCTAGTAAACATGTTCGAATTTTTGAATGTAGCACGTTCTTCGTTGCTAGACTTCGAACGCATTGTTGTTCTTTGAAGAAATAAAAGTGAAGAAAACGCTCGAGTATGATGCAAAAGAGGATGAAACGATTACACGAAAAACTGCTGTATTCATGTTAGAAATTTATTTTTAAATCAGTTTATTTATATTGCAAACATTCCCAAAACGTTTTAATGAGCTATGGCTACTTTTATTAAACACTAATAAATTGATATGCAATTATTTTAAATATTATAATGTTACTGAGAAATAAATACAAATAAACCATTTTGTTTACTAGTTACATGTTACTTATATTAATTTTTAAAAATTCATGGATACATCATTGATATTTTGAAAATTTTTACTGTCACTGAAAAAATATGTTGAAATAATAATTCATCCTTGTTTTCAGTCACATGTTGTCATTTGAAAAGCAGATCAAAACGATTATAATTAACAGTAATCTACAAAGCATAAATGAAATACTATAAGTATTGTGTATCAGACATGTGAAACGAGCCGAGCTGATAAGAGAAAGCCGTCAGTCAGCGGGTGCAGTATTACGGCTGGGAACGCCGGGGCTGCAGATGACGTCAGAGCGGAGTGTCGGGCTGTCTACATTGTTCTTATGGGATCGAGACAACCTCTCTCTACTAACCTTGGTTTTCACATGTGTTTTCGCGTGATAGTTGTTCCCTGTTTTCACGTGCAAGCTGTTCGGTTTTGCGATAAAGTTGTTTGCTTTGGTCTCGGAACATTCGTTGTAACATTTGTTCCAAACCATGACTTAGAAGTGTGTTATTATCAGAATACTCTGTGTTATATGTGGCGTTAGCAGTATTCCTATTCTCTATGGAAATAGAACGTTCGGTTTGTATGTCGCTACTAACCTGAATATTAACTGCTGCGGTTTCCTCCTGCGGACCAGCTGTGCTAGCAGTTTCAGAGTTCTGTTCCCCACCTTCCCCTCCATTGATTTACTGTCTTAGGAAGTAGGTAGCAGTCTCGTCGTTTTCTGACATGGTTATTTTGTCTGACTCTGATTGTAGGTTGTTAAACAGTAATTCCTCGACTCCACTTTGTGTAGTGTGATTTATTCAGACCTATGTTAAGTAGTCGGATATGTTCGGCCCCACGTTGGGTAGACAAATATCTTCGTGACCACCTAGCCCAGTTATTGGCAGACCAACAAAGATAGTAATTTGGTTACTACCAAATTTGAGAAACTCTAAAGAACATAATGATCTCTCAGTATATGTTTATAATTAATGGTGGTGAATCAATAACAATCAGTAACACTTTACATTAAGGTTATCCACTGTGTTATTAACACACAAAAATTATACTTTATCATTAATCTTAATTTTTATTCCAATTCAAAGAATAACACAAACGATTCTCTGTTGTAATATTACTAGTTGTATTAATGAAAATGAAATTGTTTTCACATTATAATCTGAATTTTTACACGAATAACTATATTCAGTAGAATGGTTTAAAAGATTAATATTGCACAACCTGTGTAATAGGACACCTCTTCAAATAAAAATTTAATATTTATATTGTAATAATATCTTGGAACTTGATATTACAAATCTTGTTATATTCAAATTAACAAAGATTTAACTTATTTTAGCTCAATCGGGACTCTTCAATTAGTACCTCAGGTTATATGGGTGTAAGTAGGTGAATCAGAAATAATATTGATAAACTGCTATCGGGTTATGTACTGCTACTAATTAGAAACTTGTGGAGTTGGAAAGATGTAAGTAACAAGTCCTCGTAGTTCATAGTTACCTCAGAATATGCCGCAAGTTAAGGACAATACAACCTTAAGATAGGGTATTTCAACTATGCCGTGAACTGCGCATCTCAGCGACTACATTCGTATTGATGTAGTGATGTCCTAGTTCTCGTTCTTCACGATTATGGCTCCACAGGAACAGCGGCCCTCAGTGTATACGGCTTGGTGTTTAACAGGTTCCGATGTGGACAGCGATTGGGTGTACGACTATGTAGTTCTTGACTATCTTCGATGACGACTATGTAGCTGTTGACTATCTTTGAAGACGATTATGTAGTTCTTTATGAATATTGGCAGCGATAAACAATAAGTTTTATATAAATTTTACAGTCGTATATCTCAAAATCTCAGTCAAGTCTGCCGCTTATCATTCCCTTTTTTGCTCACTGTTCGAATTCCCCATTCCTAATAAAAACCCTCCATCGACCTTGTAATTCAAAAGCAAGAATAGAGGAAGTAGGCAAATAAGTATTTAAAATCCAAATATATCGTTGTTAAAATTTACTATCAAGTATAATGAAAGAAAAAGAAGAAAGTTCCCCAAAACACAATTTGTGGCAATACTTCACAAATAAATATATACAAATTTTGAAATTAAATAAAATTATCAATTACTATAAACTACTGGTTGGTATATAAATTGAATGGGGGAATGAGATTGAAGGTTGCATTGCTGCGGCAAATAAATACCGCGCGGAGTTTCATATGTCCTCGCAGGGTGGTAAATTTTGTAATGTTGTGTCATCTTCGGTGCGGAATGGCATAAGTGAGTCATGGACAGCCTAAGTTTCAGCCCCATAGATCGACATGTTCGGTTTTTTTTTTTAATCTGTACGTTCAAAACAAACATTGCAATATTGATCAAAAAATTGTTGACTAATGTTATTTTATATTTTTTTAAGAGTAAAACACATGTACACAAATATTTCCTTGTTACTAATTATGAGAATTTCAGGTAAGTTATTGAACTATTTCTGTTTGATTTGTTAGTAGTGATGGGCAGAACGGTTCTTTTGACCGAACCGGTACTTTCGGATCAGTTCCGTGAAAGATTCGTTCATCTCGGTCATTTCGTTCTTTTCTGTGAATAGGATCTGGCTCTTTTATCAGGTGTCGTAACTCGTTCATTCTTTAGAGTATTGGCTACGTGTTTGCTTCCAGCCTCCCCTCGTTATCGCGTGACCCGATAACGAGAGGAGGCTGGATCGCGTGGGTGGTTATCTTTATCTACTCTGCATGGGTAAATGAAATTTCAAACGTCTAGTTGTATACTGACTGTTATAAAATTATTGACTGTTGATCGCTGCAAATGCTTCATGCAGTGATTCTATATAATACGGGAGCATTAAATCTAAGAATGTTAGGTACGAAAGTGATCTTTCTTAACTTTAATTTGTAATCGCACTATTATAGCTAGTACTTGAACATTGCTTTTCGTAGCCAGTGAATCACAGTTGCGTATATGAAACAAGATTATTTATATTGTATTACTTTTTAAGTTACAAATATTAATATACAGGCTATTTACACTCTAGAGAGAGTAAAGTGTTTACATGTAGACCAACACATTTAGAGAAAAAAAGACAAAAATTGAATACTACTACTGCGATTCAGTATGAAGAGAGAAAAATGAAGTAGGTACATTAATTAACACCTAAATGGTAAGTGTGAACATTTGTAGTTACTTTCCCTGTTATTTTTAATTCATGTTTTTTTTCCCCCCAAATTTGTGTATGTGAATGTGAAAACGCAATTTTAAACCACTACTTAACAGTTGACATTTTCAGGTATAGATACTTTTCATGTTACCCTATTTTATTTGATCAGTTATCGTTTGCTCTTATGAACATGCTCACGCTGTGATTACTAATTCTTCAGACTCCTGACGTCATGAATCATTTCACGAACGAATCAGACCGGGCGCGTGGCCGGTTCTCTCGTTCTCTCCCCGTTTTCGTTCTTCCGAATCTTTCAAGGTACCGGCTCTCAAAGAGCCGGTTGGTTCTCTCGTTCTCTCCGCATTTTCGTTCTACCGAATCTTTCAAGGTACCGGCTCTCAAAGAGCCGGTTCTTTACATCGCGAACGAATCGCAAGATTTCGTTCTCTCAAAGATTCGTTCTTTTTGAACGAATCGTTAACGAACGACCCATCACTATTTGTTAGGAGATTAGTTTTGTCCGTTTACAAGTTAACATTGCTTGTGTTATTCTTGGCAAGTAATCATTTCTTATATAAATTTTTGTACACTATAGGCTTATCTTTTTAAATTTTAGGTAGCGAGTGGAGATTTCATCTTATGTTCATGAGCGCACAACGTATAAAATCATAAGAAATGTTTTCCGGTGGTGTGTAGCAGTTAACCGCATTTAAGTAAAAATATTTTAAAATAATTGTTACCAGAGCTGAATTAGATTGAGGTGAGTGCACTTAATATAATTTGGGGTACGTATTGCAGGAAAAATTATAAATTCCTAAAGTGTTTTTTACTTCCTGACATGTTTAAAATTATTATTCTCTATGAGGGTTGTTTGATACTGCAAGTAGTTTATCATGTTTAACATGTGGATAGGTTAGGATTATTTATTACAAATCTGGGTAAATATGTATTGTACGGATTAGCGCCAAAAAAAATCGTACAAATATGAAATAACTTTCATTATATGCTATCTTACGTCCTCTTTTCAGAACCGCCTGCGGAGATAAAAAATTCCAATTACTTTAGGAGATATCGAATTTTTTAATCTTCATTTTTTGGCGATTTTTTAAAAAAAAATTTTTAAAAATCCGAAAATACCTTTATTCTGTGCTCTTAAACTTCCTCTTTTCATTAAACCCGGCTGAGATAAGAAATTCCAAATACTTTTGGAGATATCGAATTTTTTAATTTTCATCCTGTGCACTCATGCGGCGATAACGGTTGCTTGTTTACAAGTATGATTTTTTTTTTTGCGATGTTCCCGAACGGAGAAACCTAAGATGCACATAAAGTTCTGCCATTCCCGATTACACCCGAACAATTCACCTTCGGCCAACCTCGGGTTTATTTATTAATATTTATTTCTCTGTTTATTTTAATGTAGCTATACTAACCTAACTAACCATCCAAAGGGTTTTAAAGTGTTTTAATGTAGCTAAACTATCCGACCACTTTTAATATTTCAATTCATTTTTCCTGCGCAAAAATAAATAAATCCCGTGGTTGGCCGAAGGTGAATATTCGGGTGTAATCGGGAATGGCAGAACTTTATGTGGATCTTAGGACTCTCACGCGAACGAATACATCATCTAAAAAGAAACTTACGTGAGTTTATTCTGTTCATCCTTTGTCCCGGTTTGTTAGGTCAGGTCAGCTACATTATAAATACTTTAAAACTAAACAACCAATAAAATTAATTTTATTATTTTTAATGTCCGTTCAGTTTCAAAGTATTTATAATGTAGCTGACCTGACCTAATCTACCTTTGTCCCATTTTGTTAGGTCAGGTCAGTTACATTATAAATACTTAAAACTATACAACATGTAAAATAAATTGATATTATTTTTAATTTCCATTTATTTTGAAGTATTTATAATGTAACTAACCTTACCTAATGGAAAATTTCTGTTATTTAGACATTCACGCGCACACGGCAAAATATAAAATGGCGACGGTCAAATTATTACACACGTCTGGTATAGCAAAATAAGAACGGCCATATCTCCAAAAGTATTTGGAATTTTTTATCTCCGCAGGCGGTTCTGAAAAGAGGACGTAAGATAGCATATAATGAAAGTTATTTCATATTTGTACGATTTTTTTTGGCGCTAATCCGTACAATACATATTTACCCAAATCTGTAATATTGAGATACTGCCCTTGGGTTAGCTGGATTAAAAATACAGTGAAATTTGTTAGGTTAGTAACATTATACGTACAGTGATTCTAAGTACAGTGGAATTTACATTTGGTTAGCTTGGGATACCACCAATTAAAAATTCTGTAAAATCAATTGAACGGTTGGATGTTACTAACCTAATCTAACCAACCAATATACATTTTACAGTGATTTTTTAGGTTATTATCTCACGTTGCTGCTTTTTGTATGCAAAATAAACTTTGGACACTTTTTTTTTTTAACTTTAAATATGTACCTGTATTTACTCTGAAAAAAGTTTTTTCTAAATTCAGACTGGTTTTTGAGAAATCACTGTTTATAGGTTACATTACATTACCTGTGCAGTAAAGAGCCTGTCACCATGTTGTTCTTTAATTGAGTTGCAGATCTTGTTGTTTTTCATACACAAATTGTCTATTTTTTATTTGGATATTGCAATGCAGTAACGTAAATTAACACATTAAAAAGTTATGTAACTCCTTATTGTGCATTCCAAACCCAAAGCATCAGTCCTTGAGAGCGATATTTTTCAGCAGTTTATAGGTGCAAAATTCTGATTTTTTACGTGAGACAACACACAACCTGACATATAAAATAAATTTTCATTTTGTAACAAATGATTCCTTTTATACGTCAGGTTACGTGCTATTGCAGGTAACTAATCTGCGCTTTGCGCCTCCATACTGCTATAAAAAATCCCTGTCAAGGGTTGGCGTTTTGGTTTGGATACACATTAGAGACTCGTAACTTTTTTTAAAACTATTATTTACGTTTCATTAGGTTATTGTTTTATTTCTTTATTATTCACTATTGCTTACAAGACATAATAACACGTTTCAGTTATGATCTATGAAAGGTCCGCCATTACATGAATACTGCTCGCCTTCATGTCTGCCAACTTCTAATCACAACACCATCCCCTAACGAATAATGCACTGTCACAACGTTTGACAAACTAGTCTCTCAATCTTGCGGGCAATCTGATTTCCCGACCACTCTTTGTGCGCACCGGACACCCCACAACTGTACCCTTGTTCTCACGCTCACTCACAGCAGCCTCTCCCTGCTGGCTGACGTTTTCTTTTCCTCCGCTCGACGGCTCCACAGCAGCATCTCCCTGCTGGCTGACTTTTCCTTGTCCTCCGGTCGACTGGTCTTCTCCCTGGCCCCTTGCTACTTCTTCTGGTGTAAACCCTCTGAAGTTGAAGTCTAGGCTGGACCGTCTACCATGCTTCTCCACTGGCAAAGCCGACGGTCTCAGATGTACAGAGTTTCTTCTGATCTGCCGACCCTCTTGATCCCTGACCACATACGATCTTGGTGTCCCCGCTTCTCGCACTACTTTTGCAGGTTCCCATTGTCTGTCTCTATACAGCAACACTCGGTCCTGCTGGTTGAACCCTCTTTTCATTTTCGCCCTTTTATCGTGCCACTGCTTGCTTTTATCTTGCCTGTCTTGTAACGCCTGAGTTACTTTGGTGTGTACTTGAGGTTTTAACAGTTTCTTGCTGACTGGCAACTTGGTCCGCACACACCGGCTCATGAGTAGCTGTGCTGGTGACACTCCCACTCCCGACAGGGGAGTATTTCTATACTCAAGTAGCATGATTGACAAGTCAGTTTTCAGATCCAGGCATCTTCTGAGCATGTTCTTTGCAACTTGCACCGCCCGCTCTGCTTGCCCATTAGACCTCGGGTAACCTGGGCTTGTTGTCACAACTTCAAAATCCCAACATGCTGCAAATTGCTTGTACTTGTATGAATTAAACGGCATGTTGTCAGACACGATCACTTTAGGGACACCGTGTGTTGCAAACACGGTCAACAGTGCTGTCGTTACACCCCCAACTTGTTTGTTTTCAACTAGTACCACTTCCATCCACTTGGAAAAGTAGTCCACCAAGACCAAGTAACTCTTCCCTCCAAAGTCACACAAATCAACACCAACTTTTTCAAACGGTAGCGTTGGTACCTCATGACTAATTAGTGGCTCTGCTGTGTTCCTGTTTCTGAATTTCTGACACACAAAACACCTATTAACCGTTGCTTCGATGTCCACTGACATGTTCGGCCAGTACAACAGCTGTCTGGCACGAGCTTTGGCTCTCTCGATTCCTAGGTGTCCTTCATGCAGACGGAGTAGCATTTGCGGACGCAGCGTTCCTGGTACCACTACACGGTCATTTAGAAATAGGAGACCGTTGTCGGCATGCAAGTTATGTCTCTGAACAAAATATGCTTGTGCCTGTTGACTGACTCGATTTTTATGTTCTGGCCACTCTGTTTGACAGTATTGCATCACCTCACTTAGTACTTCATCACCTGACGTTGCCTGTCTGAACTCAGCCTTTCGCTCTTCTGACATCTGAACACTGTCACACACACCGACGGTGTGAACCATCTCGTTGGTCAGCTCAGCCTCTCCATCGTCACACTCTCGTATATAAGACCGTGACAACAGATCCGCTACATGCATCAGTTTGCCCGGAATGTACTCCACTGACAGTGTGTAACGCAGCAACTTAAGTTTCATACGTTGCAGTCGTACTGAGTAGACCTCTCCCACATTTTTCTTAAATATGGGCACAAGAGGTTTGTGATCTGTGTACACAGTGACGTTACTCCCATATATGAATTGATGAAATTTTCGTGCCGCAAACACTATACTTAGCATTTCCTTCTCTACCTGTGCGTAGTTTTTCTCTGCTGGAGACAAACTCCGAGACGCATAGGCGATGGGTTGATCCCCGCACATCAAACAACACCCCAGGCCATCCTTGGACGCATCACACTGCATCGACAACGGCTTGTTGGTGTCGAACAGACCTAACACAGGAGTCGTCCTGACCAACTCTTTGACGTGCCTCCATGCTTCGTCGTGTACCGGCAGCCATTGCCACTCAACACTAGTTTTCAGTAATTCATGCAGGGGTGCAATGATGGTGGCTAGGCTAGGCAAAAATTTTCGTAGATAGCTTATGAAACCCAGTACGCGTTGAAGTTCTACCTTGTTGGTGGGTGCCTGTAGCGCGAGCACTGCCTGCACCTGTTCTGGATCTGGTTGCATACCGTTCTTGGAAAAGACATGTCCAAAATACTTCACTTCAGGTTGTTTGAACTGAATCTTGGCTTTGTTGAATTTTACATTAAGGTCCTTAGCTCTCTGTGCTACCTGCAATAATATCTTGTCATGTTCCTGCTCGTCAGCTGCTGCAATCAACAAATCATCAAAATATACTATTACCCCTGGAATGTGACCAAAGTTCTCCACATTCACACGTTGAAATATTTCTGGTGCACTGGATAAACCAAATGGGAGTCTTCTAAACCTGTAGCACCCAAATGGCGTGCTAAACGTGCAGTAACGACTTGACTGTTCATCTAGCTCAATTTGATAGAACCCGTCTTTCAGATCCAACACCGTGAAGACTGCCTTATTGCTAAGTTGACAACTTAATTCTTCCAGCGTTGGTATCATATGATATTCCCTTCTGATTGCTGTGTTTAACTCCACTGGGTCCAAACACAGCCGAAGTGACTTATCTGTCTTCTCCACGATCGTTAATTGACTGACCCACCCAGAAGGCTGATCGACCTTTGCAATGATCCCTACGTTTACCAGGACCTCCAACTTCTGCTTCAGCCTGTCTCGAAGTGCCAGAGGCACTCTTTTAGGGGGTTTCGCGACTGGCTGTATTGACTTGTCCAATGTCAAGCTGCACTTGTTAGGCATGCACCCTGTTCCTTCGAACAGACACGCGAACTCTGTTGTAAACTCGGCGTATGAGATACCCGATGCGATACCAGCTGGCTTACTGCTCACACTGTGAACCACACTGCGAGAGACGAGTCCCAACAGGACGCACCCTGGGAGTCCCAGGATTGGCATCCTGCAATCATTGTCCTTGACCACAACAAATTCCAACAACACTCGCGCACTGTGTTTCCTCTGTCCACGTGTGCAACAAAGAAATGAAACCACCCCCACTGGCTTTATTTTGTGACCACCGAATCCTTCCAGGGTTACGTTAGGTTGCTTTAGCTCAGTTGTACCGTCAACCTGCTTTACGAGAGACTGTGACAGTATATTTACTTCCGACCCCGTGTCCAACTTAAATTGTACACACTGGTCTCGCACACTCACATCCTGGACCCACTCCTTACGATACTGTTTGACACTCTCTATGATAGCACGGCATTCGCCTGATCCTACAACATGCAGCGTACTTACAAAGAAGTCCAATGGCCCACATGTCGACTCAGTTACCCTAACCTCTTGCACCTGACTAGTACATGCAACTGCAAAGTGATTGAATTTTTTACACTTGTAGCACTCTTTTCCAAATGCTGGGCACTCATTTTTCTTGTGCTCTCTTCTACACCGTCGACACCGAAAGCCTCCTTTGACCGCCTGCTGTAGCTGAGGTTGTCTCTGTTGTTTTGATGTCCTCCAAACTGCATCGACCCCCTGTTCACTCTGGGACTCCTCCTTCATTGTTTCGACATGGTGTTGCACTGGAGTAACCACCTTGCTCTGTACAACACCTGCACGCTGTTTGCCTAATTCTGCCACTCGGCATTGTTCAACTGCCTTGCCTAGGCTAAGATCAGGCTCTCTTAACAATCTTTCTTGTAGGCCTTTATTTCGAATTCCAAGCACTATGCGATCCCTAACCACACTATCTGCCTGATCTTTGAAGTCACAGCTTTTCACAAGTTTCTTTAGATCCCTCAAAAATGAGTCAAACAACTCACCCTCTTCTTGCGAACGACAGTTGAACTTAAAGCGTTCCACGACGATGTTCTTTTTCGGGTTACAGTAGGCCTCAAACGTTGCTGTTACCTTTGTAAAATCCGTCTTGTCTTCGTCCGAGAGGTCAAACGTGTTGTATAGTTCCACAGCTTCGTCTCCGATTATATTGAGCCACATGGCAACCTTGACTGCCGACGACTTCGATTCATAGCCTGTCGCCAGCATGAAAATGTCAAAACTCTGCCTGAACTTGCGATAATTTTCGCACAAATTGCCATCGAGAGCTAGACACGGTGGCGGTTTGAACGACTCCATTGTCTAACCTGCCCGACACACACGCACACAGAGACTGTTCAAACTAGTTTGTTCCACTAGCGCCACATGGCCCACCGCTGGCTAGGTAGATATTTTGAACACCTGTAGGTGATCCTACCGACTGCGCCATGTTTTATTTCTTTATTATTCACTATTGCTTACAAGACATAATAACACGTTTCAGTTATGATCTATGAAAGGTCCGCCATTACATGAATACTGCTCGCCTTCATGTCTGCCAACTTCTAATCACAACAGTTATAATATTCAAATAAAAATATATACATTCTTATATATATGGAAAACCACAGGATCTGCTATGCAATTAGAGGGGAAAATGGTAACAGCTGCTTCACTGCATAAGCTATCTAGCGTGACCTGCAAAATGTGATTTCTTGAAAACCAGTAGGAATTAAGAAAAGCTGTTTACAGTTTTAATAGAGGAAGGTTTTTAGTGTCTGAAACGGTATTTTCAAAATTTTATAATTTAATTTATGGATAAGCAGCAACAAAAGAAAATTACTTTTTTTAAATTTAGCTAACCAACCATTCACATGATTTTACAAATTTTGTATTGTTTATACTTACCTACTTTAACATTAAACTACTGTTAAACAATTTATTTCAATTTTTTAAAAATATATTTGGGAATTAGCGCAGTATAATCGAAGACGTTTACTGTATTGATGATTGATTTACTTTATTGATGCACAACGAAGTTGTATAATTATTGATGGATTGGTTAAGCAAATTCAAGCATCAAGGGTACTGATCAATGGTTTTTAACATTATATTTTCTTAATGAATCCATTGGTAAAACGTTAAAACACTGGAATGGCTAAATTTCCATCGATTGCTTATGTTTTTTTCCGCATGCTCACTTGAAAACAATTACAGGGTTATACTGTAGTTCACAGTTGCAATGCTTGGTTAGGTTAGTTACATAAGTGCTGTTAAATCATGAAAATGGTTAGGGAAAGGTAACTTCTTCATAACTACTGTAAAATGGTGTAAGCAATTATTCTTTAGGTAAGTTTACCTAGACTTTAAAAATAATTTATTTGGCGAAGTACATAGTACTAAGAATTACTATTTATCAAATTTGGTTTGTGTGGAAAAGTTGTTACTCTAGGAAATTTCTGAATCCATCTTTGTAGGAATATAAACTAATATTATTAGAAACAAAAAAAGAACAATGTGTGGTATATTTTAATTTTCTAACACCCTCTGAACTCTGCAGTTAATGCGATTACCGATAATAATTGTAAATCATTGCAATATACATCCGACACATTTTGTAGTGATTTCACAACTGTACTATGAAGTAATGCCATCAACTGCTGCAAAATAACATGCTGACATCTATTCTTGTGTAGGCATTTTGTTGATACGACTAAAATATGAACATATAGGATATATATAGAATCTTACAAATTTTGGTAACCTACCTACTAATACTCTCCCCGAAGACTTTGGTTAGATACTTAAAAAAAAAAAAAAAAATTAACTGCTTATGTGACATGCATTACGTTAAATTAATTCAACTTGTAAACATTTTGCTTGAGTCAAAGCCTAGATTTGCTTAAGCTAATAACAAGCAATTACATCACTTGAGGCCCTGAGAAACAAACTTCTAAAATTGTGTAGTTACTTGGATTGTTAAATACCTAGTTTTTCTGCAATAATGGGCACAAGAGCAATAGAATTATGTTTTTCATATAATTTTTTTTCACATAAATGAGTTTTTGTCAAAAAGTATTTGGAAAAAATATCTATTTGAAAGGACAAAGAAAAATGTTAATTGTAGTAATAAATGAGAATTTACCAAAATATTTAATGTATCAAATTTCTAACTAAAATGGTTTTGAAATTAATTTATCATTCTGGTATGCATAACTTTTTTCTTTGATACATTTATTTATCAGTTTCATTTCTCTTTAGTACAATATAAATCATTTAACTTTGATTTCTTTTTTGTTTCAGGCTTGTGGAGAACAGCTTTTTTTTATCTACTCTTTGGCTGGCCAATGTAAATAAGCAATGATTTCGTGAATGCAGCGAGAGAGTTTATTTGATGTATTTTAAAATCACTGATAATATTTATTGATGTATTTTAAAATCACTGATAATATTTGTTTTGTGGCTGGAAGATGGTAACCATGGTGACTTGTGAATTTTTATGAAGATTAATAAAAAGCAGTAAAAATTATTAATGGTTGTCAGAAGGAATTTTTTTTCCAATAATCAATCAAACATCTACACTCTACAGTAACAATTTTCCTTAACTCAAATAATATTTCAATACATATCTTATAAAGTATTTATATATGTACAATACAGACCAATTTTGAGCTAGTCTGATATCAGTATATTAGTTATTATGAACATATACTATCAGAACTACCATTTGCATATAGTGCACATACATACATAACACTAGCCAACAACCATTAAAAAAAAAACACTACTATATACACTTACATAAAAAACAAACAAATCATAGACAAGTACAGATTATGTATTCACTATTATATTCTAGAGCCAATTCCAATAAGTGTATTATCAATAAAAGAAAATATTTTTTTTTTAAATAACAATATTTCAATATGAAGGAAAATCTGTATTCTGAAGTTCTTATATATTTTTGGTATCAATCAATGTAAATTAATCAATCTTTGATAAAAAAAAAAATCCGAAAATGATTAATAAATTAAAAAAAATTATTGCCTACCAGCTCTGGGTTTTGCATGAAGGTTCAACTTCTCTGACTTCTGAGATTACAGACAAGATTTTAATTAATAATACTATTGGCTTCATTACTAGATTATCTTTCAACCTATAATTTTTTATTTGAATCAGTTCATTGAACTGAAATATTTGCAGCAATTTCTTTAAATGTTTATGAACTTGGATTATTTAAAATACAAATGTAGGTAGGCTTACTAGACCTTTAATGCCATAAGATTGTAATCACATAGGCCTAATTTCACATTTACAACTTAAGTCTTGGAGCTGATTTACATTAATATTTGTGCTAGACTTTGTAATTCTTAAAATTTTATTTTCTGCAATGTTCCAAAGAGCATTGCTCTATTTTGGAACAAAACAATTTAATCTGACAGTTTGTTACAACACTATTCTTCATAAAACAATGCACGTTAGCCTGTATAATATGAATTAGATCTAACATAAGAACTACAAACTGCACATTTGCACTTAAAATATTCATCAAACAGTTAGGGAAAGAGATTAAACATAACATGTAACTCTTAAATCGTCATACTTCATTTTAGTTATCACACTTATGCCTGTATGTGAACGGGATCAGAAATTAGCACTGCAAATGCACTTTTAACACTAATAATTAATTATATCAAACACAAATGATATCAGTAACATCATACTTCATTTTTGGTGTTACAGTAAGCTTCCATAAATGTTTCTTTTCTCAGAACATACATCAGAAAACTTTTCTTGAATTTAAAAATTACAATAAATTTTTAAATACCTAATGATTTGTTAGATAGCAAACCTTCAAAATATGATTTACTTCCAATTTTCGGATTAACGGCATTGAAGTTTTGTATTGTTTGCCATGGAAAACAATGGAAATTAATAAACAAATAAATAATTAAAAATATAAAGACACAACTGAATCAGCTGTAGTTGAACATACAGAAGCAGCGAGGAGAATAAAAATATAATATGTTATTATGTTCACTAAAGGTATGCAATGGATGGAGGATGCCCTACATTAATAATAATTAGTGACAGAGAACAAAGCAAATTTGTAGAGAAGAGACTTTTAACAGTAGTAGAATAATAAAATTCCGAAAAGGGCTGTTTCAAAAATTGCAAACATTCCTACACATAAGAAGCCCTTAATCTCAAAGACTTCATTCAGTACACTGGTCATTACCTGCTGCTCACGATCTGTAAAGGTAAGGTAATTAAATTAATGGGGGAAAAGGTAATAAGCATTAGGTTTGTGGTCTTATAAATGTGGTCATTAGAGGCAAACATTAGGTCTCTGTGTTTAAGTGCTCTGGGTTTGATTCTCAGCAGGGTCATTAATGGATCTTTTGATAGTGGGGAACATAGCAAACATTGCAGTGGTTAGTTGGTTTTCTCAGAGTTCTTACGTTACTTCACCCACCCATTCTGTCATATCATTAGCATTTTATAGCCCTTCATTTTTTTGTAATGATCTAGAGGTCACCAAGCTGAAAGCTAAATTAATTTCCTTCATTGACAGATATAAGGGTTGAGGATTTGAAGCAAGCAAGATAAACATTTTAATGTTGCTTGCTTCGTCTTCTACAGAAAATTGAATCTAATATTTTGAATTGCTCCTGTGCTGCACTACTTCTGACTGAGAACGAGTAACCTGCACTTTTTAAGGCATCAAAGAAATTGTTATAACCAATTTCACTGTCTACATATCCCGGAATAGTGTTATCTTTATCACTTTTGGTACAATTTTGCAATTTATCTCTTGCTAGATCAAGAAACGATATCATTGTTCACGTTCAAAAGCTGTAGCTATAGCCCGCGCTTTTCTACTACCGAAGTTACCCGATCGAGCGACGTACTTCGGAACTGTTCGTGCATGTCGATCTATGGGGGTGAAACTTAGGCTGTCCGTGAGTCATGTCCAGTCACTATTGTTAATGATTCCTGGGCGCCTGACATGATTGCGGCTTTCTGCTCTTTCGCGCCAGTCAATGAGTTGCGGGCTCCTGTCAAGGGTGTGTCACATCAATCAACCCCGCAGTGTAGTTCTTCGAGTGGTTTGAGGCATGCCCGGGTTTTTGAGGGAGATAGCCATTCCGCCTGTCTGCGTAATCCGCGCCTGGTGCAGTGCGTGCCTATATGAATCAGGCTTCTGGCCAGCAGCTTCGGGTACTTGACCATGAGACCCGCACGGCTCCAATCGATGATGTCACTGCTGTGGCGAGTCACACGAACGCATTGCCAGCTGATCCGACCTTGACAGTGAATAGCGCGTCTGCCTCACCTGTCATTAACACTCGTGGCAGGGGGCGTTGCGCCAATTGCAGTATGTTTGGGCATGTCACTGTTGAGTGCTCTAGTCCGCGTGTTAATGCCATTGAATGGCGGTGTTTTCGTTGCAGACAGACAGGCCATTATCGGGCTCAGTGTCCGGAAAACTGAAACCGGCATGTGCAAGAAAGGTCGTAGTAGCAGCTTGTTTTGTAAATCCTTTCCTCCTGCCTTGTTGAATTTTCTGCCCTTGAATATTTTGGGTAGTTTTTACCCTGCTCTTATTGACACTGGAGCGATGTGTTCTTGTATTAGTGAGCAATGCTTGTATAGTTTGCTCAGTCAATATAAACATTTGAAACGTTTCGTCCTCAATGGCCAATGGTGACATTGTGCATGCCAATAAATCTGTGTTATTACATTTTAAGATTCACAGGTTTTCCTGGAGTTGGAAGATTGTAGTCGTCGGGGGCCTGGCTTCCAATTACGTCCTGGGTTTGGATTTTCTTAGCAAAACGCGATGCGTGTTAGATTTGTATAAACATCGGTTGTCATTCGGGTTTGATTCTTCTGTTAAGATTGATTTGCAGCACGAGTTGAGTGTGTCTATTATGTCCTGTGAAGAGTTGGCGGCGCATCAGCCGGATATGGTGATAGCAGATCTGGTTAGGGAATTTCCTGACGTGATTATGTGTAAGATTGGCAAGTGTAATATACTGCCATACTGTTTTAATCTTAAGGACGATGTTCCAGTTCGTTCAAGGTATATGAAAGTATCGCCCCCGAAGCTTCAGAGAATGAAGGAAGTTATTCAGAAATATTTGGCCGCCGATGTTATTACACCTTCTACGTCGGACTTTAGTACTCCTACCTTCTTAGTGCCTAAGAAGGACGGTGCTGAATACTGTTTGGTACATAATTTCAAACCCTTGAATTCTTAAGTCATCAATGATGTTTTTCCATTGCCCACTGTAGAGAGTGCTCTACAGCATCTAGGGAAGGCGAGCGTATTTTCGGTTATTGATCTGAATCATAGTTTTCATCTGTGCTTATTGGATCCGAGTTGTTGCAAGTATACTGCCTTTTCCACACATTTCGGCCATTATCAGTTTAACAGGATACCCATGGGAGTCAGTTTTGGGAGCCAAGCACTGCATGGGTCTTAATTCGGCCGTGCATTTCCGCTTCCGGGTTGCCTCTTTCCATCCCTTTTTTGGGCCGCGAGCTCACTCATCCGCTCCTTAATCTCTGGGGTCTGCCGTCCCTAAATTCTAACTTAACTGAGGCCGAGTTTGATAAAGTCCTTGATGAAGTTTCTTTTAATCTGCAGACAGCACGCAACGTGGTTGAAACACAGTATAACAAAACCAGGCAGCCATAGGCGTGCGCACGGTAGGTGCCACAGGTGCCTTGGCACCACCATTAGGGTTAAAGTTATTTGTTTTTTACAAGCACAAATAATACATACTTAAAAAAACCGTATTATTTCCAAAAAAAATGTTTTCCAATCGTGTTGAGTTACAGATATGTGCTCATAACACTATCAGTATATCAATTATCAATCTAACCAACTATACACACGGAAACAAGCCAGATGCAATTACTTGTGTTGTACACGCGGGCTGCGGCTACGAAACTTCTGAAATGTAAATACTTCTCATAGTTCTCCTCGAATTACATAGAATGCGCGCTCGGTGTCCACTGTTCACTCCACTCGGCAGGCGCACGGAATAATAGATAATAGCCGCTGTCCGCCCGGGGTTTATTTAAAAAAAAAGAGAGAGAGTTTAGTTAGTTAAAAAGATAGGCTTACTCGATGACATATGCAGTCGCCGACAAAACATTTTTGTTGTATTCCAAAAGCTAAAATTTTTGCCCACTCTTATTTGTGTATTTTTATTATTTTAATATTTTACATATTTTAGGTAGGTATGTTACAAAAACTCCCTTCATTTGTTGATTTTAAAACTTAACATTTGATAATGTTTTTTCTAGCATTTATTTGGCGTCTTCAGAAAACATATAAGTACGGCTTTTCAAAGCCACCAGCATGAATTCCGTGCAAACAATTTGTGCAATTTACTTTATGGCTCAACAAAGCTTAAAACTGTAAATAGTTTAGTAGTTTTCCTGGTGATTATAACGTTCAAATCCATAATTTGTCATAAAAATTGTTAAAATTTTTACATCTGTGTATTTAATGTTTTTGTTCGGAAACACCTTAAATAGCACCATTTTGCGCTTTCAAATCCAAATTTTTCCGGGGATCCTCCCCCGGACCCCCCGCTTTAGGCTCGGGGTCCGTGAATGACAGGGCTGTTGTGTAATCTGGCACCACCAATACTGAAGTCCTGCGCACGCCTATGCAGGCAGCCCCATGGTTTTCACGTAGGGGATCTCGTGCTGGCTCGTTCATATGTGTTGCCTTCCTTAGCCGCTCAGATCAATGTGAAGATGGTTCCTACTTATGAAGGAACTTTTGTTATTACACATTTTCTAGCTAAGAATACTGTTATTATTCAAGATTGTAAGAAGAAATCTCGTTTTCGAAAGTGTCATGTTAGTCAAATCAAGGCATTTGTGCCTTAATGCACTTATTGATGTTTTAACCTAAACACTATTTCAGCAGGCCTGCTGTCCTCTTTTCACTGTTAGGTTAGAATTCCCTTTGGTCATTTTAGCAGTCTTTTTTATATCGCCTTTTGTTTTGAGTGTTTTCTATGGTTGTTGTTTTTTAATTCCAGTGCACTGGATATAATTAGGTGAGTGTTTGTATGTGCCTGGTGCGCCAGTGCGCTGTGTTTTTTTTTTGTATGTGTTGTGTACAGAGGGGTGCCTTTTCTTTTTTTTTTCCTTCCTCGTTACCATCATCGCACGGCTGTCAGCTCCTAGGGGAGACGTCCCCGCGCTGCCGCTATTGCTGCACCTCCCCATTTGCATGCCCTGCTGGGAGTGATCCGCCGTCACTCGTGTGTGTGGACTGAACCGATGTCCCACTTTCTTCTGCTTCATCTTCGTTACCTGCTGTCTCCCCCAAGATGGGCCCTCTTCGTGGTAGAGACGCATGTGTTTTTTTTTTCGTGTGAGTTTGTGCAGCTGCCGTGAACTGAGACTGCCTTCCGATCTTCATCACCGCTGTGGCTCCCTTCGACGGAGTGTGCCTGCTGGGCACCATGAAGGCATCCATTTGAGGTGCCTCTGGGAGCGTGGCACTTCGTGGATCGTCGCGCCCGGCACTGGTGTGGTCTTGGTTGTTCAGCCTTGGACTTGACCCATGAACTGGGATGCCTGCGCCTCTTCGTTCCACCAGGTGGTGGTCAGTGTAGGGGATGGGCGTTTTTAGTTGCCCATGGACTCACTTCATCAGCTCAATACTTGAGTCGTCACCTCTGGAGCACTGCGGATGGTGCCGGCTGAGTCTGGGACGTCAGTCAGTTCGGATCTTCGCGCTTCATCATCGGCTGGTGTTGCGGCCCAGTGGTCCACTGGCGTCTAGACGACACCATCTGCTTTCTTTGCTACGATTTTCTTCTCTTCTGGCATCCCTGGCACATGGCTTCGCAAGGGGGCGGAAATTTGAAGTAGGCGCCTACTTCTCCCATTGCCGTTCCTTCACTTCTACCTCCCCTACCCCTTCCTCCCCTCTTTCCCTTCTGACGTTTTGTGATGTAGGCGCCCCCTCCACTCTTCAAGCTTATGCTCACGCTGGTGGCGCCCCCTGTTTGGTGTGTTAGATATAAGCCTTGGTCGAGCCCTCAGCTGGCCTGTTTTGTCCGGGGTCATCAGCCGTGTGGTGGTGCGTCGAGGACCGTGGGTGAATATGATCTTGTCTAGTTTTCGTCGGTGTCATACGTTTTATCATGTTTGATTGAAGTGCTTGTTGTGGCCAAGTACAGTTTAATACGTAACTGTGTCGGTTAGTAGCCACTTTTTAAGATTTGTCTATTACATTACAGCTATGAGTCGCCTTAGCTTTGGTGAGGTTAGACTGATTTCCGTGTCTCTAAATAGTTTGATTGGTCATGCGCTTTTATGACAGTGTGTGGGCGACATCATAGTGGGGTATAGCCATACAATTCTTTTATTGACGTACCACCACGCCCCGGACTGGCAGCACGTAAGTTTTTTTTTAAAGGCACATTTTAAAATTGTTTTTAATGTATTTTTAATGTAACGTTTGTATTATCTGCATTGGTTGATAAGGCACTTTGGCCATGTTTTCTTTGATTCTAGTTGACTGTCTCTACTGCCTTTATTTGTGCTAGTTTAAAAACGTATTTACTATTGATGATTGTAAATTATCATGCTTAATTAATTTGTAATTATTTGTCGAATTTGCGAGCGCCTTGTTGCTTCCTATAAACTTATTATACACTTTATATAATTATTTGTTTGAATAGTTTATTAATAAAAAAAATTTGTTTTGATATTCTTTCTGTCTATTACAGTCATTGTTGTAACACTAATTATTAGCCAGATTCTCTCTGTATGGCTCTATCATAAGAGCCCCCTTAATTTTATTGTGTACTGTATCGGCGCTGAAAGTGAGGTTGACTGAGGCGATCTCCTGCCTCACGACACTTCAAGGTTAACAATATAAACACTTATAGCTTATTCCAGCTAATCCAAACACTCTAAATTATCTTTCTACAACCTCTTTGGAAGTGCACAACATTATACTTCAATGTAGCGTATCCTGTATTTTTGTTAAATAGTGCTAAAGTGAGGGGAAAGGAGAGGAAAGAGTCATAAAAGATGAAGAGGGGTAAGACGAAGGACATCAGTGCAGTGTTTCTTACGCAGCAATAAGCTATGACAGACACAGGACCATAAAGACTTTACTTGTATTCTACGGGAGACAGTAACTGATTTAAATAAAACACAATAATTAATACATTTCAGGACAATCTTAAAATATAAAAAAACTTGCATTAATCAAAATAGCTTTTTTGATGGCTTACTTAGATAAAAAAAATCGTATTAATTGATTAAAACTTTCATAAACCAAACAAATCTCTCATTTCTTAACCAAAATACCCTTTTTTTAAAAAAAAAAAAAAAAAAAAAAAAGCTGTATTCAACTAAACGAAACTCATATTAAATTGGTCCAATTCTAAGATTAATTGATATTGTTACGAAACGTGAGGGTCGCAGCGCGCAGGTGCACAGCTGGCTGACATCACGTGGCCGTCGCAACGTGAGACGTGCCGCGTGCATATGTAGATTTCAAGGTTCGCCGCTTTCTCCCCCCTCCTTCCCTCTGCTCACCGCGCGGCGCCATTAAAATGACACCTGACAGCTGCGTCGTTAGGCAAGCCGCTGACGCATGTTTTGAGAGAATTCTTCCATCGGGCCAGCGCGGAATGACGTAACTGGCCCCAGCCGCGCTCGTGAATTCTAGAAGTGGCGCCTGTGATATATAAGCCCAGGACGCCGGCCTGAGAGGGGAGTCGGTAGTCAGTAAAGAGAGTGAGCGGTTGAGTCGAGAGTTTTCCAGTGGCAGAGTTTCCGGGCGATAGTGTCGCGGGCGCGGCAGAGTTTTGGGGCGAGAGAGTCTGCGCGAGAGTGCCGCGTGTGCAGCGAGAGTCCTGAGCGAAGTTCCGAGCGAAGCGTCGAGTGGTTCCTCGGCAAAGGGTAGTGCGACGGCGGCGGCGGAGTGCGGTGACGGAGGTCCACGAGGAGTGATGCGGCGAGAGTTGCGCCAGAGGTGCAGCCCAGCGAGGTGTGGGGTGCGTAAAAACTGAGTGACTGGGGAATAGACATTTCTTTAGGTGTAATTGATTTTTAGGCATTTGTAGAATATCATTTGTTAGTGAAGTAAATAGTGGCAATCAATAAAACTGTGTAGTAAAATCTCTAATTGGGCTCTCCATTTACGAACCCGGTAGTTTTCCCACACAACAGTTTATTAAATCGTAATAATATTTATATGCCAACTCTCTAATCAATATGTAAAAATTGTAATAAAATAATGAAAAAATAAAATTAACGAATTAAAAAATAATAAAAAATCTGAAATTGACAACTTTATTCTCAATTTTTTGATCCATAAACAAGAATTATTAACATAACATTGTATAGTGTTTCATTAACTGAAAGAAACACAGTATTTTAAATAGTGTTAAGTTGGATCCAAAAATATTCAAATTGTAAATTCATAATACTTTGATTTAAAATCCAATTATATTCAATTCCAAACTCCTGAAGATAATTCCTGTCAAACTCCTTCTGACTCAAAACACTTTGATACTAAAACCTGTTTGTTATTTTACAAATATGATTACCAAAAATTATATTCATTAATTTTAGTACAGACATATTATAAATACAGGGCAGCATCTTTTCAGTTAGGTACCCATGAGCCCTAAAGTAAAACAACTTGTGCTTGACTATGCTGTTTCTGTAGAAACATTGTGTGTGTGTGTGTGTGTGTATATATATATATATATATATATATATATATACACACACACACACACATATATATACACATACACACACACATATATAATGATTTACATATTATATATAATATGCAAATCATTAAAAAATACATTGAACTTTGCTAATTTTGTTTAGTTAAGTAACAAAGTTAACTTGTATTTATATAATGCAATTTTGGTATGCTGACAATTAATTATAGTAAAAAGAATGTTGCTTTAATTACACTTGTAACTACAAAATTTTCTCTAAAGTATGAAAACACACTGATAAATAATTTGAAAATAAGAGGATTTGCTGTAATTGAGTTAAATAAAACACAATAATTAATACATTTCAGGGCAATCTTAATGTATAAAACATGTACTAATCAAATTAGTTATTTTGATAGATTACTTACAGATTGATTAAAACCTTGACTAATTGATTAAAACTTTGATAAACCAAACAAATCCCTCATTACTTAACCATAACACCTGTTTTGTTGAAGAAAAAGCTGTATTCAATTAAACAAAACTCATATTAAATTAGTCCAATAAGAAGATTAATTGATATTAAAATGCCAATTCTCTAGTTGATATGTACAAATCTCATTAATTAAAAACACTATCAATAAAAAAATACTTGATAAATCGGTCTAGAATTTTCTTTGAAGATATTGACAAGCTGACGTTTATGGCCCTGTTAAAATAACAGAGTACTCCCAATCTCAAGGTTTTGCCATAAGAGAAAGAATAGACTAGCTTGAACTCTAAAAGCAGTGGATTCTAAATTCATTGGTAACATTAAAATTGGTATGTTCTTTAAATGATTCATGCAAGAAACTGTATTAAATTAAAACTGATGAAATTGGCTGATTCCAGAATCTGAAAAGACTCAGCACTAGTATTATTTTTTAAGTGTTCAGATTAGATAGAATATACATACTATAGCTAAAAAATTCAATATAAAAAAGGTTTTCTTAATGGGTCATTCTAAGTTAATAGGTACTTTTGACAGCAAGGACACAATTTTTTTTATATTAACTTTATAATTAACCTATTTATCACTCAAAAAAAATGTTTTCTATGTGGTCACTTAAATTTATTACAGAAATGTACGTAATTTAGTCACAATAAGCTCTAATATAAGAAAAATGTCTCTCCCCTGGTCTGTCCCCCAAACGACTTTATTTGTAAATCAGTAATTATGAATATATCAAAATTCAATAATTACTTTAACATCGTTAATTTAATAAAAAAAAGACAACTTAGAAACAATATCTTACAAGTAAACTTGCTTATATTCCAATTTTTCATAAAAAATATTAACGCGGAAATTTGTCCGTGTTTCGTGTTTCATCCCCTGGCTTTTTGTTTTCGTTTAAAAATCGGTTTTGCTTTGCTAGTCTGTGGAAGTTGTGACCTTGAATACATAGTGTGTTACGTGAAGTTAGCAGCAAGCGGCGCATAAGCCAACTGCGCAGCCATATTGTCGGCCATTTCAGTCACGCCACTCACTGAGTGCGGAAGTGTTGAGTGAATGCAGTCTTTCCTCTGGCAAGTTTTATTTTGCAATTATTTGTTAAAATACTAATATATACTTAAATATTCACTATGAATAGTGCTTACATTGTTATGTTTGTTTGTGAATTGCGTACGAGAAACGCTTTTAAAGCTATTTTAGATTTCTATCGAAATCATTAAGTATCTCCCCTGCCATCAAAAGAGCCAGGGGAAATACGTCAGGGGAGATACATTTATAAGTGTTTTCATTAATACTTCTACAGTTTTCTCTGAACCTTTACTTGGTGTTATGTCTAACCGAGTTTTACAATATACATGTACATATACTTGTACATAAAAATGGCATCTTGAAAGAAAATTACGCGTGAAGATCAGCTTAAAAAAAAAGAATAGCAGAATGATTACAATACCAAAGAATTAAAAATGACCCGGATACGTACGCCCACAAAGAGTTAAGGAAAGGGAAAAATATGAAAAGAAGAAAGACAAAGGAACTATTAAGACAGTGAAGCAAATGACACCCAGCGAGAAGCTGAAGGCTAGAAAAGTATGGAGAGAAAAAGCAAAAATTCATAGACGTCGTTTAGCACTCCAAGATATAAGTAATGCTTCTGTAACACCAACATGTTCGGATAATGAAGGCCCACTGCCGCCTCAAAATATAAACAGGCGAGCGCAGGCAGCACAGCAAAAGTCAACTCAAGTAAGAAAAGCAAGAAACCTGATGATAAGAAACAAGCGGCCGAAATAGCTCAACTTAGGTCTGCAATCCAATGCTACACAAATCAAATACAAAGGATCAAAAACCACCAATTAGCTCACCCAACACTAAGGTAAATTCACTTGTAAGAACAGTAAGTGCAGGCAACAAAGAAACTATAAAGAAGAAATTGCTTTTCAGTTAAGTTATTGCTCAAAAACTTAATGAAAATTTTTCAAATCTCACCACTGACCAAGAAAAAAGTCTTGAAAAGAGTGTTAAGCGGGAAAATAGTAAAAAAATACAATGTTTTATCAAAAGAAATGAAAATCAAACCTTTGAGTAAAATAAGTAAAGAAATTAAGACTTATAGATATAAATCGCAGCTCAAGAAAAAACTGTGAGAATTTGAAAACGAGCATAGTCAAACTTATGGAAGATGATTCAAGCAGTAGACTTTGTGCAGGAAAAAGACTTTATAACGAAAAAGGGCGAGCGTAAGCAAAAGCGAGTTATGCTAGATACTTAACCCTTTCACTCCTGGGGCCTATTTCACAAAGCTACAAGTCTACAAGTACTGGTATGTACTAGTACTTATAAATTAAGTTTCACATACAGCGCCAGTATTTACAAGTACTTGTAATTTATGTCTCACATATAGTTTTGAAACACTTGTAAGTAATAGTATACTTGGCTACAAGTCAGCCGGTTGGAATTACAAGTAAACAAAATGCCATCACCGAACGAAATCAAAGAAGAGAAACATATTCTCTTTGGGGCATTTTCGGACAAGCTAACAAAAAACGATAAGCTTAGAAAATGGGAAGAAATACGTGAAGTAGCTTTGGCACTTGGCCTTATACCGAGAGAAAAAGACATTACCTATTTGAGAGACACATTCTGGCCGAATTTGAAGAAGTCTACAATGGTAAGTACTGAGAAAAAAAGGCTATTTATGGTATGAATACATTTTAAATTAAAATGCAACTTTTTTAATAGCAGTTTGTTGTAGTTGTGTGAAAGATATAATAACTGTAACGTGACCACTGACAAAAGACTATTTATTACAGGCAAAAGTTGACAATGGCAAAAAAACCGGTTCAAGTGGCGGAAAAACATCAAAATTCACAGAATTAGACCATATAATATTAGATATTATTGGTAAGGATTCTCCATCAATAACGAGCCTGGGAGTTGCAGAAACATGGTCTTGTGACACTGCAAGTGCTCCAGTTCTAATTAACGAAGAGCCAATTGGAGAATCAACAAACATGTTGCTAGAGTCACAAGTAGAACGAAATGGCCTGGGTAAGAAAATATTTAAGCCGTCAGTAGTTCCAATGTTTATTTTCATAGTTACATTACTAAACTTACATATAAAACATAATTTACTGAGTATATTGCTGCGGTTATATACATGTAGTACACAAACTAACATACAAAAAAAAACTTTTTTTTAAGGTAAGAAGAGAAAACGGAGTGTTGACGAGCAAGCGGCATGTTCTCGAAAATGACTTCTCGACGAGAAGCTAGCACTTCAAGTGGAGCATTTAAAACTGATAAACTACAAACTGAGACTGGAAAGTCTCCACCTTGAACAAGCACTTCAACTGCCCAGGTCCGAGTTCACTGCAGAATTACCTTCCACACAGTCCCAATATGAAGTGATAACAATCGATGGTCACAGTGTATGCTTAGAAGATGATGCTATAAATCCGACTGAACATTAAACACACAGTAATCACATAAATATTAGTTTTCCATTTATATATCTTGTATTACCTGTTGAACCTGTTTGTTGTAATTAAATCACAGCAAGTGAAACATACTGTATTAAATTTCTTTGTACAACTGGAATCCACAGAAAATATTTATCCTCGAAATTGATTTTCATGTAACCAACAGTTGTTAACGGAAATGGTTAATAAGCTGTTGCATACGATGTCCGACTCCATCGCCATCATCTTGCTCAAAAATATCTCCGTCATCAACTTCAAACAGGCCTATATTGTTAACATGGAGTATGTCATCTGGCGATCTACACATGTTGCACAAAGTGACACAATAAGTCACAATACATCCGGCATAGACAGGATACACCCAAAGGTGATTAATGCAAAATATTTCTCTTTCAAGATTCCAATAGCATTTTCGATTACTCTCCGTGTTTGTTTATGTGCTCTGTTGAAACGACGGACAGCTTCTTCCTCAATATTATTTCTTGCTGGAGGAATTAACCAATTTTTCACAGGGTATGCGGAATAAGCGAGTATTACTGAGGTGACAAAACGATGCCCGCCTGCCTCCATGCGAGCATATAGATTACTATTTCGTAGCACACGTGCGTCATGTGTACTGCCTGGCCAGTTCGCTGAAGCATAATAAAACAGTAAATCAGGACCACACACAACCATACAATTTATTGAATGGTTTCCATGTCTGTCGGCAAACTGCTCTTCATGTTGATGGGGCGCATCAATTTTAACTAGAGTTCCATCAACAACACCACATACATTAGGCATTCCAGCTATTTCGTGAAACTCTGTAACAACACGGTTCATGTCTTGTGGCCAGTCCACAATTACAGGAAACTTAACCATGTTCACTGCTTCCATGACCTCCTTTATGCAGCGGAAAACAGTTGCCTTCGACACCCCATGCATGTCCACTATTGCATGATACTGGCATCCAGTTCCAAACCAGTGAAGGGCAACACACAATTTACTTTTAGCAGTTAATGCAGCACTTCTATTAGTTTCTGATGTTAAAATATGTCCAATGTCTGTAAGTAAATTTTAATTTTCCAGTTTTTCAGAAGACATACGAAAACGCTCATTAAATTCTAACTCAGTCCCAAAGTGCATATTCACTCTGTCTTTAAATATTCTTCCCCGTCGCATTAATCTTATTTCATTGTTTGCTTGGACATCTTCTTCCAAGTCACTACTAAACATTTTAAAGTTTAGAAAATAATGAATATACAACAAATACTTCACATATGTACTTTACTTAACCCTACTTGTAATAACTTCTACCCATCTTTAGTTACTAGTCACAACAATTTCAAATATTACAAGTGTTTGTTACAAGTAGGTATGTTTGTGAAATGAAAATGCTTGTAACTATTCAAAATCTCACTTGTAACTTGTAGGAATTTACTTGTAGCTACAAGACAAGACATCTAGGTTTGTGAAACCAAAATATTTTGTTTCTTACTAGTTACAAGTAAATTTGCCTGTAACTTGTAGACTTGTAGCTTTGTGAAATAGGCCCAAGGTGTCCACTGTAATGGACACAAACTTTAAACGAGGTTTTATTTGAAACTAGGCGGCATTATGCTCCACACAAGTATTGGAACGCACCCTTATTCATCCCAGAGCGCTGCCTGACGTGTGGTGCTATCTTATGACGAAGGTTGGAACTGCCTGGCCACTCTATCTCTAGCATGTCGTCATGGCGCGCAATAGACAAGGTAACATCATTTTGTCTTTACATTTTTAATATTATTTTTAAGTGGTTTTAAGTGTTTTATCATTTGTGATTGCATTGCTAAGATAGAATGAAGTTGTAAAAATATGTATACCACTGTTAATCTAAAGGTTTTATCATAATACGACTTCAAATTGTTTGTCCATTAGAATGGACAAATCACTTGAAGAGTTGCAAATTGCCTTCGTGCCTATTAAAGACTTGTGTCCACTGGAATGGAAATTTATTCAAATATACATGCAAATAAATATTATAAAACTTTAAATATATGTATGAATAATGTATAATTAATAATTATACCTGTCTACAAAATTAATTCTCGTATAAATTTCATTTTCGAAACAGGAATAATTCGTTTTACTACATTTTGAAGAGTTTACTTTATGTTTACTTGTTTTTCAGAACGTTTCAATCTGTCGGATCCTAAAGACGTGGCACGCATTTTCGATTTATTGGAGAACGGAGAACTGTCCGAAATTGATGACGGTGATCACACAGACGAAGAGTAATTCTGGATCCTATATGTGCTCTTTTTCTCAAAACAATGTAGGATTTTGGAAAATTATTCTGAGAATGTAAAATAAAATTTATTACGAAAAAAATACCTGGCATAAACGAGAATCAGAATAGACCAGATTTGTTATATATTTCTCAGGTGCTGATGAAGAGGAAGAAAGTTTCTCTGACAATATTGAGTTGCAAGAAGTAATTCGAAATGCGTACAACACTCTTGAAGAAGATATTCCTCACAGAGATTCTCCATCTCCTTCAAACTTTATTGAAGGCGAGCCAGTAACTTCTTCCTCAAATGAAATTTCTGTACCCATAGTTTACAAACAACTTACCAAACAAAGTATATAGGGTGGAGGCGAAGACCTTTCGACCCACCAAGTATTGAGTGGAATGATTCCGAGGTGTGTGATAGTGGAATATCATAATTGACCCCTGTTCAGTACTTTAGTAGATACATTTCAGATAAAGACATTTCGACTATTTCATCCATGACCAACATCTATGCTCTCCAACAAGGGAATTCTTTTATTCCAACAAATGACTTGGAGATACAAGCTTTTATAGGGTTGCACGCAGTCATGAGTTGTCTGAAGTATCCCAGGATAAGCATGTACTGGGAAAAATCACTACAAGTAAAATTTTTTCCAGATACTATGACAATAGATCGGTTTTGCAAACTACATTCACATATTCACATTGTAAACAATTTGGAACGATCCAACGACAATACTGACAAATTCTATAAAGTCAGGCCGATTTATGATGCAGTACGTCGTCGTTGCCTAGAGTTGGATGTGGAACAAAATGTTTGTGTAGATGAGCAAATGATTCCATTTCGAGGAACACTCCAGACAAAACAGTTCATGCGAGGAAAGCCAAATCCTTGGGGGACAAAAAACTTTGTTCTTTGTGGGAAAAGTGGCTTATGTTATGATTTTCTTCTTTATCAGGGCAGTAGCACTGAAATCGACCGAAATGTGCTGAAAACATTTGGTTTTTGTGCAGCAATAGTGATACACTTGTCAACACACCCTGACAAAAGAGCATCACATTCTCTTCTGTGTTAACTATTTTCTTACCTACAACTAAAATGACCAACTCAGGCAGCAGAAGTTACACATTGCTGGAACTGTTTGTGTCGCTAGGTTTGGTAAGCCTCAATTTTTGAGTGACAAAGAGTCAGCCAAGAAAGGGCGTGGATTTTGTGAAGAGCTTGTGAGTCGAGATGGAGAAGTAGTTCTCGTGAAGTGGACTGATAACCGCAGTGTACACTTGGCATCCAACTTCATCGGCACTGGTGAATGTGATGAAGTCAAGAGATGGGACAAAACTAAAAAATCTTATGTAAATGTGAAACGTCCACAAGTTGTCAAAATGTACAATGAAAGCATGGGTGGGGTTGACAAAAACGATGTGTTAGTTTCACTCTACAGAATTTACTTGAATAGTAGAAAGTGGACCCTACGTATGTTCTTCCATGCAATAGACATAGCTATCGTGAATTCATGGCTCGAGTACAAGCAGGACAACAAACACATAAATGACAAGAAATTACTTGATCTTTTACATTTCAAGTTGAGGTTAGGCGAGTCACTGGTGAAAATGTACAGACCTACTTCAGGTTCTGCAAAAAAGCGAGGGCGCCCGAGGCAAAGTGATAGTCCAACAGTAAAGCGCAAATCTCTTGAAAAGCGACCACTGGAAGAAGTTCAAAAAGATTTGACAGATCATATGCCAGAGTATGATGATGCCAAAGAAGCAACATGTTGTAAAGAAAAGAAATGCCTTGGAAAAACACATGTTTATTGTGATAAATGTAAAGTTCATTTGTGTTTCGTGATTTTCATTGAAACTAGACTGTTCAAATTTACAGAAAAAAATCTTCAAATCAGAATGTAATTTTCTTGAAAGATAAATTTAGTGTGCATATCATCTGCTACCGACCATTATTCTTTGGCTAAAGGGTTTATTGTGATAAGTGTAAATTTATTTGCGCCAAATATGTGTTTGAAGAAATTTCCACAGACGTTTTCCATGGATCGTGTATATCATGACTGAACAAAAATTTTGTTGTACAATTATCTTTATTTTTATACATTACAAGGGTAAGAAATGTAATTGTAATAAGTGTACAGTGTTGTATGCTCTGTAAAAGACGGGACATGTTTCATGTCAGCGTTCACTGTCTGAAGCATAAAAACCTTTTGTAATTGGAATTATTATGAATATGTAATTTCCTCAATTTGAGGATCAATATCTCTTATAAATGTCTTAAACAGTGTTTATGCTAATATATGACTTGAATTTTCTGTCTGTAACATATTTGGCGTATTTTTACTGATTTTATTGTAATTTTTTTACTTGCAGCATTAAAAATAATTTCACTCTTAATTGTCACGCTTGACTCTATATGTCCACTACAATGGACGTAATCAAATTGTATAAAAATATTAAATATTCGTTTTTATGAAACTATTTCTAGGGTAGGCCTAAAGAAGTCATTTTAAAAAAAAATTTCATAGCCAATATTTTTTTTACCCAATAAATTTTTTTTTAGAGTGGAAGGGTTAAATCAACTTGCACAAACATTTTGTGGAAAAGACACATATAAAAATATCTTACCCAATGTTCTGCAACCTCCGACCATTTTTGGTCGTCCAACCACGCTGTGACAGTCGTAACACTTGAATGTGTCTTACACACAGCAATATAACAACGCTAAGATAATATCTTTCTCGAATTATATGGACCTTCTAAATCAAGTTTGCTGCAATAGATTCAACGAAAAATGTTTATCACGCGAGTGCAAGACGTGTTTAAACAAAGGTCTCCATTACAAGGAATTCAATAACTCTATTCCACTATTTTACAGCAAGTGGCAAAGTGTACGCCAAGATATTGTCGATTTAAAAACTAAAAAACTACGGACTGTAACGAAATGCTTAAAGAAAGCACACTACAGATTCAACCAAGGGATTTTATTTTGGATATGGAATCAAAGATGGAAAAGATTTTGAATCACGAATTAAACATGGTGCACCAATATCAAGCTATAAAAATGAAAAAAAAGAGTCCCTTACTGAGTCGGAAGCAATTATACATGTAGATTTCAGTGAAAATTATCTAACAAAATACGCTGAAAAAGGTACAACCATTCCATTTCGGAGGATTGAGACAGCAAATAAGTATGCACACTGTTGTAGTCTACACTAAAGATGTCGATAAAGAGCTTAAAAGCGAATGTTACTGCACTTTGTCACAAAATTTATCGCACTCACTCCTGCAAATTGGGCCCATTTACAGCCCATACTTGACCGTTTGCCGGCTACTGTTACGAATTTACATTTCTTGAGCGATGCGCCGGTCACCCAATATCGTAATAAAATGATGTTCAAGGTTTTGGCAACAATGCTGGGAGATTTCTACCCTAACCTTCAAAATTTAACATGGAATTTTCATGAAGCAAGCCATGGTAAGGGAGCTCCCGATGGAGTGGGTGCAACTTGCAAGAGAACTGCAGATCGACTAGTTGCGAGTGGCACCGATATTTCATCAATAGATGACTTGGCCAAAGCCTTTGAGAAAACCTGCCCGAATATTATTTTCACCGTATATGATGCAGACATATCGGAAAAAGCAGCAAAATTGGGATCTACTGAAGGTATAAAGATTTTTTCAGGCACACTAAAGGTTCACCAAGTTACCGGTTGTGTATTCGTACCCAATTGCCTGATATTCAAAAGCTGCTTCTGTGACTTGAGTTATGTTGTCATTTTCAATTGTGTACTTTGGATTATCCACAAACACATCCTAAATCTCGTCTACATGTTGATGATATATACGGAGCTGGTGATTCAGAAGATGAACCACTAATCAAATTTGTAAGTCAAGAATGCACAAAGAAGCCTAAAGAAACACTACAGCTTTCTGTACCTACCACAAGCATTAAAACCAGATTGCATAAAGATGATTCAAAGCCCTCAACATCTGGAAAAAAATCATTCTACAATGGGGACTTTGGGCTGGTTAAACTTCAAGATAGAAAAATAGACTATCGTTATGTTGCAATGTGTACAGGTGTTGAAGAAAATGATGACGTTCAAGTTGTATTTTGTAAAATCTGTGATAAAACTGGAAAAAACTTCAGAATTAATGATGACGATATTTCTTTTATCACCTGGGATCAGGTTATAAAAGAAATACCTGCCCCTAACTTAAAAATGAGAGGGCAGCGTATTTTTTATGCTTTTAGTGAATCTGTTGATGTCTTTGAATGCGGGTTTTAGAAAAAATTAGGTTTTTTTTTTTTTAGTTACCTTTAAAATTTAAAATGTTTTTATAGTTTAAGTACAAGCAATGTTTAATACTGTGAAACAAAAGAGAATTTTTAGTTCTTGTTTCTTTTTATTTAATTATTGCCTATTGATAGTAAAGTTATATATATATTTGGTTTTGATGGACAAGAAAAGTAAGAACCTTTTCATGTTTTGTACCTAGCATTTAAGATACATTTATTTTATACACAAAGACTGCTAAGAAATGAATAGTCTGATTATAAATAATTTATAATTAAAATAAATAAAGAAGATTCTTAAAAATAACTTTTTTTTTATGTCTATCCCTTCCCTGTTCTTAAAGTGCCCTCCCCTGCACAGTGTATTTCCCCTGGTCACTTATAAAATGAGATAAAACCAACAAATTGACTGGCCACTTTGTAAAAGTTTTCAACTTAGCAGATTTTATAAAAAAAAATGTATACTCAAGTAAAAATATATATATAAAACAAAACAGTGCCACCACTTCATACAACTAATTACCTCTTGACTTAGAATGACCTTAATATAACAGCTAAGTATGTATGACTAGAAGCCGGAAAAATTAGCATCTTTTTGTAGATGCTATTTTTTGTTGTTGCTAATTTACACTTTCTATGCTATTATTTGGGAATTTACAACATAAATGCTATTCATTTGTAAACATATCCTTTATAAAATTCCACATAGCTGCTACATATTTTTCGACAGTTTTCAAAATTGTTGTACAATAATAAATTATCTCTTCACACTTAGAAAGAAATAACCCAGTCTTGTAGACTTTCACTAATATGTCTGTCACTTAAAACTTATTTGCACTTCAGTTAATACACAAACACAACACATCTACCATCTTTGCCACAGATTTTCTTATCTCATAGACAAAAGGTGTATGGTTGGCTAATAAGATAAAAACAAAACAGGCTGCCCTATTTTGCATTTTGCTTTGGCAGTAGTGTGAAGCAGTCTATAGCCGTGACCACAGCAGTGCTACGGGTACTTGGCATTCCCCCAAAAGTTACACTTGAACCATATGGTAATTTCCTGGTAATTGTTCTTTAAACTAGTATTCATGACCTGAATGTTTCATGATATTGCCATGGCTCTGTGACGCAGCCAAGTTACATGTATACAAAATAACTTTAAAACATGAACAACACCCAATTAATTCAGTTGTTTTTGTATTATTCTATGAATTAAATCTACAACTTAATGTTTGCTAGTATATTGCAATATCAATTTTAAAAATTAAAACAAGCATTCAATATTATTTTTGAGTTTTGATCTTGAAAGGAAATAAAAAATATATTTTTTTCCTACAAAACTGAGAGAGGGTTATTTGTGGGTATTTGTATATTTGAATATTTAGTTTACAAACATTTAGAATGTAAATATTAAGTTACAAATAAGTTGCATTAAAAATGCTAATTTCACAATAATAGATATGCTAATTTTGGAACAAATTCATGCCAATTTTTCCAGCCCTAGTTTGACTGAATGCCTGAAATGAGTTTCCTACTAATGTCTGTGACAATCAAAATCATCTATAAAAACATGGAACATATTAACAAAACTGATATATATTAATAAATCAACTATCAGTAACCTCAAGTTCCCAATGGCTCACCACTAGAAGCAAGGTGACACAGTGGTAAGACACTGGACTCTCCCTCCAAAGGACCAAGCTTTGAATCATGGTCTGGTCAACCTGATTATGGTTTTCCTTGCTTTCACAAAATCACTCGCTGAGATGGTTTATTACTTAAGACCCTGGCTGATTCCTTCCCCAACATTTCTGTTCTGCATAGTGTATTTATCGTCCGTAATGACCTTGATGGTGACGAGACTACAAGCTCATAGAAAAATGGTGTTCAACCTCCACAAAAGGTATCTCAGTGTAGAACACCATACAGATAACAAAGAAAGACCTCATTACAACATAATAGTTCCAAGCTGATGACATAATTGTTCAAGCAGTCCCCTTGTGACAGTACATCGTTAACAATCATCATTAGGAGTGAATGCCAGTGATCAGCATCTAACATGTTTGCACCAAAACTGCAAAGGAGATACGATGCTTAAACGCTGTGATGAATATAGAGTTAATCTGACAGGTAACATACAACGCTGCGAGACTGACCATGATCCAACATGTACAATTTCACAGAAGAGCACACGACTACTAGCCGTGCATAGACCTGCTCTGCAGCACAGCCGGAGAGAGTGTCTCCAGGACCACGCATGGTGGGTGCTTGAGCTGGAAGGTAAGCTTCTTGATGTCCACCGTGGGGTTGGTGAAGCGTGTCCGTCTGTTGGTGCGGGGTGGTCGCGTGTTCCACACGGAGGAGTCACCTAGCACCTCCATGTCTTCATACAAGTACTGGTACGTGTAGTATGACTTCTTATACGTGCGTCTCTCACGCGTGGGGGCGCCCCTCCTGCTACCCTGACGTGGAACTCTTGGCACGGCCGGTATGGCTAGCAGGGCCTCCTTCCTCGGGGGTTTGCATGCAAGGACCCGTCTGCTCTTGGGAGCAGGAGCCGGGGCCGGGGCCGGGGCCGGGGCCGGGGCTGAGGCCAGGGCACGGGCTGGCAGCAACACCGCCACTTTGTTGCGTGGCCACGTACCGGTGCACAGCCCCTGCCACAGGCTGGCATAAAAGCTCGGGGGGCGGCCAGCTGTTGTGTCCACGAACCTGACATGACTTATACCTTGGAAGAGGCTGCATACGGGCAGCTCTGCCCCGACACACACGCGGTCCACCATGTCCAGCAGGACCTGGTGGCAGTCTGGCAACACTGTGCACCGTTGCTCTTGCACGACCTGGTGGCAGTCTGGCAATACTGTGCACTGCTGCTCTTGCACCTCCTGCAGGACTTGGTGGCAGTCTGGCAACACTGTGCACCGCTGCTCCACATCCTGCAGAACCCGGTGGCAGTATGGCAACACTGTGCACCGCTGTTCCACATCCTGCAGAACCCGGTGGCAGTCTGGCGACAATGTGCACTGCTGATCCACATCCTGCAGAACCCGGTAGCAGTCTGGCGACAATGTGCATTGCTGATCCACATCCTGCAAGACCCGGTGGCAGTCTCGTGACAATGTGCACCACTGATCCTCCTCCTGCAGGACCTGGTGGTAGTCTGGCAACAATGTGCACCGCCGCTCCACCTCTGCCACCAGCCCTTCCATAATGCCTTGGCACTCCGACAACACGTCCAGTGCTGGCTCCAATGAAAAGTCCACAGAGTCCCGGTGCGACAACACAGCAGAGTTACATCTGTGTCGCGAGGCCACTTGCACAATGTTCGCGTCTGTGATGATGCGCTCAATGGAATCATCTTCACTGGCTTCCACAGTGAACCAATCAGGCCACTCTGCTTCCTGCTCCGCTCTTATCTCCCCAAGGACTTTTGCTTTTGTGCCGCCATTATTTATCCTGTGTATACTGTATGGTCCCAAATAGGACCGGAACTTGGAAAAACAACTGGACATGATTGTTTTACTGCTGTAGTTCTGAGGTAGGGAGCCGACTCCTGTGCTGCTGTCAGCATTCACACCGAGCCCTGTAACAGAGGAACATGTTGTAAATCGGTTTGAAGCACGTGTCAACCACGTATGCTTTTGAGAGTAATTGCTGACCAGGAGTAAAAAAGGATATAAATGCAATTTTTGACAAAATAAAGTTATGAACAGAATAAGGCTATATGTGTTTAGACCTACAAGGCCTACACAGTACTAAAGGGTAGAAGTGCCTGCGATATTCCTTGTGTCACAGTCATCGAAAGATAGCAGGCACTGAATGTGCCAACTGTCTCATATATCATGAATGCGTGAGCTGTGCATTAGTGTTGTATTATTTTCAGGTAAAAATGATTGTTCACAATAATACAATTATTATTGTATTGTGATATTAGAGCACCTTATTATGTCTGCAAACAGTGATGTTAAGAGGTCCAAAATGCCATTGTTAGGAGATGGAAACGAATCAAGTGAGACATGTTGCCTTACCCGATGCTATGGAGATTCCCTCCTCGGGAAGGGAAGATGAGAGGGTTGAGACACTAGTCGGGGTCTAAATGGCCATCTTGCCACAAGGTAGCAGATTTGCAGGAGACACTGCCAAGTCGCGAGGAATAAAGCCGAGGCATGGGTGGCGTGAGAGGCACAGGTGACGCAATCAAGTCTCTTCTAGGGATATTAATATTGTTATGAATGTGAGAGGCTAGGTACCCGGACGGCCTGGTGGCGGGCCCACACAGCCACTGACATTACGCACGCATACCTTCGGTGATTAGAGCGGCCCAGCCTGGCCACCCCCTGCCCCCGCGCCCTCCTTCCTCAGCGCTGTTATCTATCCCTCAGTGGCCTCGGAATTACACAGGTTTACTGAGACCATCGTGTGAAGTGGCGTAAATAACTCGCCGATGTTATGGATGCTTCGTACGTTGGGTCGGCCCGGGATGACACGACACATCACAACCACTCCAGTAAGTTCCAGAAATACGGCCAACGGGTATAAAAGCGGTGATGCCGGCCTCGGCGCAAGTTCCAAAAGACAAGCGTAGATGCAGAGCAATGGGACTGTATGTGTGGACAAGTGGGAGGTAAGGGATGAACCATTGTTGAGCCTAGCTCCAGTGAGGAGTGTGAAATGTAGATTTGACAGATACTTAGTGATTTGTGAAAACACATTAAGTGTGGTAATATAGTAATGTATATATTAGTAGCAAAAAAATTACAAAATTAATTAGGCTATCCTTATAAACCCGTTTTCCCCATTCCTAACAATATATGGGTTCCCCGCAAGAGCATGCACAAGGTTCCAGTTGTAAATGATTTGTCAAGACAATTTCTGGTGCAAGGCCATTTATTCTACCCAACACAAATCTTTTATCTTTCACAGACAGGGCACTCATAAATGTTATAATCAGTTACAGGCAGTGAGAATATAGGCATAATTCTGTATCTTCTTGGAGAACAAGCTAAATAATTGTGGTCTCACTTTGTTCCTGGACCATACATCTATGACGAGGCAATTTTAGATTGTGACACTCACTTTAATCCACGTAGAAACATGATATTCGAGAGGTTTAAGTTTAATTCAAGGGTGCAAGGGGTAACCTAACCAGTAGATGAGTTCTTACTGCACTGCATACTTTATCAGACAGTTGTGCCTACGATGATCTGAAACATGAACTCATCAGATTGCCTCGTAGTTGGTATGAAAGATAGAAAGACGTGAGCAACTTCAGCTGCAGAAGACCTTATTTATGAAAGAAGCGGTACTGGCGGCGAAACAGGCAGAGATGCAGTCGCACCAGTCCCAAGTCCTGCAACAGATAAGCTCCGCGGGCATTGATGTGAACGTGGTACGGAGAAGACCAGCAAGAAGCGGCATCAGAACCTATGGCGGCTCATCAGAGGAGGAGGACTCCTTACCTTTCAGGAGAGTCCCACTGAGTGCAGGGCAGCAGTGTGCATTCTGTGGGTGGGGACAGCATGACCAAAGGCTGCTGTCCAGCCAGAAGTGTCAAGTGTTTTGTGTGTTCTAAACAATGCCACTGGGCAGTTGTCTGTAGGGCATCTAAACCGTTTACAGTTAACAATGTTGATGAGATGCAAGGTAAGCTAGAACATAATGATGAAGATCAGGGGGATTTTCTCGGAAGTTTAAATCTCTACTTACAGTCTGTCAATTCAGGTCCGTGCAGGTCATGTCCTTGGACAGTTGACGTGGAAGTGATTAAATTTGAAAATGTTTTCCAGTTTCTTGTGGATACAAGTGACTACGTTATTTGTATACATTCAAGTATGGTGCCTAGTTCAACAAAGACTTTATTATCTCCTGCAGGGATAAAATTCGAGGACCTGATGGTCTCTGTTTAAAAGTGTCAGGGTTTCTTTGGTTACTATTTAAACACAAATCTGAATGTTACAAGGATAAAGTTTATGTAATATCTTATCTCCAGACACCTATATTAGGTAGGTTTGGTGGGGCTTGAAATAATAACCTTTAAGGAGGAAACATTGGCATTTCAGGGAAAGGGAAATGTACACACAACCTCCTTGCAATCTGACACTTGTGTTGACGTAAAAAAAAATTTCCAGGACATTTCAGAAGCTTGAGGCAAATCCCTGGGGAAATAAGTATTCATCTGAATGACAACGCTTGTCCATATGTTCAGTCTGTACCTCGAGCTGTACCCATACCTTTTCGTGATAAGCTTAAAACAGAGTTGAAACGTTTAGAGCAACTAGACATTATTGAGTCTATAGCAGAACCTATCATAGTAGTGCCCAAAGGAAATGCTGTACGTATATGCAGGGACTACACAAAACTAAATAGGTGTGTACACAGACCTTATTTCCCAATCAGTAGTGTGGAAGAAACACTAGCCCAGTTTTAAGATGCTAAATATTTCTCAAAGATTGATGCAAAATCAGGCTAGTATCAAATCAAGTTGGATAAACAGTCAGTTGCTAACCACCTTTATAACTCCCTTTGGAAGATTTTTTTTTTAAGCATCTACCTTTTGGTGTGTCACGTGCAGTGGCGTAGCGTGCCATCTCGGCGCCTGGGGCGGGAGACCTATTTTGCCGCCCCCATTCTATAGGTGCTTAGTTAAAATTAAATTTCACATGCAATGAGGTACCTTATATTGAAGTTAAAATAGGATGAGTGGTTTTACAAGCGGATTCTACGGGCCTTATGAGCAGCGAAGTCAAAAATAACTTTGTCAAAATCAATATTAACAGCCAATTCTTGTTCAATTGACAATATAGCCAAGTTTGATAGTCTAGCGGAGCTCATAGTAGATCTGAGGTAATTTTTTATTAGTTTCAACTTCGATAAACTTCTTTCACAACTTGCAACACTAATCGCCAAAGTCAAATATATACGAATCAAGATGACTATATTTGGAACCGAAATTCCGAGATTCAGTTTTTGAATGAACTGGAGGAGCTCCAGTGGTCCTTTACCACTTATATCTTCCTCTGATTCAGAACAGGCAACAACAACAAACTGCTGAAGACGCTTCCGCTCCATCTGAAACTCGTCCTTGTCGATGTCTTCTAATACATGGGAAAGATCCCCGAACTTGCTGTCCAAAAGTTTCGCTGGCATCAAAAATCCGAACTTGTCCGATATTTCTTGAATTTGCTGGAATAGAGTCGTTATTTCTTGAATGATCTTGTCGAATGATGCGATAATCTCTCGACGGATTTCCTGTTCGTGAGACAAAGCTGCATCTTCAGAAGATTCATCGCCATGCATGCGTTTTTTCCTGCGAATTCTTCTCGTTTTGAGTTCGATTCCGAGTTTTTCGCAGAGAGTCTTAGCAAAGTCAATTGCTTCTTGCACGAAACGGTCTCTACTTTCCACTAAGAGGGTTTTCAAAGCGCAGAGTTTCTGAGCACACTTATCCACACTTAGTCCTCGTTGCTGCAGGTAAATCTGTGCGTCATCTACTTCAGGTAGCACTGCAGCCCAAAAGCCAAGAAAAGTTAGGAAGTTAAATGACTGCATGGCTGTCAGGAGAAGACTGGCTCCCGATCTTGTTTCGGAAGTTTGAGATGAATCTGTTAATTGTTCTAGTACCTCAAGAACTACCTCAAACTTATTTTTAAGCATCTTGACAGCTACATGTCTAGCTCTCCAGCGCGTTTCAGTGACTCTTTTTACTGCTTGACCTGTGACGGCATCCAAAGCGTTCCATCGAACAGTTGATGCGGAAAAAAAGGCAAACAGCTTCTCCAGAGTTCCAAAAAACGTCACGGAATCCACTGATTCAGAAGCAGCGTGTAGCCCAGCCAAGTTTAGTGAGTGGTTTGTGCATGCAACGAATATAGCTTTCGGATTCAGTGCTTTAATCCGGGCTTGAACTCCATTGTGGATCCCTGACATTGTGGCAGCATTGTCATAAGACTGTCCTCTCAGATTCTGAATGTCCAGTCCGTCTGATGTTATCTTCGCGATTATATCGTTGCTGAGATCTTCTGCATTTTTTTCCTTTTGGTTCGAAGAAGTCAATGAAAGATTCTACCACGGCGACTTTTTCTCCTTCGATATGTACGTATCGCAGAACTTGGCTCATTTGGTCATTGTGGGAGATGTCTGGTGTACTGTCGAAGATTACGCAATAATATTTAGCTTCTTGAATACGACGGATGATGGTGGATCGAACTTGCTGTCCCAGTAAGTTTATAAATTCATTCTGGGTTTCTGGAGATAGATACGAAACTGAGACTCTTGCTCCCAGCTTTATCTTTGTCAGGTGTTCCATTAGAAGAGGGTCGTATTTAGCTAGGAGGTGCACTAACTCCAGAAAGTTCCCGCGATTGCCACTATCATCTCCTCGAATGTCTTCTCGATGTCCTCTGAAGGCCAGATTCTGTTTGGCTAAGAACTGGATAATATTCAGCAACCTGTACAGTACATCCCTCCACTTCTTCTCCTCACTTTCGAAAACTTCTTGTTGTTTCTGATCGATGGTTGCTGTACAGTTCAGGCGAACTTCCAACTCCTTCCATTTCAAGAAGCTCTGTTCATGGCCCAGGCTATTTTCATGGTCTCCTATTCTTGTATTTAGCTTCCACCATTTGTTGAATCCTTCATCAGATGTGAATTTAGAGCCGGAATCGCCAAACAGCTTGCAAGAAAAACAATACAAGGATTGCCCCTTTGACCCCTGGTGCGAAACTATAATTTGTGGATTTTTGGGATTTAAATTAACGGACTAATAAAACTGAAACTGGGATTTTACGTTCAGCGTGTTTCACCCAATCCCTGCCAGACCTAGAAGAAAAAAGGCGTCGACCGTTAGAAAATGACTTAACTGAGAAGGGCTTGTAAACCCATAATTTGTAATTAACTAATTTTTTGGTATATTTATTTGCATGTTAAGGTGTGTCAATTTTTTGCTAGATTTCGCCTATGTTAATTGGTATTTACAGCGGTGATACGCCCGGTGCGTATCTATATTTGTATTTGTATTTGTATTAATATGTTCTTATATATTTTTAATGCCTTTTTGGTAATTATATTTAATTTTCGGAGCTCCGAAGTATATGATCAAATTATAATTTTTTGGGGGAATTGTTAAAGTATTTTTTTAGTATTATTATATAGCTATTTTTTTATAAGTAGTAATAGGGCATGTATTTTATGATGGATGCGCCTATTTGTGATGAAACGATTTTATGATATATATATATATATATATTTATTAAATGTTGTCATATAAATTTTGCGTCTTTTTAACTTGCTGCCTCCTCTCACTGTTCGCAACCTTATTAGTATTTTTTAAGCCTGCTATTAGTTTGGGTTTTAATATTTTTTTGGGTTTACCTGCGCTCGCGGTACGGGGCAATATAGGAGTTTTACTGTGTCCCGGTTTGCGGAAGTTGTTTGGTTTGCCCTGGGTTAGGGTCAAACTTTACAGTACAATGCGTAGTACTAAATTCAATGAGAGCGAAAGAGAGGCATCGACACGGGCCGACGCGTGAAACAAAAGATTTTGTATGAGTAATGAACGTAATAAGGAGTGCCGCTCAACTCGGCTCGCGCGCGCCGGGCGGCGCGGCGTGATGCGATGTTGCCGTTCGTATGTAAACAAACAAACATTATAAAGAGCTCTCTCTGTCAGTGATTTCGCAGTTTTTCTTTTAAATAAATATTAAAAAATAGTTGGTGCGCAAAATTTTAGATAAAAATGGAACATTATAGTGTGTCTGACACATGTAATGAATGAATCATAGATCAGATCTCAACCAGCTTCACCGGCGACCCGCCCCCGCGGGCTGCCGCCCGGGGCGGGCCGCCCCCTCCGCCCCACCCACGCTACGCCACTGGTCACGTGCTCCAGAATATTTTTGTAGCAAAATTGCTCGATTTTGGAGGACATTCCAGGTAGCACATTTCACATTGATGACATCTTAATATTTGTACTGTCTATTGAGGAACATGATAGGATTTTCCGAGTATTTCTGCAGAGGTTAGAATCTACCAGCATTTCAATTAATACAGATAAGTGTTTTTGGGGTTACTTCTGTCAGCTTGAAATGGACGTTTCACCCTTCCTTGTTTGCAAGCAAGCGCCATCCCCTCCACCCTCTCCTCCCCCCTCTTGCAGGTTTTTCTGCTGGTCATGTGGTTTTCCGTAGTGAGGTTTCCACCCCTCTTTGCCCCCTCAACTACTGAATGCATATAGGCCCTTGTCAAGCTCATCTGAGCCTCTTCTTGATATCAATTTTTTAGAATCAGTTGCTAGAACGAATGTAGCGGATCATGTAATTTCACCTTATTATAGTACGTAATTGTAAATGTACAACGTGAACTTACAACGGAACATGGTACGTGTTTATTTATCATAATTTTTTTTTAAATTATTGTTGCTGGCCAGCCGTCATTTTTTTTTAGCTTCTTTTGGTATTGTTGTTAAATGCTTTCATTTTGGCCCTTTCAAACCATTTTGAGTCGTGAGATTTCACGGTTTCTAGTGTTTGCGGTGATCAGTTATTATTTAAAGAATCTTCTTACAAAAATGTAAATTTCAATGTTTTGTTCTGATTGTTTCTTTTTGTTTAATCGTCACGCTCAATGTGTATCTGGGTTAGTTTGCTCTTGGCTGCGTTAAATTTTTTGTTGCTATATTTTTGTATAAACTTGCTGTTGACCAGTATTTGTATTTGCCTTGCCTGCCCTGGCAGGCGATATTTTTGTTACGCATAAATTGTAATCAATTGCATTGTTGTTAGAGGGCATCCCTTTTGCAAGTGCATGATTACTTTTACGAGTGCATGATTTGTGTAGGAAATGCATATGGCACACGTTTCTCTGATAGAAAGATTCACTAAGACTTACAGGTCTGGACACCATTTGATTATATAATGTTTCCAATACTCGTCTTCCGTCACGGAAATAATTAGAGCTTAAACGGCCATCCGCCTTCGCGTGTGTATTTACTCATACTAACGTAAGACTTTAATGTTAACAATATATAGGTTTGATCTATGAAGTATTTAATCATTTGAGATTGTTCAGTCTGAAAGCTGTGTGTGTTTGACACACCCTTGTACCTGAGACACATATAAGTATTATTAATTTTTTTTATTTTTGTATATTATGTATTTTCCTAGAATTCAGTTTAAAAAAAATACCTACGATTGATTATGATTTTGACTCAAGTGTTAGTAATTATTTTTTATGTAACATGGTTAAGCGTGAGTCATAGTCAGGTGAACACCCTCCCTGCTTCTGTTTCCTGTTAAAGCACAGGACTTCGTTAATTACGCTGAGCACCCCTTGGAGGTTGTGGGTTACTGTCCGTCTTTGGAATCGAACCCGGCATTCTTCAAGCTACTTGGGCCATGTCTTAAACTCTGAGGGTGTTTCAGTTGATCTGGAAAGAGTTCATGCTATCCAAAACTTACCAGAACCTTCCACCAAGCAGGAAGTTCAAAGATTCTTGGGATTAGTAAATTTCTCCTCAAAATTTTTTCCAGAAAAATCAACATTATTAGAACCATTATATTCACTCATAAATGAAAAAAAGTTCTTTTGTTAGAGGGCCATCCCAACAAGAAGCATTTGTGCAAATAAAACAACTTCTGTGTCAAGCACCCACATTAGTTTTTTTTTTGATGCAGGCCACCAAATCATTTTCAGTGCAGATGCTAGTTCAGTGGGTTTAGGGGGATGCCTGATGCAAGAGAAGGATGGATGAAAGGACATAGTTGGTTATGCTTCTCGCACACTCTGAGACACAGAAAAAAAATACTCTCAAATTGAAAAAGAAGCTTTAGCTCTCACCTGGGGTGCAGAGAAGTTTAAACAGTACTTTTTAGGATTGCATGTGATAATTAAAACTGACCATAAGCCCCTTATTCAAATTCTGCAAACTAAATCCTTGGATGACCTGACACCCTGCTTGCAAAGGTTTTGCATAAGGCTGATGAGGTACTCCTACACTGTACAGTATGCTCCGAAGAAACAGTTACACGTAGCAGATTGTTTATCACAGAGCCCTCTTCAGGATGCCAATAGGGAAGGTCTAGAGCTCGAGCAAGAAGTAAAGGCTTATGTGAATCAAGTTTTTTCAAAATACCCAGTAACTGATAAGTTTATTTCAACCATCATGCAAAAGCAAGCAAAGAATCTAGTCTGCCAAAAGTTACAGGAATACAGCTTAGTGGGCTAGCCACCTAGGGACGAGACTCCAGAATATGTCTTACCCTATTATCAGTACAGACATGAAATAAATTTATGATAACTCCTTCCTTCTCAAAGGAAAAAGGCTAATAATTCCAGGCCCTATTCAGTTACAGACCTTGCAGTTTATCCATACGGGTCACTTTGGTATAGTGAAATGCAGGGATCATGCTAAAAATGTCAAGTTTGGTGGTTGGGGTTGTCTTCTCAGTTAGAAAATCTAAATCGTAACTGTCCAGAATGCGTTCAGGAAAGGAAGGATTCTAGGCAACCGCTATTGCAAACAGAAAGACCCACTCGGCCCTGGCAGGTTATAGCCTTAGATTTCTTTAAGTACAAGGATTGGTACCTAATAGTCATGGATTACTATTCCAGATATTATGGGATCATTTCCGTGAATCGCATGACTGACACTATAGTGATAAGTAAGTTAAAGGAAATGTTTGCTCGTTTTGGAATACCTGAGGTATTGCGTGCTGACAGTTGTTCCCAGGCATTGTCTAGAGATTTTGGAGCATTCGCCACAGACTATAATTTTCACTATCCTCAGTTGAACGGGTGTATGGAGGTTGCAGTTAAAATAGAAAAACATTTACTCAAAAAGAATAAATATAATTTTGAACCCCTTTTGGCCTATCTCAGCACACAATTAAAAAATGGGTTCAGTCCAGCCGAACTGCTTATGTACATTACGTTCCACACTACCTATTCTCCCAACTAAACTGGCACATGCAGTGCCGTCACAACTTGTACAACATCAGGAACATCACCAAGGTGTAAAGCGAGAAAATTTGCAAGCACAAGGCCCACAATTGACAAGACTTAAACAGAGGTGATACAGTTTGGGTTACAGATTTGAGGACTTATGGACAGGTAGAGCAAATTGGACCGCAGCCTCTTTCATATATTGTCATCACTCAACAAGGTAATTACAGGAGAAACAGATGGTTCCTCATTCCTGCATCATATAATAAAGTGAATCCTAGGTTTGTAGGTCATGGGAGGGCAGATGGTATCAGTAAAAAACAAAGTCCTGCTCCTAAAGAAGCTGAATTGTCAGAGCCACATGGAGGGGATGTGCTGGAGAATGTTGGAAATGATACGCCTCAGCAAAGAGCGGAGGAATGCAATGTGAGTGACATCGAAAGTGAGACCTCAAGACAAGGTTTCAAGGGTTTTACAGAGACAGAGAGATCGGTCAGCAAACATACAAATACTGGTATGCAATAGAGAGCTACACATAAACCTGTTGGGTGAAAGACTATGTTTGTTAGTGTTTTTTTTTTTAATCTAGTTATTATAGATTACCTAACTGGTTGTTAAGTAGTAACAGCTTGTAATTTTAAAGAAAGAGATTTTCTGTAAGGGTTGGCAGGATTGAAACAACAGCGGACTGATCTAGTAGGGCTATCTTGTAAGGAGTGATGGGGATGAATAAAGGAATTGCCTGATGGAACAATATGTTCTAGTTTGTACCTCTTATTCATTACATACAAAAAAAAATCCCTGTTAAGAAGTTTCTCAAGGTGCTTAGAAATTTAGACTTATTAACAGGAAAATTGTTTAAAAAGGATAAAATTTTATGTATTTATAGGTCCAGTTATAAATATTTTTAATTTATCATGCAGAAAATTTTCTCAAGTACTACTGTATGGGCCAAGTGTGGTATCTGAATGTCCTACTCTAAAGACTAAATTGCACTGTTGGTGCCTGGAGAAACTAGTTGAGAACATGGCACATCCATTGTAGGTTTGTCTTGTGCTGACTTCTTCTGCGAATTTGTTTACGTTACAGTCCACTTTAAGCAAACTGAGCCCAGACATTTGGTTCTCCAAGCCAGATAAATCAGTAACACTCGTGTTGGTTTGTGTCATGCGTGTTGAAAGCATTACCGTCATTTGTTTGACATGTCTCAAGGTAAACTGTTGCAGGTTTATGTGGTTATTATGAGTAGTAATGTGTGATGAGAGATACAGGTCAAACTCATTTTAAAAATAATGTGCAGTCATAAGGAAAGTATATATTTTTCTGTTTTAAGTGATTACTAAATATCACAGTCGTCATGACATCATGAATAACAGGTTAGTATGATACATGGTTGGAATCAATATATTGTATTGAGTGTTGGAAGAAGTCAATAATTGATGCACTGGTGTGCCACTGTGCTTCAAATGTTTGTTGACAATGACATCTGTTGACCTACCGATATCATGATGGATAAGTATAAGTGCTAGCTGAGCGGCTAGAGCGCACAGAGAAACGATTACAGCGCACAATGGTTATTGCTAAGAAGGCTGACACTAATTGTTCACAGAGCAGGTTATTTAATTGAACTTGTGATCCACTTAATTAGAGTGCAGGTTTTGAGAAAGATCACCTAGAATAAGAAATGTTGTGTACAAACAACGAGGAGTTTAACCAATACAGAAAGATTAAATGAATTCAATGGCAAATATTATTCCGAAATGGCAGGTCAGATCACTAAAGTGTCCTCATCATCTTTTAGAGTAGCACAGCTGACAGAAAAACTTCTGCAGTAAAGTGAATAGAGTGGGTAAGTTTCAATAACTTATTTTAAACATTAGTGGTGAACGAACCACGAACTGTTAAATGTTGAACAGTTCATCTACTTTAAGTAAGCCTTGGAGGGCAAGCCACTAACATTGGTACAATCTGACAAAAATTTTGAGGTTGCGTGGTCTTTCTTCGTAGAGCGGATTGACAAAAAGCACCTCACAATGTCCCAGCACATGATGCACTACTGTAGGTTCCTGTAGCTATTGTGAATTTCATAACATCCACGTGTTGCCTAATCTCAACAAAGAATGAAAATATGGCAGTGCTGAAGGCTCCCAGTTGCCAGTATAGAGAGGGATCTTCTCTCGCATATCTTGGAGAAACGTGTTGGTGGATACCTCTGAAAAGGCAATGAAGATGAGTCAGGACAGTCTCAGTACAAGTCAAATCAATCCAAGGTCAGCATAAAGAGGAAGACTCAAGACACTTGGCGTAACATACTGAATACCTACTTTGTCATCCCTTCTTCATATTTTGTGTGCAAGGGCACCCACTCTGTCTACCAGTGCAGTGTGTTTGTTGACAAGAATCCTAGGGATATATTTATGTCAGTCAAAGAACACTATCTTTGTATAAATTATCTACAGCCCTCGCACCACTTGAACAATTGTAGGAGTTCCAGATCATGTCAGCATTGTTTCTCTCGTATCCACACATTGCTACATTTCACCAGAGATGACCAAAGCAGCCCAAAGCCTGAAAATTCACATGCAACTATGGTTATATCAGATCCACTGATACATTGGGTGCCTTTCAACAAAAAAGGGTTTTGCTTGACTCAGGCAGCCTAGCCAACTTCATTTCTGAGAAGGCCCCATCACACCTAGGACTGAAAGACAACACACTCTCTCCAGTGTATTTCTCAGGTGCCATTTAGCATGACCCTTGGTGTGTTATGAAACCCTGTGAACAAAATGGGCCTCACATTTCGACTGACATGTTGATTATACCACTGATCCTCTCAACACCCTTGCATCCAAATACTTGGGAGCATCTTGCACATTTGAAGATGACAGATCCCAACTATATAACTCCAGGATGTGTTGATATGTTTGTGGGTGCAGAGTTATTCCCATACTTTTTGACAGGAGGAAACTTGAAGGTTTACCTGGTAAACCAGTTGCTCTGGATCAGTATTTAAATGGATCCTAATGGGTAAGGTTCATGCATTGAAAGCATCCCCAGCTGTGGATGTCTCACTTTCTTTGCAAGGTCCAACGCTTCCAGTGAAGTTTTGAGTGCTGTGTTGAAACTACTCTGGAAATTAGAAGAACTTCCAGATGCCAAATTCTCTACTCCACGACGTAAATCTGCACATCATTTTTGTTTTAATCCAGATAATTATTTATAAGATGTTCTGTTGTTCTATTCACATTATTTTTGGATCTCTACTGTCCATTTAATTAATTACTGCACTTTTAGTTTTATTTTATTATTAAAGAGCTGGATTAGTGGCTAAAATTTTGCAAAAATTTAAGTACAGAAGTGGAGTATCTATGGCAGCTACACTCTTCAAAAAACCGCCTCATGCAGGGCTAGAAGTCAAATGGAGTGCTCGGCGCAGAGCGAAACATTCATGGCGCGTGCGTGCCAACCTGCTAGGCGGCAACGGATGATCGACCCGAAACTGGACGGCTATATGGAGACCTGAGGCAGCCCGCACCTTGCCCTGCAATGACCAGACTTCTTGGTGAGATTGTTTGAATTTATCTTGCGTGTGTGGATAGAGGCACATAAAACTTCATAGTTTTTGATGCTGTCCACAACTATTTTTTCTTCGTAATGGAAAATAGTAGACGAGACCTTTGCATGTTTAGATATAATAAACTGTTGGCTCCTCCAGTGCTGCTAGTTGTGCCACTTTTAAGTAATTTATGACAGTTAATTTTTATTTAAAGATATTTATAATATAGTTTTCTCAAGCCTTTCGGCTCTGCATTTTCAGCATCCCGTCGCCAAGCGGCAGTCTGGTTTATTATTACTATTATTATTATTTTTTAAAGTGCTGTTTACAGCATTTCCTGTATCCCGTGCAAAAGCATATCACGCCACTCTAACATCCTCTCCCCGCCTTTCTTCCATCACGGTGCTTCGCTCATGCAAAAATCTTTCCCCGTGCTCTGATCCTAAATCCTTATCGCAACTCGGCAGGATCCTGGCTTGCACACTTTTATCCTTCCGCAAACTACTTCTTGTGAAGTTTGATTTCTCTCCACTCTGGTCCGAATACTCCGATGTTTTATCTGCCTCGACCTCTCGCACTACTTTCGACTCCCTGCACACTGACACACGAGGTTTACCGCGTCCCTCGGCTCTCGCTGCAACACCAGAGAGACTCTTGCGCACCTCCGCCGTGAACAGACATAACATCCATGTTCGTCTGAGTTTTTCTTCACGTGCGTTAGTGCTGGTTTTAAATATGGCATGTAGTCGCTAAACTATATGGGATGGTTCCCAAATTATTCTTCTCTTTCAACATGTAGTTTAGTTGCTAGTATCGTTTATTATTTTACTTGTGTTGTGCTACACCCCGGACCATGGCTGCTCCTGTGCGACATCTCGTCGGCATGTCGTGACGACATGCATCCTCTACCCACTTTTGGTAAGTTCCACCTATGTTTCTTAACTTCTACCCCTCTTTTTTTCTTTTAACTTTAACTTTAACCTTGTGGCTGTTTGTGTTCATTTTATTTTATGTTAATTCGCTGCATTATTTGCTGTGCAGTGGGTTCAACATTTCTATGTTTCTACTCCTTCAAGTTTCAAGTTTCTACTGCTTATTTTATGTTAACCAATGCCTTCACCGGTTTCCTTCTTTTGAGGGTTTCCTGCAAATTCGCTTCAGTCCTAAGGATGCCTCCTCAATATGCTATTTCCTGCACTTCTGCTGAGGTCCAATGTTTTAAGAGAAGCAACCACTTTTATTTATTTAATTTTATTAAAAAAAGCATTGAAAACTTTGGGACTTATTAACAGTTTTAAAATGATAATTGGTAAATCTATGTTATTATAATAAGAACATTATGTACAAAGGGCCCTTTCTATTTTATTCACCCTCATGATAATGATAATAATTAATTAGTATAATCTCATATGAAAACCAAGATAAGAGACCAGCAAAATATATAGTACACTGTATACAAATTTTTTTTTTATAATTTAGTGGAAAATCATGGTCATTAAAATGACTCAGATTCACTTATTAGTAAGTTAGGTTTTGTAACCAGTCTTGCAACATCTGTATTATATATGCTTATATAAACTCAGCACGCATTCGCACCTTTATTAGATTATTTTTCATACCAAGGGACCGTCAAATAGTTTACATTCCAAGGTCATCCCACGTCAGTAAGTGACGTGTGGGAAAAGAGAATTAGTTACATTGGCACGAGCGTTGGAGAACTGTTTGCGCAATCAGTTTCTTAAGTTGATTTCTGTGACAAGTATTTAGTTGTGTTTAAGCTTCACCTATCGTGGAGGTGTACCTGTCAAGCCACTGCTGGGGTAAATACAGTTTTAAAAGAATTTTTGAGGCAATTAATTGCATATAAGTTTGGGGTCAACTCAACCCGAAGGAAACTAGGGACTTTAAGAGTCCGTCATCTTTTATGTTGGTGTTTATGGCGGATGCTATAAATTGTGTAAGAATCACTCTACCAGCGAGGTAATCTCATCTGAGGTTATTGTACCGAAATGTTAGGCCAATGTAAGCAAGGCGTAAGCTGGTGTGGCTGCGTGTGGAGTATGCAGTCAAAGAGGGGCTTCGTGGTTGCGTGCCTCAACTCTGGGGGTCTATGTTGTCATGAGGTAGAGTCATCCGAATCGCCTCATAAACTACCTGATTTAGGACTAAGATACAGACTGTGTAAATAAACAAAACAGCATGCCCCAGAATATTAGTGTGGACTCTCTGACATTTTATACTGGAAATTTTGTATAAGTTTTTTTGCAAGCCATATTTGGGCTTTAACTATTTTTTTGTAAAAGCATAAATCAAAAACTTTTAAAGCCCGAAGATTTATTTTTGGTTGTATTTACTCATGTATAAACATGTATAGATTTTTGGCTGGTTATAGTGTTTTCATAAAAAGGGCTTCAATCTTTTGCAGGTGATGCTTAGCCTATTTACTAGTGGCCAAGCTGTATAAACAAGGTTGTATTAGGCTACTTATGATTTTACATACTACAACTACTTTTGAAGTGTGATAAAGGACAGTTAAAAAATATTTATTAACAGAGTTATTGTTTTTGAAAATAGTACTCTGCTAGTTGGTACCTTATCAATTCCTATAACTTTGTTTCACAGTTGTTTAAGATGTTAACCGCAGACTCACTGACTGCAATAGTCAGGGAATTTTTTGGAGTGTTTCGGGCATATTCCTTTATGGGTTTTTTTTAAGGTCTGCCATACTCCCAGCAGTGTGGTAGTGGGTTTGCTGTGCCTCTCTAGCATAAAGAGGGCATTACTAGAATGTGAGCCGAGTTTCGTTAATTCTTATGTTGCCTTTTAAATCAACTGCATCGTCATGATGCATCAAACAGATTTACCATAAGATTTTTATTAACCATGATCAAAGAGATTATCAGCGTAGTTTTCTATGAAGGAAGAGTGAAGGCCAACCAGTGCAAGAGTATCATCTGAATACCGTAACTTGTGGTGTTTTTTCATACCTCCATCTCACATTGCGGACTTTGCTTCAGCTAGCCGAAGAATAGGAGGAGGAATTTCCTATTGCTTCACAGGTATTAGTAAAGTACACGTATGTAGATGATGTGGGTACAGGAACCAACTATCTACAATCTCCTAGTGAATTCAGGCATGACCTGCAATTGCTACTTATGCGTGGGGCTTTACACTGCGAACATTCTCCAGCAATCGGTCTGACATCTCATTAACCTACCCTCAGAAGTTATACAGCATTCATTAACCAGTATTCATTTGATGAAAGCCCTTGTGTGAAGTGTTGAGTCTGCACTGGAATCCCAGTCAGGACACTACCTCCTACGACTTTCAACTTCCATCTCCAATGCTCATGAAGTGTGGACATTTGTCCGACGTAACTTAGATCTTTGACCCATTGGATTGGTTGTCACTTCTGATGCTTATGGCTAAAAATCTTATGTAATGTCTCTGGTTATCAGTTGTTGAATGGGATGTCACAGCCCCAGCTGAGATAGTCTCCAAATGGGAGGCAATCAGAGATAAACTGCTTATTCCTTGCTGCATCATTAATCTCCATTTCCATTCAACCATACAATTGCATGGGTTTTGCAACAGTTTCCACCATCTGTTACTTGCCAAATCTAAGGTTGCCCCACTAAAAACAGTCTCCCTCCCACATATACATGCCTCAAAGCACTTCAGTGTCATTAAAATAGTGAATATAGTGACATTCCTGCATGTTAAAGTGACTTTAAAGTGACTCCAAAGCAAAAAAAGTGACCAAAAAGTGACTACAGAAATATTATACAATAATATTATAGACTACATACCTTTAAGAAAATATATAATCACTAAAACAATAAGCTAATGCTTTAAAAAAAACGCACATATTATGTACAGTTATTAATTTAAGTCCTTCCAAAAAAAATCCAAGCGAGAGTCCTTAAAACACAAGATTATACAGCAGTGCCATTAATAATTGAAAATATATATTAGCTTACCTTTTATTTAAAAATGATCCAGTGCATTTAAACCTTTTCATACTAAATGGATACTTAGTAGAGGTAGGCCTACATATAGAAACAAAATTATATACAGGCTTAGCATAAATGATTCATTCGTTTTGAAAAGGCTATATTTTCAAAAGTAGGACATGTACACACATGGAAGCTATATGAAAAGAAACACAAACTCACCAAGTTTTTACACCCCTACAAATGTTCGATATGTGCCCCTTTGGTTACACGACACACATCCAGACAATACTCGAGCTCATTCCATACATTTTGTAGCATAGTCCTGTCAATGGTCTGCACTGCAGCACTGATGCGTTCTTTGAGCTCGACTAAGGATTGCAGAAGTTGGGGTACGTAGACAATGTCTTTTAACGTATCCCCACAGGAAAAAGTCGCAGGGCGTTAAATCTGGAGATCTGGGAGGCCAGGGGAACAAAGCTTGGTCATCCTCACACATACGCCCAATCCAGCGATGCGGAAGTTCATCGTTTGAGTAGTCACGAACTGGGATGTACCAATGAGGGGGTGCCCCGTCTTGTTGGAAAACCAAGTCCCTTAAGTCAGCACTGAGTTGCGGGAACAACCACAACTGCAACATATCTAGGTAAAATGTACCGGTCACAGTTCGCTCAGTGAAGACAAATGGCCCATACACCTTTGTTTGTAACACTGCACATAAAACATTCACCTTTCGCGAATCTCTTTCAACTGTCATGACTGCATGTGGATTTTCACTGCCCCAGACACGCACATTATGACGATTCACCTTCCCAAATAAGTGAAAAGTTGCTTCATCGCTGAATATCAACTTGGTGGAGAAATCCTCGTCCTCCAATTTTACATCTATAATACTTGTAACAAAGTAATAATTAAATAGGTAAAACAATCATATTTTACCTGATTCACTTCAGATAAAACATCATCATTGACCTGAACTTGACTTGCACCAAGAAGATTTTCTGGTTTTAGCAGAGCCTCACACACCCCAAGTTCTTTGATGGAGTCAGGTTTACAAACTTTCCCAATTACTGTTTTTACCAAGGTATTAAGTTCGTCAAACATAACATTAATCATACGCTCATCTTTCTGAAACATGCCAGTGAAACGTGTGAACAAGCGAGCACTTGAAGTCACAAACAATAATTCAGCCTTCATAGTTGGTTTCTTTAACAATTCCACAATCCTTCGATACTTTGCACAATCGCGCGAACACAAAAAAAAAACAACTTAAATTACATCCTTCAGTTAAATTTTTAACAGAAGAACCTAAATTATGCAGAACCGATTTGGTCTTGATGTCAATCACCGTCACCACGGGCCTGTGCCAACGTCTGTGGTTATCTTTTCAAAAAGTTCAAGTAAGTGGCAAAAATGTGGCTTGGCCCTGACCACAACGTGAAATTATCCGCCTCCTGATTAACTTCATTGTATCATTTTGAGCTGCCGACGATGCGGCTTGCTGGTACGATGATCAAGCAACACTGGCTGGATGATGCAGCCGCCTTCCCATACAAATTTGGAAACAAAGGGAAAACAGCCCCAAGGGCCAACCGACCACAATCACAAAACACATAACCATATAGGGAAAAATATGTGCTCAAATTGTTCTCCAAAAGTCTGGAACGTCATATCACCCCATAGCCTCTTCTGATTGGATGACGAGAATACAGCCCAGCAAACCTTCTGGTCCAGTGCTGCGTAGTAATGCGCCTATGTAACCGGTTTTCCCAACAACGCACTAACTGGAGACAGGAAAATGAACTTATTGATGCCAGAGTGTCGTACCCCTGTCTTTCTTTCTTTATGCTTCTTAAATTATACAGCGTAGTAAACCAGAAGATGCTTTGAAAATGAAAAAATAAATAAATAAATAATCAATATACATGTTAATTTTACTGACCACACAAAAAGAGGAAAAAAAATTATAAAAAAAATTACATTCAACTTTATGTAAAATCTAACCAAAATAAATTCTTATAATATTAAGATTTTTTTAGCATGAACAAAATACCTTAAATGCCTATGCATAATATATGAAACATGATTATGTAAAATAATTATGAAAACTTACATGAATGATTCAGTGTTTATTTTGGCTATTAGAAGAAAATTTGGGGTAATGTTGCAGCCTATAAATATATTTTAAAATTTTAGTTTTTTAAAAAAGGTTTAAAATTTTAGTTTTTTTAAAAAAGGTTTAAAATTTTAGTTTGTTTAATAAAAGGTTAAAAATTTTAGTTTTTTAAAAAAGGTTTAAAATTTTAGTTTTTTTAAATTTATGTTTTGCTATCTTTTTCAATCGCTAAACAGTCTTGCTCATCTTGAAAAAGGTTAATACAAGTTTAAAAAGAAATACACAATACGTTATATTTAGCAAGATAAGCTAAATAGATTGTTACAATAAAATGTCTAAACAAAAATGAAGGGACAGACAATTTATATTTGTGATTGAGAAATTCATTATAAAAAAGATTGGAACAGAAACAGGCTAGTTAGTTTATGGTTTTAGATTTTTCACTATTCTTAGACACATCACACATAATTTTGAGCATGACTAACACAAAATCTGCAGTGAATTGTTATAGAAAATGGTTTATGAAATAAAAAAAGTTTATCTTTAATCTGTTTTATTCATATTAAAGATGTATCAAACTCCTAAATAACATAAATTTATATAATATGCTGCAAAAAAATCATTTTTCTTAAGGAAGTGGACAAAGAAAGAAATTAACAAGAAAACACAAGAAAAAAAATGATAATACATTTTTCTTGTCCATTTTGCTAGTCGTTCCTCAATCAGCTATCTTCAGTTTTTGTGGGACAATATTGCAGCGTTGTACTGCTGTTGCAAATATTTGTGGCTAAGTATTTGATATGATTATTCTTAGATACTTGTTAAATTGAATATTGGTTCACTTTCAAGTTTAAAGGTAATATATAACAAAAATAATAAATTATGGCTATTTCAAAAGTTCAAAAGTTCTTTCTGTTGATTATTAAAGGAGTGGGTTATCATTCTTAAGGTAAGAAAACTGTTTATTGTACAGAGATGAAATGTCTTGTGATTTTACTATGTATAAATCAAATAACTTCATTTTCGGAAGTTTGGCACAGGATGCCACAACTTCAATGAGAGTGGAGAGGGGAGGTGTAATGGAATGCGACCTCCACCATAATCAGTGGTTTTATTTCGTCCTCCTCCCCACCACCAAATAATTAACCCAGAAAACATATTTTATCTATCATAAACATTTAATGAATAAAATGTGTAGACCAAATTATGACACATGTCAATATTAAATACAAGGCCATGTGAAACCTTTAGGCACATAATGAAGAGGCAAGGTCAGGGAATAAATTCACTATTAGTAATGGAGGAGTCTTAAGCAGATGTGTTTTTATCTACACACTGTCACTGCCGAGCTCTGGCCGGCTGTACAACACTGAAAGCAACTAATACTATGTATCTAACAAGCTATAGAATGGAATTGTGTTTTAAGTTAAACAGCTACACTCAGACGGGATCTACATAATTGCAGTTTGTTTTCAATAGCTTTTTAAAGAAAAGTTAAAGATATTCTTCAATGAGATATGAATTTATTTCACTATTTTGACATCTATTAAATTAAATATGTGCAAAAAATATTCATTTGTGGCTAAGCAAAAGCATAAATAAAGGCTCCTAACTTTAGAATACGACAAGTATGAAGACCGTGTTAATGGTTTCTTGTAACGTAATAAGAAATTTTACTGCCAAAATATTAAAGTATATCTTTATTCATTTGTTTTATGAGCAAAACTTCACCACAAGTGGCCTTGTTATTACCAAAAGAAAGCAAAGCAATGAATGACACACAATGTTTTGCAAAAGTACACACTAAGTTATTCATTTTCAGGGGCTTTTACCAGAAAGTTTAAATTATTATTATTATTGGAACGGAAATTTATTTTAGTAGAAAAAAGTCTCAGGAATAACGTATTATAAAAAAATAAATTAAGCCACTCTAGGTGTAAAACAAAAGCAGCAACATGTTGTTGTGTGTGAACCATTGTGATGAATAAAATGAGTGCTAATGAGTGAAAAAAGCATCTCACACTGCAAAATCTGAGAATACATTCATAGAAAGTTGTAAAATACTTTTAGAAAGAGTCTTTCAAGAACTACGTAGTATTTGTATACATAATTGATTCGCGTAATGAAACGGCGGAAATCAAACAGGAACTACTTCATATTAAAAGTTTATTACCGTGCTTGGACAAGGTGAAATCGTATAGTCAAGCTTTGCTTAAGTCCTCAAACAACAAGAACACGGAAAGTGAAAGTGTCGCAACAGCTAGTGTCGCAACAGCTGGTGTCTCGGGTAACGGTATTCCGTCCCGTGACCCACATACGAATCAGCATGAAAAGCGCTTCGCCAAGAGCAGTAATAATATCATTAACCAACAGCCCAGTGAAGATGGTTTCACTACGGTGCAATACGGACGGAAAGCCAAGAACATTGTGAATTCAGAAGAAAAACGTGATCATGATCGCAAAAAACCGCCCATGCAAGTAGGCATCAGAAATATCCCTACTCTAAAGACAGTTAGCAAATTGGTTCCAAGGAAAACAAAAGCATTATTTGTGACACGATTTGACCCTTCTGTTCAGGAACATGAGATAGTAGAGTATATTACTAATGAACTGAATCTCTCTCACGTTAAAGTCGTTAAACTGCGTACCAAATTTAACACTTACTCATCATTTCATATCTCTGTGCTTGAAGAAGACTTTGTGAGAATAAATAACATTGTTTTCTGGCCCAGTGGATGCCTGATCAGTCCTTTTTACGGGAAACTGCATCCTGAACAAATCACTAATAATGGATCTACGTCTGCTTCTGGACGGGCCAACGTCAATCCTGAGATTACATCTGCGTCAGCGTCTGCTTCGACGCCTACACTTATGTCTGAGTTGAACTTATCTGCGTCTAATCCTTCCCAGGAGCCCGGAGGAGCTCCATAAATCTTTATTTGTGGCTTTTTCTCCCAAAGAGTGGGTAATCTTCTACCAAAATGTGAGAGGACTCAGGACTAAAGCAATTGAATTTTCAAATAATATTTTACATACAAACTATGATATCATTTGCCACACCGAAACCTGGTTTACGTCAACGTCTATAAACTCGCACTATTTTAATGATTCTTATCACGTATTTAGAACCGATAGAGACCCTTCTTTAACACTAATGAATAGAGGAGGCGGTGTTTTAATTGCAGTAAATAAAAATAAATTCAAAAATGTATTTATTACTCATGAATACGACCATTTGGGAATAGAAGCCATTTGGATTAAAATTAGAACCAATCGTAAAAAATATTTAACACTTGGTAATATTTATTTACCACCTCAAATTACTCCAGAAACTTATGCTCTTTATTTTACACATCTGGAGGAAAAATTTAAAAATTTCCAAGATGACATTTTACTCTTAGGAGATTTTAATGTACCTGGAGTTGATTGGTCTCACTTTCACACTTCAAATATTACTCAAAATTCTATAAAATCTAAAGCATTTGCGTTAATCAGTTTTGTAACCACTTTGGGTTTGAATCAGTTTAACTATACTCAACCTCCTACTCGTCTACTGGATCTTTGTTTCACTAACTTAGATCTATGTACTATAAATAACGCTCTTGATTATCTTGTTAAAGAAGATGTTTATCATCCAGCACTTTCTGTAAACTTCAAATTGGAAATAGTATCTAATGTTCAAAGTGATTCTGCTTTGTTTTTAAATTATAAAAAGGGTGATTATCTTGGTCTAATCACGGCATTGAAAAATCATGATTAGTCTGTTATCTATAATAATACTTATGACGTAAATACTATGGTGGATCACTTAACATCCATTATGCATGAACTCATAAATACGTATATTCCGACTTCTGCAAATTGTAAATCCAGGTTTCCTTTTTGGTATTCTAAACAACTCATAAAATTATTAAAATTAAAAAAACATTATCATAAATTATATAAAAGAAATTTAAACCCTCATTACTATTCAATGTTTGCACATTTTAGGAAAGAGGTAAAAAAACTGTTAATTAGAGACAAAAAATATTGGTTAGAAAATATAAATAATAAAATTAAACATAACCCAAAAAAATTCTGGAATTATGTTAGGATTATGAGGAAAGGCTATGATCAACAATTATCACTTAAAATTAATGACTCTGTAACTAATGATTCTTCGCTGATGGCCAACAGCTTTGCAGACTATTTTGCTAGTGTCTATTTAACTCCTACCAAAATTAATTATTCATCTACCTTCTCCTCAAATAACCACTTCATACCCATGTTACTCATTTCTGAAAGTCTTGTTCTTTGGAGTATAAAATCCTTAAAGTCCTCTCTCTCAACTGGTCCTGACGATATTCCCAATTTTATAATTAAAGGTTGTGCATTTATTCTTGCACCTATTCTTCAACATATTTTTAATATTAGTATCTCTAGTGGTATTTATCCCACCCACTAAATGGAAAACTGCCAAGGTTATTCCTATCCATAAGAAGGGTAACAAGCTTGATGTTTCTAACTATAGACCAATCTCACTATTGAATGGGTTTGCTAAAATTTTCGATAAAATTATATGTAAACATCTTAATTTTAATCTAAAAACTTGTTTCACTGAGGCTCAACATGGTTTTAGAATTGGAAAAACCACCACAACGAATTTAGTGTCGTTCTTAAATCCAATTTACTCTGAAGTTATCACTCGTGGTTAAGTTGATGCTTGCTACTTTGACTTGGCCAAAGCTTTTGATACTGTAAATCATCAAATTCTTCTTTCTAAATGCTCTTCTTTTGGACTAAGTGACAAATATATAAATTGGCTAACTAGCTATTTAACAAACAGAAATTTCTTTGTTGCAATAAAGAATATAAAATCAACTCTATATACTGCACCTTCTGGTGTTCCTCAAGGTGGTTCTCTTTCTCCCCTATTATTTAATATTTTCATTAATGACATCATTCATCAACTTAATTACTCTACTGGGACTCTATTCGCTGATGATTTAAAGATCTATCGCAAAATATCTTCGTATCATGATTGCTATCTTCTTCAATCCGACATCTCTGCAGTGGCAAAATGGTGCAACACAAATTTGGTACAGCTTAATAAAGATAAAACTACCATTATATCATTTACTAGAAAATACTATCCTATCTGTTATAGGTACAACCTTGACAATTCTCCCATACTAAAAACTAAACATGTTAAAGATCTTGGCGTACTTTTGGATTCTAAATTATTCTTTCATTTACATACTGATTCACTTATTTGTCACTCTAATAGAATTCTTGGTCTCATCAAGTACATCACCTTTCATTCTACTAATATTGATTCAATATTATCCTTATTCATGTCTTTAATCAGATCTAAAAATGAATATGGCTCTATTATTTGGAATAATTTAAATTTAACTGACATTGGGAAATTGGACAAAATTCAAATGAAACTCGGCCACTATATAATACAAAAAACCAATAGTTCAATCAACTTAAATAGTCTTCTAGGATCACTTAAGGATAGAAGAAATGTTCTTGATGCTCTATTTATTCATAATTGTTATTATAATTACCTTAATTGTCCTTATGTCCTAGAATCAACCGGTATTAAAATTTCTTCCTTTAATTGTCGCAAACCACCTTTTTTATGTACTTTCAATAAAAGGAATGATTTGCTATATAGATTGATTTCTAATTACAACAAACTTGTTAATCATTTTGATCAAACCAACAAAAAAATTTGCCTTAAGAACATCTTATCTAACTTCTAATATTTTATTATATTTTTTGACTTCATTGTATTTTAGTTTCCGTGATATTTGTATTATATATATATTTTTTTTGTATTATGTGTTTCCCATTTTTTTTTTGTTGTCCAGTTTGTATTATGTTTGTCCATGTGTCTTTGTAACCTCTTTGTATATATGTATGGTGTCTACCACTATGGCCTTAGCTGTTGGTAGACATGTCACAATTTTAAATAAATAAAATAAATAAATAAAAATAAAAAATGCACATTTCTAAATTTAGAATTCTTGCTATTATTTTTATTGATGATTTTACATTACAATCTATTTTTGTTGCTTAAGGCTTTAACTAAATTTGTTTCTTTGTTCACAGTAAATTATTGTGGGTCATAATCTACAATACTGGACAGAACGACAATGACGTTAAACCTTTTTTCTTCTCTTTTTCTTTTCATTTTTAGCTGAATCAGTAGTAACTCCTACCTACGTATACTATACTGAGATAAAATTGTCTAAAAGATGGTTTTAGGCTTGAAAGATTGAGAAAAACTAATTAATAACTCCCCCTCTTTCCAACCCACACCACCATCCAAAAAAAGAAGTGCTTGCAGTGCCCATGGCTTGGCAGAATGGCAGAATGCATGATAGGTTACTGAGAACAAACTATATTAATGATGATTGTATTTTTAACTCATATTAACCAATTTGCATGTTTATTTTAACAAAAAACTTATAACAAATCATGAATAGACAATTTTTTAGTTTAAGTGATAAGTATATTTTTGATGACATGATAGCGAAGTGCGTAGTGTTATCATAATTTATACCACCGGAAAGCTTTAGGAGGTAGATGAAAATTCGGTACACCATATGTATTATTTTAGATATTATAACCTTTCTTATACCTATATTTCATATACTAAAATAAGCTACTTGCATTAGCCTTAAAAAGGAATTTAAAATAATATTTTGCAATATTTTCCAAGAACTTGTATCAATTTGATTTCAATATTTATAATTTAAAATAAGTAATCAAAATTATATTTTAAAAATACTGAGCACTGAACAAGTACACAAACTCAAATCAAAACCTAGTAGCCTTAGTTTTATTTTTCTTTTACATTTCTACACAGGTAAGGTTAAATAAAAATGCTTTTAACTTTATAAAAATAATGGCAGGCCTTCTGGGGAAAAAAAAAAAGGACCAACCAAGGCTCGACCCTATTCCAAATAAAATACCTTGACTTTAAGTTCTATCGCTTAAGTAACTTCACCTTGACTGCCAAGTGTGTTATCTATCCTTAGTAATTAAAGACAAATTATTTGTTTGTTAACATAAGGAAGTACAGTTTGATGTATTCTAAGGGAAATGCACAGTAATAATATTAGTGTATTTTAAATGTTTATATACAAATGCAGCTGTTGCAGAGCTTCATTATTTATTTACAAGTGTTTCAGTATGCGAGTTTCTCGGAATGCTGCCATGGCTTCCTGACATCCCAAGAAAATAGTCTCGTGTGCTGTAAAAACAGTAGTTAGCCCTGGAAGCTACCTAATAACTTAGGCCAATATGAAGTTCTTTGTGAATATATGTAGTAAGGAAACACATAGGCAATATCGTCCTATGTGCGGTGGATTTGTTCATAATGAAAACCACTCTGAGAGCAGTTTGTTACTAAGAGTGAAGAGTGAATACAAACATTATCAACTCCAGCCGAACGTGGCAGAGAAGTACCAGAGGTGTCACAAGCACAAAACCCACCTCGATGTGGCCAAACATAGACAGTTAACACAAACTCTTGGTTGTGAGTTTTGTACTTGGATGCGTTCCTAAATTTGCACAAGTCCACAATCTTCCTGTGTCTCTCCCACTGACGGCTATCTGCTCAGGTTCAGGAAGTAATCCCTCTGTCTTTAGACAATGCTACAGACATTTTACCAAGTACAATCAATCACTGCTGCGGCATTAGTCATCTGATTACGTGGTACAGTAGTAAATGTACAGAACTTACTATGAGGTTCCCTCTTATAAAATAGTAAGTAATGATTTCATGACACAGTTTAAAATATCGACAACTTGCTGAGTGTTTCGACTTGATAATGAACCAGGTAAACATTGGTTTAAAAGCAATTACAACAGAAAAACCAGCATTTACTTTAAAATTTTAACAATACCAATAAATAATAGTCTATTCTTGCAAGTCTCTAAGGTTTTGAATGCTCCTACAACGCGACACAAAATTTTCAAAGCTGGCAGATAAAAAGTGATTAAAAATTCAATAGGGGTGCACATTTTTTTAAAAAAATTCAAATTCAAAATATATAAAAATACTTGAAAAAGATGGTTTTGCAGAAAACAGGCTTACTAACTACAACTATGCCATCTTGTTTGTGCTTAATCATTACGAAATGATGAAATGTGAAGTATGAAATGCAATGAAACATAAGATTGTTGCCACACAGTTGCTACTTGCTACGAGCACCACACGTGAGCTGGCCAAAACTACAGACACAGGCTGCATGCAGACAGCGAGCATTAGTGGCAAAGGATACAAATGTCTACAGTCACAAGACATGTGCACACGGTTGACACGCGAAGTGACGAGCCAACAAATATCTTCACCACTTTATCAATCTCACGAAGTAAGACTTCTTTACTCAGGCCACACCTGTAAATGTCATTTACACACAAGCTATGACTACTGCTGATAAAAAAATACAATAAACAAGACAAGAGCAAGCACAGTTTACCATTACCAACATGCAAGAATAAACCACCTGCTTGCCAATTCTTAAGTACTGCTTTAGGAAGAAAATGGATGTCTTAATTTTAATTTACTAACATAAGTACTTCTTGAAAAACACATAGGACTTAGAGCTTCTACAATAACCAAATACTTAATGTATTAATAAGTAAGTGACAAATGTGGCAACATAATTAAAGCGCATGGGTGCTGTGTGAGCTAACCGAGGGTGACTTAGCAGCGCCATCTGCTATCATCCACGTCCCAAGGGTGGAAGATACGGGATCCCAGCGAGATTAGCGACATAGCTTTGGTGACTGAGAATAAACAATAGCAGATCGTGAACCACTGGCGGCTCAGTGGGGTCGTTACTTTGGCAATCTGCAGTGAAAGGCAGCCTGGATGAAGATCAGCACGGATTAGGATGCAGTTTCGTCGGCAAAGGCCCCACAAGGGATCTCAATTGTGCCCTGGATGCAAAGTGTAGCGAACCTGTGCCACTTATTTAGATTTTAAGTCACAAGTTTTAATTTTCTTAATGAGTCAATATAGGAGAATTTGGTAATTTGAAGCTACATTCATTTTTTTTGGGGATGGACATTTTATTACCTCTCATGACTGTTTCTTCTGATTCTACACTAGGTCTCAAGCCTGAAAGTTGACTTCCCTACCGCTGACAGTCAGCAGGCAGCTATTGGCATATCTTTCCCATGCTGGGCTAGCGAAGGCTCTCCTCTATCCCGCCTCTGTGGTCATGTATGTGCAGCTATGCTTCTGTGCAGCTACAGCTTGCAAGCACGTTTTGCCTCAGGTGCCTAAGCTATCGTAACGTGGCAGCGATTGCGTATCACCGCTGCTCACATATTGTCACGTTAACGTCTCATGCTAACAAGTTACGAGCATGCACAGGACGATACAGCACGGTTCGGCCTGCTGAGTGCAGTCAGATTCAAACAACGCCTGCATTTTAGCACAACCCCCCCCCCCCCTTTTCATTTAATTTCTAAGAACCTCATGCGGGGCTCAGTAAATCCCACCTCTCTCCTTCTCTCGCCCATGCCTTTAGGCAAGCTCCTAGAGCATACCTGCCCCTCTTCCCCCTATCCTGGTGAAGATCTAAACCTCTGCAGAGCTCTCATGCACAATCTGTGGGCAACCTTAGGAACTAACCTAAGGCCCTCCGGGTTGTTTTGGTTTTTCCCACCCGGCACCGCCACCTCAGACTCCCTTTTCAAGCCTTTAGGCTACCTACCAGCTTCTTCCGACAACACTATGTTTGAGGTTTCTAGTTCCGGTGTGTATCACCAGCGAGTGCTTCTTTCTTGGCCTCAGTCACTTTCAGTAAAGCACCACCCCTTTTCTTTTTACCGAGACCTCTAAGCTGGTTTAACTAGGCGTGGCAGCTTCCCCTCTGGGCTGTCTCTTCTCGGGCAGACCTCATCGGCTCGCTCTGGTGTCTATTTTTCCGCCACCAAACTTTTGATTACCGCATGTAGTCACATCGAAAGGGGTGCCATCCTCTTTTGCGCTTCTTTCTCCAAGATGTAGTGATTTAGTAGTTATAGTTGTGTTAGTCTGTCTATGGTGGTGTTGATTTTTTTTAACACTCAAGTTATGGTTTAAATTCATTGCTGCCCACCGCAATTGGTAAAAGAGATATCTTTTCTTTGTAACATCACAGAATTACTGCCCCCTACTACCAATAACATTTTGACTAAGAATGTTTTATATTGATGTTTTCTGAATGTTTCATAATTATTTTGTTTGTGGTTTAATATTATTTTTGAGTTGGGTTAGGTTCTATATAAAGCTGAATGTAGCGTGCTTTATTATTATTTGTTTCATTGTAATTTACTTAATCAGTTAAAATTATAAATGTGTATTAATTACATTTTGTCAAATTTTAAAGCATATTCTGGGTAGTAAGACTGTAACATTCTAGAAAATTCTAGAAGGTTTCAAACGAAAGGAAGACAGGCGCGACACTCTTACCAGCAAGTAATTTTTCACGCCTCAAGTTAGTGCGTTGTTGGGACAACCCAGCACGTGGGTGCATGACTGCCCAGCAATAGAATAGAACTTTCGCTGAGCACTGTCTCGCCAGCCAATCAGAGCGAGCGTTAAGATGGTGTGATGTGTCTTCCCAGACTTTTAGAAAAAAACATTTTTACAGTATTTTTTCCTATATATTCAGGTACTGAATACTGTGCTGTGATTGGTCAGTTAGCCCACGGGGTTTCATCTCTTTGTTTCTAGCTTTGTAAAGGAAGGTAACTGCATGGTGCATATCAGTTGTCGTTCGATTGTCACTACGTGCAGCCGCATCGTTGGCAGCTTGCCAGAAAAAATAAAGTAAATTTACAAATAGCTAACTTCACGCCTGATGCTCGGAGCCAGGCCAAAACGTTAACTTTTTTTATTTTATTAATTTTGGACTTTTAAGAAATTTGATTACAGACATTGGCATCGGCTCAGGGTGACCATCGTTACCCACATGGAAAAACTTTTCGCGAGAGGACGTACCTGGTTAAGTGAACTTAACCCAGGGACTTATTTTTTTAATATCAAGCATCAGGAAGCTGTGAAGTCCAACTGGAACTGTGTTGGTTGTATCATAAAGTTTTTTTCTATTCATCATAAAGTAATCCAATCAGTATAAAAACTTTTCCAATTAACGAACTTTGATCAGAGGACTGAACAGTGGTTGGTAGTGTGTAAGTTCAAGTTGTGTTTTTTTTTTTTAGAAAGTAATAAACAAAGGAAGTTTGAAAATGCTTTAATTTTTAAAATCAAAACTTTACCAAATAACTCATTTTGGTTAAAAGACGTAACTTAAAAACAATCTCTAAGTAACTCCCTACAACAGTAAGTTTTAAAGTATCTGGTTATTTTTCTGGGTTGCATTGCTTGGCCAACCTGGAAGGTTCTTTGCGGCCATTTAAAGTTCTACCTTACTTTGTTTGAGACATTTTTTTTTGTCTCACTACACATGCATTTCTTTTTTCGTCATGTGGGTTCAACTTCACCCACGGGCCATCCCTTTGGATAGGGCCTACATCTAGATTTGGCCACTTGACATGAACCCCGGTTGGCCGGTGCTTCCCAGGCCCTTGCTTAGTTGGGTGCATTTTGCGGCAGATTCTCTATTTTGTGATGTTCTCCGTCCCTCCAAAGCTGGCAGAGAGCGAAGTCACCACGAATGTATATTTCATATCATAAGATAAGAACAGTCAATTCTTCCTCTAGCTTTTATATGAGGGGAAATAATAGTTAAGAAACACCAATAATGAGGGCTATGAACATTTTTGACGTGACGTCTAATAAATTAATGAACGCCGGCTGCACGCGCGAAAAATGTCCCACTACGGATGTCCCACTACGGATGTGTCCTGTTTGCTCATTGTACGCATGCGTGGCATCTCTCTTCCACTCGATTGGAACAACTACCGATTTGACTTTTCAATAATATTTTCGTCGTTTGAATTATTAATATTAGGTATGTAATTTAACGACCGTCCACCGATTTTCAGAACAATCGGTACGGTTATTTAAAAGTAATGTTGAATATTCAAATACGTTTTGAACCAACTATGTTGTTTTACAGTTACACATAATAATTCAAATTACACCCGGGATCTTTTGCACAATGTTTTAAAAAATATTGTAACACATTATAAATAAGTTTGGTGTATTTGGGATGCGTATTTGTTATAAAATCGTGTTATAAAGACGAAATAATATTATTCCCCTACCATGAACAAAATTGTTATAAATATGTATATAACATCTGAAACTATTACTTTTCAAATATGGCCTCGTGGCCTTGCGGTTAGCATCGCTAACTTCCAAACTAAAGGTTGTCGGTTCGAATCCCAGCAGCTGCAAAAATTTTTTTTGTACTTGTAAAAATAAATACGGCACACACAACATTTCAAAAGTAATAAATATATTTGAATTAATGAATGCAAATAAAAGTAAATTTATTAATTAAATTGTACATTTCATTTCACTCCTTCTTTGTATCCAAACAAAATAGTGATAATTCAATAAAAATGATTCAATTTTATTCATAAAAGTATGCAGAGGTAGATTTTATCATACAAAAGATAGAAAAATTAAACAAAAAATTCTTCCTCAAAGAATATAATATTTTTAATGCCTAAATGGTTATGTTGCTAAAACCTATTACGGCTCAGTCTCAGGCCGAATATGATATTTCCATTTCTTCTGGATCAATCATTTCATCAATGTTTTGTTATGACGTCACGTTAAATTATCGTCCGTAAACCGACTTTACAGACAACCAATTTTTGTACTTAATTTCAGTGTTACAAAATTGCCAATTGTTTACTTGTTTTCCAACATAGTTTGTTAATACTTTTTACTTAATGTACTACCAGTGTTTAGTCTACCACACTTCTTCCTGCCTCAACTACAGCTTCCACAGCTCAGCGCTTCAACAAACTATCACCCTCCACCCCTGCTGTCCCCTCTTCAAAGACCCACCCCCATTCATCACAACCACCAAACCTGAGTTCAGCCACCCTCAGACTCACCACCCCACAACAGCAGTCCAGGAACATAATTACCAGTTTTATAGAAAAAATTGACCATCCTGTCAAAAGGCTATTTTTGAGGCACCTCCTCAAAATTTGACAGATAGGGGACATTCTAAACAAACAATTGTTGGATATTATTTTCCCTTTTACCCAACATCCAATGAGAGAGTGCACCTCTCTGGCAATTGAGAGTAACATTGTTTTGATCAATACAATGCTGATTTATTTAATTACTTCAACCCCTCTCACATTTTATAGACTACAAAGGAATGAAGCCTACCACACTAACATAAAGGAAGCAGCCCAGACCAAGTCGTCCATTTAGACGTGTCAGATCTGAAGTAGTTACTAATATGGTGGATGAAATGAACCCTCCTGAGTGCTCATTTCCATCATTCTGCTAGCTGAATTATTCTGACAGCGTCAAGAATAGAGTCCCAGGAGGCAGTCAAAGTGACATCAGTAACGCAGTTTAGAGACAGAGAGAACACTTCCCATAGCAGACAACATGTTATTTAAAGTGTCGGAAGGGCTTCAGGTTACAGTGGATGAAGTACAATTTAAAATGGTTGGAGATTCCAGAGCTTTTTTTTCTCAAAAATTTAATTTGCATCAAGTTTCATTCTGTGCACTATTCCCTACGATGTACCATTTTCTATATACTTTTGTCAAAAAAGTCTTGAAAACACAACATTCCTAAAATGAGAGCCTAATTGTGTATGGTATTTGTGTAAAAGATGTAAAAAATTTGTAAAATCGTGTTTAATCTTCAAAGCACCATAAAATATATTATTCTTTAAGATTATCGCGATCATGAATTTTTCAGGTCTCTAGTAATAAGAAGAGTAGCTGGTCTGTAAACTCTTTTTTCCCAAAGTGATGTGATACAATCATTAATTATCATGAATGTGCTATCGCACTGGGGTTGAAAGAGTCGCACAGTGTGTGAGCATCAACTAAATATGGGTGCCACCACGTGGTTTAAGGGCACGTGGACCCGGCTATCACCTGTCAGAGCCGTGACGTAGCCCAAGTGCGACAAGGCTCGCAACCCCCTAACTACTCAAATCTGGCCTAACCGCCTTCTCTCAGCGGCGGACATGCTTCTTAACTCACGAGAAGAAACCAGAGTTGTTTCTAGGTGTCCCCACACGCGGGAGGTGATCGAGATAGACTTGCGATCATCTAGGTGTCATGGCAGCATGAAGCAGATTAATTACAGTTAGTCCGTTCATATTAACGTGATGAAACAGATAACACAACATAACCGCTCGAGCACTGAATAATAAATTACAATTACTTATTACAGAATAATAACATTTACTTGTATTGGCAATTATTAAGTTCAAAACATTAACTACACGCGTCTGGATGCGTTCTGAAAGTGTTTGCGCATTGAGCTGCTTAATCCTTACTTAAGCTGAAAGAAAACAAAACACTCAGGGAATAAAATATGAAATTAAAAACTATTTTAATTAAAGTATTATTTTAGGAGTGCGTGGCACAGACTCTTGCAGGACAGACAAACATGCACGCATGCGCACACACACTTGTTGGAGGACGGTTTTAAACAGGGAGATCGTGGGAGGAGAGGGGCCGGGCGAGACGTGAGGCACATCGGGCTTAAGGAGGGTGCAGCCCCGGTCGACGTCAAATGTAAGCCCCACTTGTGAGTTGTTGAGCTTTTCCTTTCATGGGTTAAGTCCCACTTGTGTGTTGGTGTTGTAGGGTGGTCAGACCATTTCACTTTCACCTGCTACAAGGGATGTGGGTAGTCCACTGGGTGAGGAGTTAATGTCGCACTGGCACACAGTGGGACAAATGACCGATTTTCTTGGACAAAACCTCTGTCTTCGGATATTTTAATTTATTATAACTTTTACCATGAACAAATACAAAACACAATCAGAATTCAGCACATATAAATTTATTATTTAATTATTATAATGTGTAGATCTAAGGAATAATACATAAGTTAAAATATAAGTATAACACTGTTTAGTTAAAAAAAAAAAACTTTTAAACTATGTTAAAAACAAAGACCTACATTTGCAATCATTACATATACTTGGTCTTCAAATAATCTTATCCTAATCATCATCATCATCATCATCATCATCATCATCATCATCATCATCATCATCATCATCATCATCATCATCATCATCATCATCATCATCACTGCCACTAGAAATATAAAAACCATAGATGGTAGGAGTTTCAAGTGAGGAAAGAACTTTTGGTTTCAATATTTTGCAGTTTCTTGGTAAAAGAGTTCTAAGTAAGGAGATTACGCGGATACCAGCAGAGAAGGTGAGAACTGCAGGTTAAGCAAATCTTATATTTTCTTACATTTTCCTTCTTTTTCTGCACCCACAGCTACTCTCAAATTCATTCGTTGGGTGACTTGTGTAGGAAAAAGATATACATTGAGGTATTTTATTTAAACTGTTCATCTACCATACTTACCTGAATATATGCTATGCTTTTAACCAAAACTGTGGCAACTAACTGCAAACTTGTATCTTGCTATTTGGAACAGCTAAGTTGACTACAGGCTATGCCTCTTAAATGTGATACTTATGCCACCTTAGACTGCTGTTAATTACCACCTCATTATCCTAGACTTACTTGAAAACCTACATACTCTACTTGTGAACTGCATCACTTAAGCCACTTTAGTCCGAGGCTTTCTGAACCTATGCACAGGTGTAACAGATGAGAGATTCAGGAAGAAGGAGAGGGTGTAAATGGAGTTTGTAAATGTGTTCTTTCCACTTCTCTTCACTGTGGCTACTGGGGAAGATATCCCTTCCCTTCCTCCTTCACCCTCCCAGACATCCACCATTTATCACCACATTCTTAGTTTTCTGAACAGCTGCTTTTGAACTAGAGTGTGTTTTAAAACAGACCATGTAAACCACTCTACAGGCTAAAATGGTGCCAGAAAGTATCCAGAATAAATATGGAATAAAGTTTATAATTTAATTAATTTTTAAGTGATTTGTTCATGAATTGAGATTTCCAATTCATAAAGTCTTTTTTCATAAACTCATAATCAAAAAGTGTGGGATCACATTATATTCAGAGTCACATAATTTTCAGGTAAATATGGTATATAGGCAGTCAGTCAATGCTAAAGTGATCAAATACAGTTTGAAATTCTGTTTTTCTTAATAATTCGGCTCAGACACACACTGGCATTTAAATTTTTATATGTTAATTCAAGGTATGTAATATTTATACAAAAATTGATAATTTCAAATGTTTTAACGTCCCTAGTATTATTGATTTCAAATGTTTAAATATGTGATTATTTTAAGACAGACTTTGCTAAAAGAGTTTGTCTCGTATCGCTATGACTTTTTTACACTGTCACTGTCAAATTAATAATTTGTTCAGAACTTTCATTCTTGGAAATGTGAGCAGTGCAGCATTTCCAATAGTTCTGTATAGTTAGCCAATCAGTAATGTAAAGGTTTTTTTATGTTAAATACTTTTATTGGAAGTGTTAAATTTACAACAGATGGCTTATACATGTTAACACAATGTGTAAAAATGCAGCTCACTTAATTTAACATAAATACTTTCAGCTGCAGCAGGTTTCTTGATCCGCTCAGTTTTGTCCAGCCATTTGTTGCAAGCAGTATAAATTTTTCTTTAGTTCTGATATGCTGTTCCCATTTTTATTTTTAACAAGAGAAGGGCACGACCTGGGAAATACACTTCGGGACGAGACTTGGTATATAGGGTGTTCAACCCTCAAAACATGAAAGCACAATGTACAGCCAATTTTGAGAATAAAGCCTTCAAACATTTGAGCTCAGCTTATGTATTAGTTAAGTATCACTTCGTCGGCAGCCGCTGAGAAGCTTAGTCAGTAGCCTTCTTGGATATCACCAAGTCATTCAGGGTTCAAATCTTTGTCACCATCACTTTTTCTGTTTATTTTATGTTAAAGTTTCTTGTGTTAACTATTTTAAAATACAATTTATTAATATTAGGGATGGGGCGACCGAACACCAATATCCGCCGAATCCTAGGGATTCGAAGCTTCGGCAGGTCTGATTTAGGATTCGTCAAAGGATTCGGTGTTTTACTATTTACGGAAAAAAAATACAGTAAAACTCGCTTACGAGGTCCCGCATGGTAGGTTTTTCTGTATAAAGCGTTTAAATTGACCGGGGTCTCATCATTTACAGCATTAAATGTGTGATATAAAGCCCCGTTAAAATTTTTTCTGAAAGTTCCTGTCTCAAATAGTAATGGCACACGTAAATATGAAGAAAAGACAAATGAAGAACAACTTACGAATAAATATGGATGATGTACCATAACTACAGTACAAACCCAATAGTTATTTTGATAATTACCATAAAAAGAACTAAAGATTCTTTGTTGATACCATAATTACTACAGAAGCATGATAGCTACCACATTTGCACTATAGCTACCGTAACAACCGAGATGTGTATTTACCGTGATGGTAATGTATTATTTATTTATGACATATTAAATTAAAGAACATTATTGAGAAAAAAAAAGGATGTTAAATTTTGATATGTACGGTTGGCACATGTTGCTAAGAAATAATGTGATCTGAAAGAATGCAGTACTACTACGAAAGTGAAAATGGTACTCGTGGATTT